>NW_027491153.1:655000-1052500 GCF_021521415.1 Bidens hawaiensis
TGGCAGAGTCTAGTAAGAGTGTTAGTGGCATGACGATAGTACGTGGTAGGGTAAGCCTATACGTGACTTCGTTATTAAAGTGGCAAGGTGGCATAACGATATTCGTTATTAAAGTGGCATCAAGTGGCATAAAGTGGCATAAGTGGCTAAGCTGTAGGGGTAATTAAGAGGCTAAGCTATAGGGGTAATTAAGTGGTTAAGCAGTGGCATGTTAGACTGTGGACTATGTGTCTTCGGATACGTATATATTGTATGTAGTGGTTGTATGATAAGTTGCTTGATTAACTAGAACTCACTCAGCGTAGCTGACTTTTAGTATGCACGCAGGTGAGTAGAATGAGACAGCTAGCTTGAGCGGGCACATGGTGGGCGAATAGGAGACTGGCATCTGAAGACTCAAAATGTTTTAATGTAATTGACGTTTATTTTGAAAGACAAGAATGTTTAATTAAGGCAAGTTTTGGATTGCTGTAACGTTTCATGAAAGTTTTTATATTCCGCGAAAGTTTTAATGAACTCTGATTTGTAAGAACTGTGTTTATGAGTAAATCCGACGCGAAAGTTGGGTTACCGGGTTCGGGGCGTTACAAGTTGGTATCAGAGCATAAGTTCGAGAGATTTAAGCATCCTACATGCTTAGACTCGAACAGAGAATGAGATTTAAAATGAGAAATAAAGAAGATGCCAGTTCAAGATAGCCATGTGTCACTCAAGCAAGCTCAGTAAGGGTAAAGTGTATGGTAAATGGTGTTTGTTAATGTTGGCTTATTTGCTAAATGAAGAATGAGTGCAGGTTAGGGATAGGATTAATTGATCTTAACTGATTAACTGTTTAAGAGTATAAACAAGCACAAGTGAAATCATGAAGGGAAGTATGTAGAACATGAGGAGTAACGCAAATAGTTTACACTTGATCAACGTCATTAACTACTTACCTTACGAATCATATGCTAAATAATTCCTAGAGTGATAACATTTATGTTTCCTTAGAGATAAGATAGATGACTGTTACAAAAGAGGCGGACACGAGAAGAATCTGAGGCAGAGCGATATACGAAAACAACATGACTCCAACTGCAAAAAGTAAAGAAGAAGTCACGCTTGGAGCTTGTAGTCAGATATGCTAAGAGAGTTGCCAAATTGTCACAAAAGCATCAAAGGAAGCCCTTGGAAAGACGAGACGAGACTTGAGACATCGAGAGCCTCATGGACAAGCTACCTTAATAGCTAAAACACATGATCACCGCTCGATGACTACAAGTCAGGAGTAAGAAGGATAACCCAAAAAGCAAAGGTGATTCAATAAAGTGTGCGATTATAAAGAAAAAGGTATTCCTTTTACAAAGGTATTCCTTTCGGAGAAATAAGCTAGGTTTCGGGGACGAAACCTCTTTAAGGAGGGGAGACTTGTAACATCCCGAAATTTCTAAGTAATATTTAATATATTATTTTTTCGGGTGAAATAAACGAGTTAGTGGAACGATAATAATAATAGCAAAATATGAAGACTTAGTAGGATAATTAGACGGGGTTGGATATGGACCAAAAGGAAATATGGGCCTTCGGTCCATGGGCTTGAGGGAGTATAAATACCCCTTTAAACCCCAATCCTTTCCATTCCATCCATTTATCCATATCTCTACACACACCCAAAACACACACACACCACATACACCGCCGGCGGCCGAGGAGAGGAACGAAGAAGATCCGAGAGAGGGTGAGCGATTAGTTGTGATTAAACAAGTTAACGAGATCCAAACAAGCTCAAAAAGGTATGATTCTTGATCTTTGAAGTTTAAAGATCCAAGCTTTATAGTGTATAAACGACCGAAAACGGTTGGGGAACGTAGTGGGTGATGTTGAACCATAACAAGGGTGTTAAAATCGCCAAAATGCTTGATAGAAACCAAACAGCGGCTGGACTGGGCAACTTCGCCGCGAACTGGGCAACTTCGCCTTCAAAGCGATAACTTCGCCTGAGGCCAAGTTCGCTTAATTGATAATTTCGCTTACGGCCAAGTTCGCCTAACTGGTAACTTCGCCTGAGGCCAAGTTCGCCTAATTGATAACTTCGCTTGCGGCCAAGTTCGCCTAACTGATAACTTCGCCTAAAGCTAAGTTCGCCTGATGACAACTTCGCCTAAAGCTAAGTTCGCCTGATGACAACTTCGCCTAAATCTAAGTTCGCCTGATGATAACTTCGCCTAAAGCCAAGTTCGCCTAAGGTTTAACTTCGCCTAAAGTCAAGTTCGATTAGAAAATAGATTAAAAACGATAAGTAAAAGTAAGCTAATACTAGGCCACCTGATTAAATCAGGCGAGTATTGATACGTGTAAATTATACAGTCAGCCGAGCTCAGTTAAAGAAGGGATTTACAACTATCGGAGGAAGAAGCAGAGTTCAGGTGAGTTTCTAGCCCCATTTCCTTGTTATGTTTTCGGGGCTGTGTGCATACTCGATGTGAAGTGTGAATACACTTACCTTAAGTGGTAAGTGTATGCTATAGATGTTATACGAGGTATATATTTTATAATGCTTGTCGGTACGTGAACGATCTTCGGATATTGTACGTATTTCCAAGGATAGTAAATTCCAAGTGGTTGATAGCGTGTATGAATGTTATGATGTGACTTGTTCATTACGTAAATACTGAACTGATATGAAGAGTGTGTTAGAAGTGGCAAGAGTCTAAGGGTGTTAGTGGCATAACGTGAGCGCGTGATAGGGAAAGCCTGTACGTGCCATCGTTATTACGTGGGTATGAATGCTATGATGTGACTTGCTTATTATGTAAATGATATGAAGTGTGATCTAGGCAGGCAGAGGTAGAGTGTGTTAGAAGTGGCAAGAGTCTAAGGGTGTTAGTGGCATAACGTGAGCGCGTGATAGGGAAAGCCTGTACGTGCCATCGTTATTACGTGGGTATGAATGCTATGATGTGACTTGCTTATTATGTAAATGATATGAAGCATGTTGTAGACAAGTAGAGGTAGAGCGTGTTAGAAGTGGCAAGAGTGTAGTAAGAGTGTTAGTGGCATGACGATAGTATGTGGTAGGGTAAGCCTATACGTGACTACGTCATTAAAGTGGCAAAGTGGCATAACGTTATACGTTATTAAAGTGGCAAAGTGGCATAACGTTATACGTTATTAAAGTGGCAAAGTGGCATAACGTTTTACGTTATTAAAGTGGCAAAGTGGCATAACGTTATACGTTATTAAAGTGGCAAAGTGGCATAACGTTATACGTTATTAAAGTGGCAAAGTGGCAAGGTGGTAGGTGTAAATAAGAGGCTAAGTGGTAAGGTAAGCAGGTTAGATGTGAAAGTGTGAATACACTTACCTTAAGTGGTAAGGGTATAGATGTTATACAAGTAGCTATTATGTAATGCTTGTGGGTACGTGAACTATCTTCGGATATTGCACGTATCGCCAAGGATAGTGATTGTCAAGTGGTTGTTAGTGTGTATGTATTCTATGATGTGACTTGCTTATTATGTAAATATTGTATTGATATAAAGTGTGTTGTAGACAAGTAGGGGTAGATTGTGATAGAAGTGGCAGAGTCTAGTAAGAGTGTTAGTGGCATGACGATAGTACGTGGTAGGGTAAGCCTATACGTGACTTCGTTATTAAAGTGGCAAGGTGGCATAACGATATTCGTTATTAAAGTGGCATCAAGTGGCATAAAGTGGCATAAGTGGCTAAGCTGTAGGGGTAATTAAGAGGCTAAGCTATGGGGGTAATTAAGTGGTTAAGCAGTGGCATGTTAGACTGTGGACTATGTGTCTTCGGATACGTATATATTGTATGTAGTGGTTGTATGATAAGTTGCTTGATTAACTAGAACTCACTCAGCGTAGCTGACTTTTAGTATGCACGCAGGTGAGTAGAATGAGACAGCTAGCTTGAGCGGGCACATGGTGGGCGAATAGGAGACTGGCATCTGAAGACTCAAAATGTTTTAATGTAATTGACGTTTATTTTGAAAGACAAGAATGTTTAATTAAGGCAAGTTTTGGATTGCTGTAACGTTTCATGAAAGTTTTTATATTCCGCGAAAGTTTTAATGAACTCTGATTTGTAAGAACTGTGTTTATGAGTAAATCCGACGCGAAAGTAGGGTTACCGGGTTCGGGGCGTTACAAGTTGGTATCAGAGCATAAGTTCGAGAGATTTAAGCATCCTACATGCTTAGACTCGAACAGAGAATGAGATTTAAAATGAGAAATAAAGAAGATGCCAGTTCAAGATAGCCATGTGTCACTCAAGCAAGCTCAGTAAGGGTAAAGTGTATGGTAAATGGTGTTTGTTAATGTTGGTGTCACACCCTCAAAATCCACTAACAGAGTTTTACCGTCAGAGGGTGTGAACTGGCAGGATCGGAATCATTAGTTATAACCAAACCAAAGAAAAACGTTTAAATGAAAGTAAGTGCGGAAGCGTAACCCACATCACGCTCCAAACAAGAAACGACAGCTGCGAGAACTCGCTCTACAGGTTCGGTTATAGGTGGTAGAGTGTTAGGGTAAGCAGGGTGGTTCGAGTGAGGCAATGGGGGAACTTGTTCACGGTAGACCATACGTCTGATCATGTTGGGGTACCATTCCCAGCTAACGTCGTTGTCATACAAGCCTCCGGATAGGCGGTACCTCTTCGGTGCAGGAGCTTCGAGTTCCGGGACTACGCGGGGTGGCGAGGCAGTAGGTAACTGCGGTTCCTTCCCGAGAGCATGCGTCATCGAATCGGATGATGATGAGGGTGGCGTCGACATTTCTACAGGTAGGCCGGGTATATGCGCGCGTATGAGTAAAGGAGGTAAAGAAATAAGATTTCAAGACTACACAAACCTATGCAGTGCGTATCATTATAACTAATGGGTCGTCGCGGTTATAGTCTAGTATGCATGCAGTTTCTAGTTCGCTATAACCAATGGCTCTGATACCAATCTGTCACACCCTCAAAATCCACTAACGGAGTTTTACCGTCAGAGGGTGTGAACTGGCAGGATCGGAATCATTAGTTATAACCAAACCAAAGAAAAACGTTTAAATGAAAGTAAGTGCGGAAGCGTAAAACCTTAATTCAAAAGTTGCGTCACGCAGGACGACTTAAAACCAAATGTAACTGTTAAAATTAAGTTTGCAGAATAAAAGTGTTTTCATTAATGCATGCTCCTAAACCGCGCGCCCGCCTCGGCTACCTGAGAATAACATACTAAAAGTGTCAACACAAGGTTGGTGAGTTCACAAGTAATATAAGATAAATCGTTTAGCGTTTTGCGTAACCTCGTTACGACGTTTAAATGTTGCGTAACCCCGTTACGACGTTTGAGTGTGTAACCACGTTACAGCGTTTAAGTGTGTAACCACGTTACAGCGTTTAAGTGTTTTGCATTACCAGATAGTGTTATGTCAAATTATATATCGATAGGTAGCTAATCTATACAACAAGTATCGCTAAGTGGTTCGCGACCGAAGCTGACTGTTTATCAAGTGCCCGTCACCAGGTCCTCCAGACCATGGTAAGTGTTAGCCAAAATTTACACCCACTCAACCTCCAGTTGAGCTTAGCGTCGGGTGGGGTTTGTCAAACCCAGTAGTACTACCCAAAAGTGACTCGCTATTCCAAATATTAACCGGTCCGATGTGTGGGACTTCAAATGTTATGTATGCCGCTTAGCCTTTACAAGTGATATATAATTTATAACAAAATCTTTCATATGCGTTTATCTCAGAAAATATGTTTATCGGAGTATGTTATCTCCCCCAAGTGAAAAACGTTTGAAAACAGTTTAAGAGTGGGGTAACTGAACTCACTGTTTGCGAAGAATATCCGATCTAGATCACCAAGTGATGTGCGTCGTAGAAAACTCTCTAGCGTTCTAAAATAACAAAGAGATTTTCTAAGTAGCGGAACATTTAACGAGTCTCTAGACTCGGCACATAATACCTATGCACGTAACATGTTTCGTGTTTCGTTTGTGAATCGTGTGTGACTTGAACAAGTACAATTGTGATACGATACATGAGTGAGCAATTACTTTCGTGTCACGTATTAATAACATACTTATTAGCAATTATTCCCGTAAGGGCATTTTGGTCAACAAACAAAGACTAACTAACCATTATTCCCCATAAGGGCAATTTGGTCAATTCATGGCAATCAACTAGCAACTATTCCCCGCAAGGGTATTTTGGTCAAAATACAACAATTATATAAAAACTATCATATTTCATGCATTCCTATACAACTCAGCAGCTAGTTTCGTTATGACAGAATTTCTACTTGAAAGATTGCACTAGTTTACCCATTATAACGTCTCAATTAATTCACCAAAAATTTACCACAGGAGCATACATATCTTAGGTTTCCAGAACATCTTTTATCTTATTTTTATTCCATATAGATTGTTCATAATGATCAAAACATTACAGCTAACTTATATCAGTCAGATTCATGCACATCAGAATGTTATTTGCAATTCCCGTTAAACGAAAAATCCAATAAATGCAAGACCACTTGGGTTTGGTTCCTAACTCAGTGAGTCAACTTCCAGAAGTGGAACCAACCCAATTGGTCTCGTGGTTCATGAGATATAACATTTACAACATAACCTAACAGCAGGTCTAACAGCTCAGCTTTGCATCACGTTTTTGTAAAATCATAAAAGTATACTTCCACTTATCCAAAAATTACGAATTTATACTTCATAGAAACTAGACTCAACCTATTTTACTGCAGTACCCACAATCTCAATCAATTTTCACGTTTACACTTCGTTACAGTCAGTTAAACATCGTATATACATTCTGTCCAGAATCTGTTCACATCAAAACTCAACATAATCACAACCTATGAACTATCATGCATCCATATAACCCTCTAGACACTATAACTACTATCCATGCATATCAATCACACCATACATACAAGATTAGGGTTTGTGTTTTAATTCAAATCAAGAACAACAATCAATCATGTATCAATATCAATCTAGTTATTAATCTATTATCCAACTAACAAGAATCCTAACAATCATATTCATGCAATAATCGGCCGATTTAGGGTTTTCACATAACCCATCAAACATCAAATTAAACAATCAAAGAGGTAAGAGATGATCAAGTATACCTTCCTAGCACCTAGTTCTTGGATTAATCTCTTGATTTGATGTGTATGTGTGTGTGGTGGTGGACGGCAGCCGTGGATCAAGAGAGGGAGAGAGAGCCGATCGGGATTTAGGTTTAGGATAATAATAATAAGTTAGGGTTTAGTTTAGGATATATTTATAAGCAAACAAGTTACACTCTAGTCCTTCTACTTTCAAGTGTTGTTTTTCTAGAACATTCTATCCTAACTTGCACATAATCATGACAATAATATAACACATAATCATGACAATGATATAACACATAATCCTAACACATAGTTATCACATCATTAGTGTTTTAGTGTGCTTCGTTTATTCCTCGATCGTTTGCGTTTCGGTGCAAATCCCGAAAGACTACTACACATGTAGTAAGTGTTAAGCGTCATTTAAACCCTAGTTTAAATGTAATGAAGTATGCGTTATAGATTCAACGATCTTAAAGTTTGAATTAACGGAGTTGAGTTAACGAGGTTAACCTGGAATTGGCGATTGTCACATCATTCCCATGTTAAAGAATTTTCGTCCCGAAAATTTGAGTCAAGTCGTGATGAGAGCCTGAAAAAAAGTAAGAAAGATTTTCAGTTTGTCATATCATCCCCTAGTAGAAAGAAATTTCGTCCCGAAATTTAGTTCATACCTCCGGTGATGTTTGACGGTTTGCCGGGTTTCGCGGTTTTCGGTGTTTGGTTAGCCCTTCGAAAAGGTGAGGATACTTTTTCATCATGTGATCCTCGCGTTCCCATGTGAACTCCGGTCCACGTCTCGAGTTCCAACGAACTTTAACAATTGGAATTTTGCTGCGTTTGAGCGTTTTGGTTTCCCAATCCAAAACCTCGACTGGTTCCTCAATGAACCGTAACTGTTCATCGACTTGTAGTTCCTCCAAATGGACTACTTGGGTTTCATCAGATAGGCATTTCTTCAAATTTGATACGTGGAATACATCGTGTACGCCACTGAGTTCTGTTGGTAGATCCAGTCGGTACGCCACCGGACCAATGCGCTCAGTTATCCGGTACGGACCAACATACCGTGGGTTGAGTTTGTTTCGCTTACCAAAGCGAACCACACCTTTCCAAGGTGAGACTTTGAGTAACACCCGATCGTTCACTTGAAATTCGAGAGGTTTTCGGCGCTTGTCGGCGTAACTCTTTTGGCGATCTCGTGCTGCTGCCATGCGATTTCGGATTTGAACAATCTTTTCCGAGGTTTCGAGTACCAGTTCCGGACCAGTGATTTGGCTATCACCCACCTCTGCCCAGCAGAGTGGTGATCGACACTTCCGTCCGTACAGCGCTTCAAACGGCGCTGCCTTAATACTTGCGTGGTAGCTGTTATTATACGAAAACTCTACCAAGGGTAAGTGGGGTTCCCAACTTTTTCCGAAATCTAAGACGCATGCACGCAACATATCCTCCAGGGTCTGGATAGTCCGTTCACTTTGCCCATCCGTCTGAGGATGGTATGCGGTACTCATATCAAGACGTGTGCCCAGTGCGCTTTGCAGCGACTTCCTAAAGTGTGAGGTAAAACGAGAATCTCGATCGGAAATGATCGAGACAGGCACTCCGTGTCTCGACACTACTTCCTTCATGTAGACACGAGTCAGTCTTTCCATTTTGTCTGTTTCTTTAATTGCTAAGAAGTGTGCCGATTTAGTCAATCGGTCAACGATCACCCAGATGGTATCGCATCCCGTCGGTGTCTTAGGCAAACCCGTAATAAAGTCCATTGAGATTTGTTCCCATTTCTACACTGGGAGTTCCGGTTGTTGCAGTAGACCAGATGGTTTCTGGTATTCTATCTTGACTCTGGCACAAGTCAAGCATTTGCTCACGTAGGTGGCAATGTCGGCTTTCATGTTCGGCCACCAGTAAAGTTCCTTTAAATCATGATACATTTTATCTGAGCCAGGGTGGATAGAATATCGGGACTTGTGAGCTTCGTCCATCACTAGAGTTCTCAACTCTCCGTATCGTGGAACCCAAATCCGGTTCTCAAAATATCGGACCCCGTCCGATCTGGTTTCAAGTTGCTTGCTCATGCCCCGCATGAGTTCCGATGGAAGATTATCATCTTTCAAAGCTTCCAGTTGCGCATCGCGAATCTGATCGGGTAAGCTGGCATGAATCGTGAGTTGCAATGCTCTCACTCGTCTGGGTTTATCTGTTTCTTTCCTGCTGAGGGCGTCGGCCACCACATTGGCCTTGCCAAGGTGGTACTTGATGGCACAATCATAATCTTTAAGCAGCTCGACCCAACGACGCTGTCGCATGTTCAGCTCTTTCTGATCGTAGATATGTTGGAGACTCTTGTGGTCGGTGTAAATGGTAAACTTGGTACCGTACAAGTAATGCCTCCATATCTTTAGAGCAAACACTACAGCTCCGAGTTCCAAATCGTGGGTCGTGTAGTTCTTCTCGTGAACCCGTAGTTGTCTAGAGGCGTAGGCTATAACCTTCTCGAGTTGCATCAGCACACAACCGAGACCTTGTATAGATGCGTCACAGTGTACCTCAAAGTTTTCCGTTCCCTCGGGGAGAGCTAAAATAGGGGCGCTACAAAGCTTGGTTTTCAACAGTTGAAAAGCGGTTTCTTGCGCGTCACCCCAGTTGTACTTAGTGCCCTTGTGAGTCAAAGCGGTGAGGGGTTGAGCAATCTTTGAAAATCCCTCGATGAAACGCCGATAGTAGCCGGCCAATCCTAGGAATTGTCGCACCTCAGTCGGAGTCTTAGGTGCTTCCCAGTTTTTGATGGCCTCTACCTTACCGGGATCGACATGGATACCATTCTCGTTGATCACATGTCCTAAGAAGTGAACCTCGCGAAGCCAAAATTCACATTTCGAGAGTTTAGCATACAGTTGTTCCTTCTTCAGTAGTTCCAGAATTATCCTTAAATGCTCTTCGTGGTCAGTCTCGTTCTTGGAGTAGACGAGAATATCATCAATGAAAACAATCACAAACTTGTCGAGGTACGCCTTGCATACTCGATTCATGAGATCCATAAATACGGCTGGTGCGTTGGTTAGGCCAAAAGGCATAACCGAAAACTCGTAGTGACCATACCGTGTTCTGAAAGCCGTTTTTGAAATATCTTCTTCGCGCACTCTCAGCTGGTGATAACCGGATCGTAGATCGATCTTCGAGTAGTAACTCGATCCCTGAAGCTGGTCAAACAAATCATCAATTCGGGGTAAAGGATAACGGTTCTTGACCGTCACTTTGTTCAACTCCCGGTAGTCGATGCACATTCGGAAAGTCCCGTCTTTCTTTCGGACAAACAAGACAGGGGCTCCCCATGGCGATGAGCTAGGTCGGATAAAACCTTTATCCAACAAATCTTGCAACTGGGTGGACAAATCCTGAAGTTCCGCCGGTGCGAGCCGATACGGGGCTCGTGCTATGGGTGCTGCACCGGGTGTCAACTCGATCTGAAATTCGACTTGACGAATAGGAGGGAGTCCAGGTAAATCCTCCGGGAAAACTTCCGGAAAGTCTCGCACAACCGGTATGTCTTCAATTCGTTTCTCCTCCGCGGGTTTCTCAACAATCTGCGCCAAAACTGCCGGATGACCCTTTCGTAAATACTTCTGTGCCTTCATAAGGGTAATGACGCTGGTGGTCATGCCGCTTCTCTCGCCTCGGACCGAAATGATCTCGCCGGAAGGGGTGGTAATATGGACTATCTTATCATGGCATATAATCTCCGCTCGGTTCTCGGATAACCAGTCCATGCCGACAACGACATCGAAACTACTAAGCGTAAAAGGAATAAGGTCGATGTCAAAGACATGACCTGACAGTTTCAACTTACATCCCGCAAGTATATGAGTTGTTATTACAGTTTTACCGTTAGCTAATTCAACAGGAAACTTAGCGTCTAACGGGGTTGGAGTAAGGTTTAAAAGTTGGCTAAAGGCCTTTGACACAAAACTCCTATCAGCTCCAGTGTCAAACAAAACAGAAGCAAAACAATCGTTTACAGGGAACTTACCAGACACCACATGCTGATCTCTGCGGGCTTGACCCGATCCAATCACAAACGCTCTTCCTTTGCCATTTCCTCCACCGTTACTGCCACTTCCATTGCCCCCATTGTTGTCATTATGTTTCAGCTTGGGGCAATCCTTCCGGAAATGACCTTCCTGTCCACATTCAAAACATCCCTTAGTCGTCATCGGTGGCTTAGGAGCACCCTTCGCCGCAAGGTCTCCTCTACATTCCTTCGCTTGGTGACCTATCTTTCCGCATCTTTGACACTTGACACGGTCACACTGACCAACATGATGAAAGTTGCACCTGTTGCACTTTGGATATTTCCCAACATATCCGCTCGAAACCTGCCCGCTACCGTTGTTGTTGTTGTTGTGATTCTGAGTGTTGAAACTCCGAGTAAATTCGGGCTTACGGTAGTGGTGTTGCGGTGGGAGGTTTGAGGATGAAGATCTGGTGTTGTCAAACTTTCTCTTCCCGCTGTTCGGGTTGCTGTTGTTGTTACTGTTGCTGACGTGGTCATTACTCGGGTTGTCACGGGCTTTAACAGTCGAACCCCTAGGTGGTAACGCACCCTGGGTCACAGCCTGATCCGTCAGTTTGTGAGCCAAACGGATCGCTTGTTGGATCGTGGCTGGTCTGGAAGACGTCACCATACCCTGAATCTGTGGTGCTAACCCATCAATGTACATCTCTATTCTCTTGCTCGGCGGATCCACCATCCGCGGACACATCACTGCCAACTCGTGCGAACGAGTAGTGTAGGCTTCAATCTCTGAACCCACCATTTTCAACGACCAAAACTCCGACTCTAACTTCGAAATTTCTTCCCTCGGACAGTACTCCTCTCGCATCATGTTTTTGAACTCCTCCCAGTTCATCGCGTTAGCCAGTTCCAATCCAAGGATCTGGACGTTCGAATTCCACCAAGTGAGGGCGGAATCCTCAAGTGTCCCAGCAGCGAATTTGACCCTACTGGCAGGGGGACAATTACACATCTCAAAGGCCGACTCGGCCTTCTCAGCCCAACGCAGGAAGCCTATAGCTCCCTCAGTGCCCTTAAACGTACTGGGCTTGCAGTCTAAGTAGTTCTTGAAGGTACATGTTCCATTCGGACCTCCTGTTTGATTTTGAACGTGTGCAGCTAAAGCGGCAGCAACATGGTCATTCAGCAGGGTTTGGAGTTCAGCTGCAGTCATGCTGATGTTACCACGTCCTCGTCCAGCGTTTCTTCCGGCCATTTCCTAGAATCATAGTATAAAACGTGAATTTTTCTTTCATATACAACACACCATACATGTAATAAAAGATAGGTAAGAAAAAAAAAACAACATCACATCACAACCACTTATTAGTCTAATTAAAAATTCATGATTAAAACCATTGTATTCGCTACAAAGTATTTCCAATCAATCCTTAAAATCATAGAAAAATAATAGTTCGGATGGAGACAACCCCTCCATCTAAGTGTCATCATCACTAAATGTCGTCATCTGAGGACACCTCTGAATGTGCCTCCTCCTCAGCCGGTTCCTCCTCCGGTTCTTCTTCGGGTTCCTCCTCGGGATCTTCCTCGGGATCCTCCTCGGGATCTTCCTCGGGATCCTCCTCAGGCTCCTCTTCGGGATCTTCTTCAGGTTCTACATCAGGCTCTGCCTCGGGCTCTGCCTCAGGTTCTGCTACGTTCTGGGCAAGTTGCATTTGTAGGATATCGCAACGTTCTAATGCTATTTCGGTTCGGGTCCTTGCTTCTTGGAGTTGCTCTTGCAAGTCTATCATCTCGGCTTGTATCTTCATCATAACCTTGGTTTGTTGCTCACTAGTCTCTTGCATTTCTTTCATTGCCGCTGCCATGCGGGCAATCTCCTCCTGAGTCTCGGTTCCATCTTTAAACAGTCTGGCAACATTTTCTCTAGTGTAGCGCATGTAACCCACATCACGCTCCAAACAAGAAACGACAGCTGCGAGAACTCGCTCTACAGGTTCGGTTATAGGTGGTAGAGTGTTAGGGTAAGCAGGGTGGTTCGGGTGAGGCAATGGGGGAACTTGTTCACGGTAGACCATACGTCTGATCATGTTGGGGTACCATTCCCAGCTAACGTCGTTGTCATACAAGCCTCCGGATAGGCGGTACCTCTTCGGTGCAGGAGCTTCGAGTTCCGGGACTACGCGGGGTGGCGAGGCAGTAGGTAACTGCGGTTCCTTCCCGAGAGCATGCGTCATCGAATCGGATGATGATGAGGGTGGCGTCGACATTTCTACAGGTAGGCCGGGTATATGCGCGCGTATGAGTAAAGGAGGTAAAGAAATAAGATTTCAAGACTACACAAACCTATGCAGTGCGTATCATTATAACTAATGGGTCGTCGCGGTTATAGTCTAGTATGCATGCAGTTTCTAGTTCGCTATAACCAATGGCTCTGATACCAATCTGTCACACCCTCAAAATCCACTAACGGAGTTTTACCGTCAGAGGGTGTGAACTGGCAGGATCGGAATCATTAGTTATAACCAAACCAAAGAAAAACGTTTAAATGAAAGTAAGTGCGGAAGCGTAAAACCTTAATTCAAAAGTTGCGTCACGCAGGACGACTTAAAACCAAATGTAACTGTTAAAATTAAGTTTGCAGAATAAAAGTGTTTTCATTAATGCATGCTCCTAAACCGCGCGCCCGCCTCGGCTACCTGAGAATAACATAATAAAAGTGTCAACACAAGGTTGGTGAGTTCACAAGTAAAATAAGATAAATCGTTTAGCGTTTTGCGTAACCTCGTTACGACGTTTAAATGTTGCGTAACCCCGTTACGACGTTTGAGTGTGTAACCACGTTACAGCGTTTAAGTGTGTAACCACGTTACAGCGTTTAAGTGTGTAACCACGTTACAGCGTTTAAGTGTTTTGCATTACCAGATAGTGTTATGTCAAATTATATATCGATAGGTAGCTAATCTATACAACAAGTATCGCTAAGTGGTTCGCGACCGAAGCTGACTGTTTATCAAGTGCCCGTCACCAGGTCCTCCAGACCATGGTAAGTGTTAGCCAAAATTTACACCCACTCAACCTCCAGTTGAGCTTAGCGTCGGGTGGGGTTTGTCAAACCCAGTAGTACTACCCAAAAGTGACTCGCTATTCCAAATATTAACCGGTCCGATGTGTGGGACTTCAAATGTTATGTATGCCGCTTAGCCTTTACAAGTGATATATAATTTATAACAAAATCTTTCATATGCGTTTATCTCAGAAAATATGTTTATCGGAGTATGTTATCTCCCCCAAGTGAAAAACGTTTGAAAACAGTTTAAGAGTGGGGTAAGTGAACTCACTGTTTGCGAAGAATATCCGATCTAGATCACCAAGTGATGCGCGTCGTAGAAAACTCTCTAGCGTTCTAAAATAACAAAGAGATTTTCTAAGTAGCGGAACATTTAACGAGTCTCTAGACTCGGCACATAATACCTATGCACGTAACATGTTTCGTGTTTCGTTTGTGAATCATGTGTGACTTGAACAAGTACAATTGTGATACGATACATGAGTGAGCAATTACTTTCGTGTCACGTATTAATAACATACTTATTAGCAATTATTCCCGTAAGGGCATTTTGGTCAACAAACAAAGACTAACTAACCATTATTCCCCATAAGGGCAATTTGGTCAATTCATGGCAATCAACTAGCAACTATTCCCCGCAAGGGTATTTTGGTCAAAATACAACAATTATATAAAAACTATCATATTTCATGCATTCCTATACAACTCAGCAGCTAGTTTCGTTATGACAGAATTTCTACTTGAAAGATTGCACTAGTTTACCCATTATAACGTCTCAATTAATTCACCAAAAATTTACCACAGGAGCATACATATCTTAGGTTTCCAGAACATCTTTTATCTTATTTTTATTCCATATAGATTGTTCATAATGATCAAAACATTACAGCTAACTTATATCAGTCAGATTCATGCACATCAGAATGTTATTTGCAATTCCCGTTAAACGAAAAATCCAATAAATGCAAGACCACTTGGGTTTGGTTCCTAACTCAGTGAGTCAACTTCCAGAAGTGGAACCAACCCAATTGGTCTCGTGGTTCATGAGATATAACATTTACAACATAACCTAACAGCAGGTCTAACAGCTCAGCTTTGCATCACGTTTTTGTAAAATCATAAAAGTATACTTCCACTTATCCAAAAATTACGAATTTATACTTCATAGAAACTAGACTCAACCTAGTTTACTGCAGTACCCACAATCTCAATCAATTTTCACGTTTACACTTCGTTACAGTCAGTTAAACATCGTATATACATTCTGTCCAGAATCTGTTCACATCAAAACTCAACATAATCACAACCTATGAACTATCATGCATCCATATAACCCTCTAGACACTATAACTACTATCCATGCATATCAATCACACCATACATACAAGATTAGGGTTTGTGTTTTAATTCAAATCAAGAACAACAATCAATCATGTATCAATATCAATCTAGTTATTAATCTATTATCCAACTAACAAGAATCCTAACAATCATATTCATGCAATAATCGGCCGATTTAGGGTTTTCACATAACCCATCAAACATCAAATTAAACAATCAAAGAGGTAAGAGATGATCAAGTATACCTTCCTAGCACCTAGTTCTTGGATTAATCTCTTGATTTGATGTGTATGTGTGTGTGGTGGTGGACGGCAGCCGTGGATCAAGAGAGGGAGAGAGAGCCGATCGGGATTTAGGTTTAGGATAATAATAATAAGTTAGGGTTTAGTTTAGGATATATTTATAAGCAAACAAGTTACACTCTAGTCCTTCTACTTTCAAGTGTTGTTTTTCTAGAACATTCTATCCTAACTTGCACATAATCATGACAATAATATAACACATAATCATGACAATGATATAACACATAATCCTAACACATAGTTATCACATCATTAGTGTTTTAGTGTGCTTCGTTTATTCCTCGATCGTTTGCGTTTCGGTGCAAATCCCGAAAGACTACTACACATGTAGTAAGTGTTAAGCGTCATTTAAACCCTAGTTTAAATGTAATGAAGTATGCGTTATAGATTCAACGATCTTAAAGTTTGAATTAACGGAGTTGAGTTAACGAGGTTAACCTGGAATTGGCGATTGTCACAGTTGGCTTATTTGCTAAATGAAGAATGAGTGCAGGTTAGGGATAGGATTAATTGATCTTAACTGATTAACTGTTTAAGAGTATAAACAAGCACAAGTGAAATCATGAAGGGAAGTATGTAGAACCTGAGGAGTAACGCAAATAGTTAATTACACTTGATCAACGTCATTAACTACTTACCTTACGAATCATATGCTAAATAATTCCTAGAGTGATAACATTTGTGTTTCCTTAGAGATAAGATAGATGACTGTTACAAAAGAGGCGGACACGAGAAGAATCTGAGGCAGAGCGATATACGAAAACAACATGACTCCAACTGCAAAAAGTAAAGAAGAAGTCACGCTTGGAGCTTGTAGTCAGATATGCTAAGAGAGTTGCCAAATTGTCACAAAAGCATCAAAGGAAGCCCTTGGAAAGACGAGACGAGACTTGAGACATCGAGAGCATCATGGACAAGCTACCTTAATAGCTAAAACACATGATCACCGCTCGATGACTACAAGTCAGGAGTAAGAAGGATAACCCAGAAAGCAAAGGTGATTCAATAAAGTGTGCGATTATAAAGAAAAAGGTATTCCTTTTACAAAGGTATTCCTTTCGGAGAAATAAGCTAGGTTTCGGGGACGAAACCTCTTTAAGGAGGGGAGACTTGTAACATCCCGAAATTTCTAAGTAATATTTAATATATTATTTTTTCGGGTGAAATAAACGAGTTAGTGGAACGATAATAATAATAGCAAAATATGAAGACTTAGTAGGATAATTAGATGGGGTTGGATATGGACCAAAAGGAAATATGGGCCTTCGGTCCATGGGCTTGTGGGAGTAAAATACCCCGTTAAACCCCAATCCTTTCCATTCCATCCATTTATCCATATCTCTACACACACCCAAAACACACACACACCACATACACCGCCGGCGGCCGAGGAGAGGAACGAACAAGATCCGAGAGAGGGTGAGCGATTAGTTGTGATTAAACAAGTTAACGAGATCCAAACAAGCTCAAAAAGGTATGATTCTTGATCTTTGAAGTTTAAAGATCCAAGCTTTATAGTGTATAAACGACCGAAAACGGTTGGGGAACGTAGTGGGTGATGTTGAACCATAACAAGGGTGTTAAAATCGCCAAAATGCTTGATAGAAACCAAACAGCGGCTGGACTGGGCAACTTCGCCGCGAACTGGGCAACTTCGCCTTCAAAGCGATAACTTCGCCTGAGGCCAAGTTCGCTTAATTGATAATTTCGCTTACGGCCAAGTTCGCCTAACTGGTAACTTCGCCTGAGGCCAAGTTCGCCTAATTGATAACTTCGCTTGCGGCCAAGTTCGCCTAACTGATAACTTCGCCTAAAGCTAAGTTCGCCTGATGACAACTTCGCCTAAAGCTAAGTTCGCCTGATGACAACTTCGCCTAAAGATAAGTTCGCCTGATGATAACTTCGCCTAAAGCCAAGTTCGCCTAAGGTTTAACTTCGCCTAAAGTCAAGTTCGATTAGAAAATAGATTAAAAACGATAAGTAAAAGTAAGCTAATACTAGGCCACCTGATTAAATCAGGCGAGTATTGATACGTGTAACTTATACAGTCAGCCGAGCTCAGTTAAAGAAGGGATTTACAACTATCGGAGGAAGAAGCAGAGTTCAGGTGAGTTTCTAGCCCCATTTCCTTGTTATGTTTTCGGGGCTGTGTGCATACTCGATGTGAAGTGTGAATACACTTACCTTAAGTGGTAAGTGTATGCTATAGATGTTATACGAGGTATATATTTTATAATGCTTGTCGGTACGTGAACGATATTCGGATATTGTACGTATCGCCAAGGATAGTAAATTCCAAGTGGTTGATAGCGTGTATGAATGTTATGATGTGACTTGTTCATTACGTAAATACTGAACTGATATGAAGAGTGTGTTAGAAGTGGCAAGAGTCTAAGGGTGTTAGTGGCATAACGTGAGCGCGTGATAGGGAAAGCCTGTACGTGCCATCGTTATTACGTGGGTATGAATGCTATGATGTGACTTGCTTATTATGTAAATGATATGAAGTGTGATCTAGGCAGGCAGAGGTAGAGTGTGTTAGAAGTGGCAAGAGTCTAAGGGTGTTAGTGGCATAACGTGAGCGCGTGATAGGGAAAGCCTGTACGTGCCATCGTTATTACGTGGGTATGAATGCTATGATGTGACTTGCTTATTATGTAAATGATATGAAGCATGTTGTAGACAAGTAGAGGTAGAGCGTGTTAGAAGTGGCAAGAGTGTAGTAAGAGTGTTAGTGGCATGACGATAGTATGTGGTAGGGTAAGCCTATACGTGACTACGTCATTAAAGTGGCAAAGTGGCAAAGTGGCATAACGTTATACGTTATTAAAGTGGCAAAGTGGCATAACGTTATACGTTATTAAAGTGGCAAAGTGGCATAACGTTATACGTTATTAAAGTGGAAAAGTGGCAAGGTGGTAGGTGTAAATAAGAGGCTAAGTGGTAAGGTAAGCAGGTTAGATGTGAAAGTGTGAATACACTTACCTTAAGTGGTAAGTGTATAGATGTTATACAAGTAGCTATTACGTAATGCTTGTCGGTACGTGAACGATCTTCGGATATTGCACGTATCGCCAAGGATAGTGATTGTCAAGTGGTTGTTAGTGTGTATGTACTCTATGATGTGACTTGCTTATTATGTAAATATTGTATTGATATAAAGTGTGCTGTAGACAAGTAGGGGTAGATTGTGATAGAAGTGGCAGAGTCAAGTAAGAGTGTTAGTGGCATGACGATAGTACGTGGTAGGGTAAGCCTATACGTGACTTCGTTATTAAAGTGGCAAGGTGGCATAACGATATTCGTTATTAAAGTGGCATAAAGTGGCATAAGTGGCTAAGCTGTAGGGGTAATTAAGAGGCTAAGCTATAGGGGTAATTAAGTGGTTAAGCAGTGGCATGTTAGATTGTGGACTATGTGTCTTCGGATACGTATATATTGTATGTAGTGGTTGTATGATAAGTTGCTTGATTAACTAGAACTCACTCAGCGTAGCTGACTTTTAGTATGCACGCAGGTGAGTAGAATGAGACAGCTAGCTTGAGCGGGCACATGGTGGGCGAATAGGAGACTGGCATCTGAAGACTCAAAATGTTTTAATGTAATTGACGTTTATTTTGAAAGACAAGAATGTTTAATTAAGGCAAGTTTTGGATTGCTGTAACGTTTCATGAAAGTTTTTATATTCCGCGAAAGTTTTAATGAACTCTGATTTGTAAGAACTGTGTTTATGAGTAAATCCGACGCAAAAGTAGGGCTACCGGGTTCGGGGCCTTACACTTTTTATTTAGTAACCTAAAGCCAAACTAAACTAATTTCTTTAGCCACTTCAATCATCCAAGATAAACATCCTACAACATGCATAAAAATAAGTTTGTCAACAACACATGTTGAGTAAGTAATCGCAAGAGTTTTAATGCAATAGATATAATGTCTGTATAAACAAAAATAATAATAAGCAAACCAGTATTGTGAGTATCAACAATCAAACAATAAGCAAGTAAGTAGTGTCAGTTGACCATGTCCTTGCGAATCGGGCTCTGGCTACTATGACATAATCAATGTGTATGCTAGAATCAATGATGGACCACTCCGAATGCTAGAATTAAACAAATAAGCAAGCTAGAAAATAATCATTTGATCGATCAACACACAATGTTCACAGTTTGCTAGTTGTGTGTTGTTTATATTATGTAAAGTATGAATAGGTACGCTTAAGTTCCCAGAAGGTTTTAAAAGCAGTAAAATTAGGGGAGTGATTACTCACCTTATTATATAGACGATATAATAATAAAATAATCTTAAATGAGGAATATAACTTGCTAACTGATCTAAAACGAATGAACCTGAAACTTGGAGATAATAAATAGAATTAAGACTGAGCATAATGCAACTGGAATCTGAATAAACAGACATGTGAAACTCAAGATATGAAATATTTAATGTTAAGCGAGCTATTACTGTTCAAAATTCAAACTTCTAATTGGGAGTTAGGTTCTGACCAGTACACTCAAAATTTCGAAATGAACAAAAAAGTATTATGGCCCGAAAGCTAGTTCCGAGCAGTATTTAGGGAAATCGAATAGTCAAAGGATTTGACTATTATGCCCTTAAACGGGCTGGAATCAGATCGACCACCGAGATTCCCTCAATCAATAAAATTGGTTAAGGGATTTTGTTAATAATAAGAAAATAGATATTTTATTAGAAGATAACTTACTTGAAAAGACTGAGAAACAAGGAGATAAACGAGGTCACAAAGTCTTTGAACTTGAAAGTCAAACCGAAAAATGAAAACTTGATAAAGATCACCAAAACACCAAAGAAATCTATTGGAGGACGATGGAGGCTGATGTTGCAGAATATTTTAGGGTAAAGGAATATGATTTGATTAAGTATACCACTCCAAATTCAGTTATTAGGTAATAGCTCGATAAAGGAACCGAATAAATCTATTATGACCAAATCGGGTCAATTAACTAAGAGATTTCGGCTTGATCAACAAGAAATTGAATGTGGACATGTTATAATATCAGAGGACACAACTTCGGGCATAATTTTTGAAACATTTCATATTTGTTTACCCGTTCGGGAATGTAATTCGGATCTTTCGTATCAACAAAATCATGCATTTTTGAGTACTTTTTTTGTGTTTAACTTAGTTAATAATTCCCTAACTTTCAAACATGCCAAATAGCCTTTAAAAACTCTTAAAAATTACTTAAAATGGCAAAAAAAAGCATTTTTGGAACCACATGGACTAAAACTGACATTTTGGAAAGTGCTGAACACCCCTCCCACGCCGCGCCGCGTCGCGCGGGGAGAGGGGACTAACCCGGTCGTGTAGCGTGGCCAGGTTGCTGTTCAGAGCTTGTTTTTATTTTGGTTCGTTAATTCGATTTAAGTGTTAAATCAATCCTAATCAAGCCCAAACCATGAAATTTGAGCCCCAAGAAAAGTAATCTAGTTTAGTACAATGTCTAGGTTCATTCCCCACTAATTCCTTGAGATTATATTGATCAAAAGACCCGATTTTGGTCGTTGATGCATAAGTTGGTTTCCTTAATCGATTAAATGCTTAACTAAACCCTTTATTCTCTGTATTATTCATAATAATACTTTCCCTAAACCCTAAAGCACTTGTCTCAGCCGTCATCAAGATTTTTCCCATTAATTCCCTCCTTGAACCATCCTAATCTTCATTGATTTAACAAGCTTGTTCAAGGTATGTTGACTTTGAAGTTCAAGACATCATTGACAACGATTTCCTCATAATTCATCTTCTTCTTAGGGTAAGTTGTTTTTTGTAATTATATAGTTTTTCTTTCAATAAACAAAATCCCTTAATCAATTTCACTGAATGAGGGAATTTCGGTGGTCAATTTGATCCCGACCCGTTAAAGGTGTTTTAGTCAAGCTTAATTGACTTGTCAATATCTCTATCTTCTAGTCAGAACTAGCATTCAATCCAAAAAAAACATTTTTGTTCAAAATCAAATTTTGAGTATACTGACCAAAATCCGACTCCCGAATCGTTGTTCGGATGTTGGTAAGTACCAGCTCGCTTAATTACAGAAAATTTCATAACTGTAGTTTTATACGTCTGTTTGGATTGATTCTAGCGGCTATATTCTTGGTTTTAATTCTAGTTTGTTATCTCTAAGTTTCATGTCTGTTTGGATTATCTCATTCAGCGTGTTAAAGTTCGATTCCTTGTTATTTTTATTACTTTCTAATCTCGCTTAAGTGATAAGGTGAGAAAACATATTTTGGGGACGTATGTGTACGTTCAATATTTACGTATTATATTATATACACTAGAAAATTGTCATACATTGTGTGTGTATTCAATTAAATGTCTAACCGTTACTTGATTACTTGATTCTACCAATTCGGAGGGGTCCAACATAATCACATTATATTATGATCACATGACTATCATAGTAGCCATAGTCTATGAGACTTGGTCAACTAACGCTTGTATTTGCTTATGGTTTTATTGTTTTACATTCACAATAACAGTTTTGCCTTTTATTATATTTACTATTGTAAAAACTCTTGTGATTTTCTCACCCAACCATACGTTGACAAAACTATGTTATTTTCTACGCATATGCAGTTTATCAGTTGGTGCGAGACTATGTGAAGAGATAATTAACAAGACCTTAAGAATTAATTAATAAAAGACTATTTTCGTTAACTTATTTTGTTTTGAAATGTTGGGATTAAATTTGGAGTGTTTTGGAAATTTACTCGAACTTGATGTACTTGGATGATGTTTAGAGTATTTAAAAATAATTAAATATATATTGTCATATTATATTGCATGACAGTACTTTGTGAGCTGTGAACCATCAGTTCGCACTTCGCACCCCGACATTCTGTCGTAGTGATGTGATGCAAAATATAAAGAAAATTATCCCGAATTCATGTTTGTTTTATGCTTAAACGTTATAGAGTATCAAGTTGTGTATGCATGTGATTACATGTTGGTGGTGTAGGTCCCGTGGCCGCTAGGCATGGATAACGAGGTCCAAGAAGAGGAAACAAGGCTATACGAGGGGAAGTCAGAACGCCTACACGAAGCTAAACAAGGCGAAAAAAATGAAAAACCGAACACGCGGGTGCTCCCCACGTCGCGTGGCCACCTAGGACCTCTAGGTCGCATGGCGCGGTGCCCTAGGGGTGTTCCATGGCTTTTCAAATCCATCACCACGACTATTTTGTCCTTTTGTGGGCCTGGTTGGACCTAGTTTTAGCTTGTTATGCAAGTTTAAGTGTTATATTTAAGGCTAAACAACCCTAAACGATTTGGAGATAATCCCATCCATCCCACATAAGTTCCAGACGATTTTACAAAGAGGAGAGGCAACCAGTTCATTATTTCATCACCCGATTGTCGGTTTTGATTGTTTTAACGATTTTAAGTTCGTTTTTGGGTTTTAATCATTCAAACCTTTTTTAGTCAGATTTATATGAACATATTTATCACTTTTATATATTGTTGCTACTGTTCATTGATTATGACTGCCTAGATTGGTTAGAATCACCTAGGTTTGATGTTTAACGGTTTATATTAACTAGTTTAGGGTGCTTAACATGTGTTTGATTGTTTATCTATTGAATAGTTCATATTTTGTGATATTATTCCCCACTTCATAGATGTATCTCATGTTGAGTGTGTTCCGTGTGGTTAATTATTGCATGAATTAGTTTCGTGTAGGCGTTAATTGCATGTTTCGGTTAATACTTTGTGTGTTGATTGATTGTGGTAGGTATACCATTAGGGTTTGTGTTTCTTGGATCATTAAAGTCAGTGTTCACTACTTTTGAGTTGGACTAAGACGTTAGGTGTCGGCTTATCTTGCTAGTTAGTTGGCTAGGTTAGTCCTTGCGAGACCAGGTGTGATTTTCCCATTGTCGGCTAGGTTAAGTTTGTAAGTTGAGCTATTTTTTACTTAGTATTGAATTACCCCTCTTCTCCTAGGTTTGTAATTAGCTCGAGCCTTAGTGAGATCAATAACTTAGACGTGGACCAAGTGATGAGTTATTAGGGTACGCAGATTAACAGCCATGAATTAAAAGCTATTTAGACGTTGTTAGGGTTTCTAGTAATACTGACCGTAAGGACCCAGTTGCCTTGACCTCACCTATGTTAGCCCATACCCTGGTTTTAACCACATGTTAGCACCAGTGACATCTTACGACCGTTAAGTCATCTTACCTAGGTGATTCGTTTTCTTATTATCGTTAGTTATGTTATGTTTCACCGTTAGTTAAGTTAAATTAGTTAAGTTATTTTTAAATTAATAAGATAAAGAAATATATTATTTAGGCAGGACTTAGATTATGGTTGATTATCTGAGTGGTTCTCACGTGTCTTTGTGTTCGACATCTGGACTTCCATTAGACTGTGCTGCTACGCGACTGGTATATTTGCCGTTTGTGTGAAGATTAGTTAGGATTGTTTGGTTTTATAAATTTAAGACTTAGTGTTGAATTGCGAGAATTAGTTATTAATATTCATATATAGCTTTTCGCACATCACCTTGATTACCTTATGTGTTCTATTTATGTGTTTACAGCTTACCTATTTAATTAATAAATTATTTATTTATTTATTTATGTTATCATGCACACACACACATACGCGCGCGCGCGCACACACACACTGAGGTTATGACTCATTTCAAGAAATTATTTTTGTAATTTGGTTGATTTTTTTTATTTTGAGAAATTCCTTCAGAATTCCCTTGTTTTGTTTTTAGTCCCGTACCTTAAAGCATGGGAGTATGACAAGTTCTGGAAGAGGGGGAGTACTGTGAGTTGGGTCTAGGCAGAACGGTTCCGAGAAGCCAATGTAAGACGATATTCTTTACCTGGAGGATAACCCGGCCACGGTACTCGAGCTTATAGGCAAAAGCGGAACAATTGTCATAAAACTGGAACTTTAAGCGGTCAACATGATCGGTTAAATGGTTACATTCCTGATACTATAACTGAATTCACGGTGGTTCATGGCTACATTCAGAAAATTGCAAAGGTTTATATTTAATTTTATTTTGTTGAACCATTATCATTCGTGGTGGTTCACGAGATGCTCCAACTACCCATACTTTTATTTTGTTAATTCATATTTAGTTGGGACAGTTAAAATGTCATGGACCGCTCATGGGTTCACGAGATGCTCCAACTACCCATACTTTTATTTTGTGAATTCGTATTTAGTCGGGACAGTTAAAATATCAAGGGCCGTCCAACTCTTTCGCTTTGGTAATTCATTATTTATCTGGTACAATTAAAATGCCATGGAACACTCATGGGCCGTCCAACTCTTTCGCTTCGATAATTTGTTATTTAGTTGGTACAGTTAAATTGTCATGAAACGCTCATGGCCTGTCCAACTCAATCGTTTCGATAATTCTTTAATTTGTTGGGCAATTCAAAATGCCACGGAAAACTCATGGAAGGCCCAACACACCAATAAATGTTACGTTATTTTAATTGGGTCATTTAAATTGCCATAGGACGCTCATGGGAGGCCAACTCACAAGGTATGCTTCGCAATTTAGTTGTAAAGTAAATTTATTAGAATAGTCATCTCATTAAAATAATTCAAATTCTTAATCAAACATCATGCACTCTCGTGATTGCCTCGCATCACATTATTTCATATCAACTCATGAAATTTACACAACTTACCCTCCATCTTATGGAATTTCACTTTTGGTCCTCGAAGAATGTCTTCTCTAAGAAACCATCGTCGTAACCAACATCGATCATCTAGTTCTCATGATGTCACACCCTGCCAACGCAGAAACGCATGATGCGACGATCATGATTATTGTAGCCCTTTTTTATGCGACAAACATTCCTAGTGATGTATACGACATAAGGTAGCTCCTAAAAAACATATTTCAAAATGTCAACATAAAGTTGGTGAGTTCACAGGTTTAATGACATGATGTGAATGCTAATTACTTAAAAACCTCAATGGATTAATAGTGTATTGATTCTTTATGATGTTTCATAGTTTACTCAAAAAACTATGATAATATGTAATTCGTTCGAAATGCTTCATAGCTTTACTCGAAAACTAAAGTAATACGTGAACGTTTCGTAATGTCCCATAGCTTTATTTAAAAACTATAGTAATATGTAATTGGTTGTAGTGTTCCATAGTTTTACTCGAAAACTATAATAATATGTAAATTTTTCGTAATGCATATATATATATATATATATTCATAATGTTTGATAGTTTTCCTTGAAATATTGGTACTATATAAATGTACTTGATAAATAAAAAAAGGTAGTGAGACCCTCATGGTAGAGCTAAAAGTGTAGGTTATGTAATTATATATTTATATCCGATAAACAAAACTAGCGGTGTTCACTGTTCGTAGACTAGCAAGGAATATGAAATATATGTGACGCAATGAGCTCATAACCAAACCAGAAAATCGTATTTTTCCTTTGATTAGCAATGCTCACTGAATTAGGACAATAAGCATTCATAATGGAAAGGTTGAGCGACAACCATATGAATGGGGCATGTCTTACCCAACAGATCTATCAATATTTCTTCCGCTTATACAAGTTAATGGTTATGATAATGATTTGGGGACTTCTAGCGCTATGTTACATGAAACTCATGCTCACCATAAAAGGTCGTAACTTGTTTTCTTGTTATTGCGTAAAAATATTATAAATGATTCTAAATAAGTTCAAGTAGATTAAAGAAATGTTTTTGAAAATGAAAAAATGAATATGGAAGTATGTTTTCCCCCGCAATTGTAAAACAATAAATGAGTAAAAAGGGATTCTGAACTCACCTTGTGAGCATCAGATATGATGCGCTAGTAAAATTGGTTGAGCGGATAAAAGCCAACCTAGAGACATCATAAGTCATGTACGGACAATTTAATGTTTGGTACGACATAGTAAATGGTTATGCAAACAATGAACTAGTAATGAAGTGAGGTAAGACTCAAATAGTCTTAATTCTTAAAGCTTGGGCAATGAAAGGTAGGTTCATGTGGGAACAAAGTGGCTGGTAGTATAATTTTCGAATTCGTATGATAATACATTTATTAACACCTAGTTATCACATAATTATTTTCAAAATAACTATATAATATCTATTTAGGAAGTAGTTATAAAATTTAATGTATGTATTACCCAACTATATATGTGAATAATGTATTCGTTAAGTATATATATTGTTTTCCAGAAAGTCATAATTTTTTCCAAAACTTTAGTACAACAGGCAAGTGATAAAAAAATTATTCTTGTAAATCTGGTATGACCTTTTTGATAAATATATGTTTAAAGACGACGCCTACATAAATACGGTAGGTTTTAAAAAAATGGTTTGGGTGTCTCTAATCTGAAAAACGGTGTATATGATGCGTTTCTTTCTTTATAAGAATGAATAAGGTTTGATTTGACGAAAATCATACACAAAATGTAAGAATAGGGTATGAAAGCTAGTTAAGAGAACTTGATATGAGTGTGCTTGATAAGCATTGGTGGACGCGATAAGTTATAAATTGAATCAGAAGAAAGCTATTCAATGTACATTGTTAAAACACAATTGATCGGTGATTTCAAGTCAAAGTGTAGACAATGAGCTCAACACTTTTTTGCTTTAGATGATTTAAGAAGATGAGGACAATGTTAATGAACACAAAGTTCATGCTGTAGATGCAAATTTTCTAGAAGAAGTTAAGTATATTGTAGCCCATACAAAGCATAGGTGAAGTGAAAATTACAAGGCCGAATTGGGGTAGCTTGATACCTAATAGAACACCAATGAAGGCAAAAGCGTTCAGATAATTATGTATGTTACAAGGTTATGTTAGAATTATGAGATAGTAATTATGCATACATGAAGAGTTTAGTTATTGTAACACTTTTAGGAAATGTTGGAAAAGAGTTTGGTTTTTAGGGGTGCAATACTATTGAAAAAAATATGCGGTGTATACTTACTTTGTGCTACACCATACAACTTGATGATCACGTACATGTTGTTTTACTCCAAATCCAGTAAATCGCTAGAATCTTTTAACGTTGGTTATAAGAAGAGAGGGATGGTGGTGTCACTAATGGCTTGAACTAAATTAGGAAGCATGCCCACCAACATCAGAGATATGAATTTTTAACGAAAGATCTTATAACCAATTTTCAAGTGGTAACTTATGAATTTGGATCCTTTATAAATGTCAGCTTGAATCGTAAAGTTCACTGACTCTTATGCAACACATATTATGATTATGTATGCACCATTATTATAATTTTCCATGCATGTTCATCCAAGTATAGTCCCAACTCAAGCTTCTAAATTCTAATTAAAGGAACAAAAGTGCTTATTGCAACGTACATATTATGGCTAAGGACATAGCCAATGATCATTGGCTTGATAGAAGTTTCAAAGGAATGAGATAAATGAGAGGGTAAATGGTTGTTCGTTGCATTAGGAAATGCAAGGTTCAAGTAGATGTCAAGAACGACATTCTTGTGTTAACAACAATCATGCAGTCTAATATGTGATATGAAATGCAAGTGCAAATGAAAACTTTTTGTTGAGTCATGTGGTCACAATCTAGGTTTCCTAAGACACTCTAGTTCGCTATAACAATGGCTATGTCACACCCTTCCACGGTGGAAACGCATGATGCAACGATCATAATTCTTGTAGCCTTTATTTATGCGAAAAACATACCTAGTGATGTATACGAATCAAAGGTGGCTCCTGATAAACATACTTAAAAACATCAACTTAAAGTTGGTGAGTTGACAGGTTTTAATGACACGATGTGAATGTTAATTACCGAAAAACCTTAATGTATTAATAGTGTGTTGATTTTTTCTGAAATCGTTATTACTGTGTGCGTGTTTATAATGTTTCATAGTTTACTCGAAAACTATAATAATAATGTAATTTGTCAAAATGTTTGATAGCTTTACTCGAAAACCATAGTAATATGTAAATGTTTCGTATTTTCCCATGGTTTTATTCGAAAACTATAGAAATATGTAATTGTTTCGTAGTAAATAGGGTATCAAAGCTAGTTAAGAGAACTTGATATGAGTGTGCTTGATAAGAGTTGGTGGACGCGATAAGTTATAAATTGAATAAAAAAAAGCTATTCAATGAACATTGTTAAAACACAATTGATCGGTGATTTGAAGACATAGTGTAGACAATGAGCCTAACACTTTTTGCTTAGATGATTTAAGAAGATGCGGACAATGTTTACGAACACAAACTCATGCTATAGACGTAAATTTTCAAGAAGAAGTTAAGTATATTGTAGCTCATTCAAAGCATAGGCGAAGTGAAAATAACAAGGTTAAAACCTAATAGAACACCAATAAAGGCAAAAGCGTTTAGATAGTTAAGCATATTAAAAGGTTATGTTTGAATTATGGGGTAGTAATTATGCATACATAAAGAGTTTTAGTTATTGTAACACTTTTAGAAAGTGTAGGAAAAGATATTTTTTAGGGGTGCAATACTATTGAAAAAAAATATGCGGTGCATACTTTTTTGTGCTACACCATACAATTTGATGATCACGTACGTCTTGATTCACTCCAAATCCAGTAAATCGCTGGAATCATTGTAAAGCTGGTTATAAAGAGAGAGGGATGGTGATGTCACTAATGGCTTGAACTAAATTAGGAAGCATGCCCACCAACAGCAGAGATATGAATTTTTAATGAAAGATCTTATAACCAATTTTCAAGTGGTAACTTATGAATTTGGATCGTTTTTAAATGTCAGCTTGAATCGTAAAGTTCACTAGGACTCTTATGCAACACATATTATGATTACGTGTGCACCCATAATTATAATTTGCCATGCATGTTCATCCAAGTATAGTCCCAACTCAAGCTTCTAAATTCTAATTAAAGGAACAAAAGTGCTTATTGCAACGTACATATTATGGATAAAGACATAGCCAATGATCATTGGCTTGATAGAAGTTTCAAAGGAATGAGATAAATGAGAGGGTAAATGGTTGTTCGTTGCATTAGGAAATGCAAGGTTCGAGTAGATTACAAGAATGACATTCTTGTGTTAACAACAATCATGCAGTCTAATATGTGATATGAAATGCAAGTGCAAATGAAAACTTTTTGTTGAGTCATGTGGTCACAATCTAGGTTTCCTAAGACACTCTAGTTCGCTATAACAATGGCTCTGTCACACCCTGCCACGGTGGAAACGCATGATGCGACGATCATAATTCTTGTAGCTTTTGTTTATCCGAAAAACATACCTAGTGATGTATACGAATCAAAGGTGGTTCCTGAAAAACGTACTTTAAAAAGTCAAGTTAAAGTTGGTGAGTTCACAGGTTTTAATGACATGATGTGAATGTTAATTACCTAAAATCCTTAATGTATTAATAGTGTATTGATTCTTTCTGAAATCGTTATTATTGTATGCGTGTTTATAATGTTTCATAGTTTACTAAAAAAAATATGTAATTTGTCAAAATTTTTGATAGCTTTACTCGTAAACTATAGTAATTTGTAAATGTTTCGTATTGTCCCATAGTTTTATTCAAAAACTATAGTAATATGTAATTGTTTCGTAGTAAATAGGGTATCAAAGCTAGTTAAGGGAACTTGATATGAATGTGCTTAATAAGAGTTGGTGGACACGATAAGTTATAAATTGAATAAAAAAAAGCTATTCAATGAACATTGTTAAAACACAATTGATCGATGATTTCAAGTCATAGTGTAGACAATGAGCCTAACACTTTTTGCTTAGATGATTTAAGAAGATGAGGAAAATGTTTATGAACACAAACTCATGTTGTAGACGGAAATTTTCAAGAAGAAGTTAAGTATATTGTAGCTCATTCAAAGCATAGGCGAAGTGAAAATAACAGGGTTGCAACCCAATAGAACACCAATGAAGGCAAAAGCGTTTAGATAGTTAAGCATATTAAAAGGTTATGTTTGAATTATGGGGGTAGTAATTATGCATACATGAAGAGTTTTAGTTATTGTAACACTTTTAGATAGTGTAGGAAAAGAGTTTTGTTTTGAAGGGTGCAATACTATTATAAAAAATGCGGTGCATACTTTCTTTGTGCACACCATACAACTTGATGATCATGTACATGTTGATTCACGCCAAATATAGTAAGATCGCTAGAATCTTTGTGACGCTAGTTATAAGGAGAGAGGGGAGGTGGAGTCACTAATGGCTTGAACTAAATTAGGAAGCATGCCCACCACTAGCAGAGATATGAACTTCTGTTACACCCCGACTAGGTAAATGCGAAAACGTAATACGGGAATTTAGCAGACACTTCATGCATCAACCACATTGTTTTTAAAGAAAAATATCAAACTAACTTACATCATGTTACATTTTTTTGTACTAAGCTTACAAACTCGGTGAAATACACATAACCGGTTTGTCAGGCCATTTATTCTGTAGTAATATATTTGCATCTATCTACACAGCGTTAGTCTTGATCTATAGAATATATAGCACATATGTACGTTATTCCAACTTCGGTTCAGCTGAAAAACATGTTAAAATGGGTTGACTACAAAGAGTTGGTGAGTTTCATAAGTTTGCATGAGATCAATATATGTAATTGTAGTGTTCAGTATGCATGTTTGTATATGATGTAATTATACTAAGCCACAAGTGAATCCTTGACAAGCTATACCACGTGGCCTTCACAGCCCATGCACTCCCCCTGACCTCAACAGCCACATGCCCCATAAGGTACTATGTCTAACACCACCAAGCATGTTACAAATATTTGTGTGGTCATCAGCAATTGTAAAACATGTCCAGGCATACCCCACTGACCCTATCAATTTGGTTTGTCAAACCAATAGTACTATTCACATACCATGAGCTCGTAGTTAATTACTTGTTGTGGGGAGGGGGGGGGGCTTTCAAGTGTTAACACTTAGATAATTCACATCATAACGTGTTTCGAGATAAATAGGTATATATAAACATGCTTTCTACCCTAAATGTTCGTAAAACAGTTTAAAAGGTGGGGTCATAAAACTCACCTTATAGTAGTATCGAACAAGTAACACATGCAATATATATTACACTTCGATTATAGCTCGTATCCTATAATCGGTATTGCAATGTAAATACTAGTACAGTCTTTAAACTAAACCGAACGATATATCTAGTCTGGGTATGGCTGTTACGCCCAGGATATGTCAGTAGTCTTAGATTGTGACGTTATACGATATGAAATGTTTAAAACCCGTATTGGCTCAGTGAAACTGTTTCTGTTCCGTGCCAAGTTGGTCGTTTACGTGTTTCGGAAATAGGTAAGATCAAACAAACTTAAGTAAGCGTATTGTCTGATAAAATGATTCGATTTGTAAAAGTTTCAGTATCTGGATTGGCTATAGGGTTCATTTCCGTTTTCATACAATTTTGATTGTACAATATGCGTACAACTCACCCGAATTGTCTGGAAATCTCATAAAAAGTTTGTTTTTATCAAATTCGTTCAAAACTATGATATTTTACCGCTTTTGACGTTTTGGCATACCAGTTCGTTAAACATAACGCTACCGGTTTTATCGAAACATATATAAATTAATCTTTAATTTATTATAAATCTTTATATATATGTAGAAAATATATGAGAATTTTTGTACAAACAAATTAAAATATGTAGAATTTTATAAAAATAATTTCAGGATTTTTACACTTACTTATTTAATTATATAAAATCATTTTATATGTTATAATTAACCGATAATTCACCCACTTACCCCTGCAAAATTTCCGTAACTTAAATCTTTAGTTAAAATACCTTTTTGTGCATAATTCGACTGTTAAAACTCGATTAAACGAAAATGCACGAACCATATCTAAACTTCTCCGATTAATCCCAAATTATTTTTGTGATCTAAAATTGACATTTTTTAGTTTTCCACAAAATATTATAGTTTTTCCAGTCATTTAACTATTTTTCATAATAAATCCTCAATAAAAGGTAATAAAATCGCCAACTATTCTATGTTTATCCAAAAATTACTCAATTTGGACAGGGAATCTATTATATGGTCCCTAATTTCCTTGAAAGTCTCATAGGCTAACAACAAGAACGTCAAAATCTATTTATAAACAGCTCCTAAACGAGTAATTGGTTATTACCTTTTTCGATTTTTCGAGAGTTGTGGTCGTTTTCTCACCTCTACGGGTTCTTTTTCTCAAGTTAGTATATGTAAAGGTCATGTAGCACAAAACCAAGCATCCAAAATCAATCAAAAAGCCTTGTAAATTAGGGTTTCGGTTAAGGTTTGAAATCGAGTTTTCAAAACAAAAAAACGTAATATAAATGTTGTAATCCATGTTTTTGGGGGAAAAACCATATGTTTCTAATCATTAACCATGTCTAATATCAAAATATATTTTTAGACAATTTTAAGGGATTTTATATGGTTAAACATGGCTTATACTAATCAAAACCTATTTCTATGATCAAAACTAGGTTAAACTCAATAAAATAGATCACTACCTCATAGTTTTCTACTTTCAATGAAGAACACATGTCCTATATTGTTATGTATGTGTTAAAATGTGAAAAAGGGGCTAAGGAAACTAGTTATTTTCAACATAAATATCTTTAGGGGGGACTCCCCATGTATGGCGACCGGACTATTAGGGGGGCCTATGGGCCCCTCTTTTGGTCCCACATGCCTCGTTTTTGCATGCCCAAACTTCAATCTCGATCCCAATTTTAGTTTGGGTTCGGTTTTTGGCGAGAAAAATAGTTCGGGTTTGATAAACATCGCAAAAACGAGTGTTTTTCAACTACTATTTGTAAATCAAGAAAAACATACTGACTCGTACAAATCTAAAATATTTTCACGGATTGCTTAAAAAATCTTATATAAGTGTTCTATAAGTCTTTTCGGTTTGATGGATGATACAATGCTTGTTTTAGTATTAATGATTGCGTTTATGTTCAAAGCGTATAGTTAAACGAAACTCTTTTCGTTTAAATGGTTTCGCACGTACTGGGGTCATACTATCAACATGTTAGCCACTACAATATATATATATATATATATATATATATATATCACTCATATATAACCCCCATTATATATACAGGTCATAACTAGTATCATTCGGTTACTCATTTAATCTTTACGAATTAACCGATTAATTGTTTACTCGCTACGTAGTGAATAAGGTGTACCTCGGTTTGTCACAAATGTCACAATTTTTAATGAAAGATAGACCAATTTTCAAGTGGTAACTTATGAATTTGGATCATTTTTAAATGTCAGCTTGAATCATAAAGTTCACTAGGACTCTCATGCATCACATATTATGATTACGTGTGCACCCGTAATGATAATCTGCTCGACATGTTCATCCAAGTATAATCCCAACTCAAGCTTCTAAATTCGATTAAAATGAACAAAAGTGCTCATTGCGATGTACGTATTATGGCTAAGGACTTAGACAATAATCATTGGCTTGATAGAAGTTTCAATGGAATGAGCAAGATGATAGGGTAAATAGTTATTCGTAGCATTAGGAAATGCATGGTTCGAGTAGATGACTAGAACGACATTCTCGTGTTAACAACGATCATGCAGTCTAATATGTGATATGCAATGCACATTCAAATGAAAACTTTTTGGTGAGTCATGTGATCATTGTCTAGGTTTCCTAAGACTCTCTAATTCGCTATAACCAATGGCTCTTATATCAATTTGTTACACCCCGCCAATGAGGAAATGCAGGATGCGACGATCATTATTCTTGTAGCCTATGTTTATGTGAACAACATTCCTGTTGATGTATACAAATTTAGTGTGGCTCCGGAAAAACATACTTTAAAACGTCTACATAAAGTTGGTGAGTTCATAGGTTTAATAACACGAGGTGAATATTAATTACCTAAAAACCTCAATTTATTAATAGTGGATTGATCTTTCTAAAATCGTTATTACTATGTGCGTGTTCATAATGTTTTATAGTTTACTCAAAAAATATAATAATATGTAATTTGTTCGAAATGTTTCATAGCTTTACTCGAAAACTATAGTAAAATGTAAATGTTTCGTACTGTCCCATAGCTTTATTCAAAAGCTATAGTAATATGCAATTGCTTCATAGTATTCAATTGTTTTACTCTATAACTATAATAATATGTAAATGTTTCTTAATGTACATAAATGCTCATAATGTTTGATAGTTTTCCTTAAAACATTGGTACTATATAAATGTACTTGATAAACAAAACAAGGTAGTGAGACCCTCATGGTATAGTTAAAAGTGTGGGTTATGCAATTATATATTTATATCCGATAAACAAAACAAGCGTTGTTGCATGTTCGTAGACTAACAGGGAATGCGAAATATATGTGACACAATGAGGTCATAACCAAACCAGACAATCGTATTTTGTCCCTGTTCAGCAATGCTCACCCAATTAGGACAATAAACAATCATAATGTCAAGGTTGAACTACAACGTAATGAATGGGGCATGTCTTACCCAATAGATCTATCAATATTTCCTCAGTTTATACAAGTTAATGGTTATGATAATGATATGGGGACTTATAGTGCTATGTTACATAAAACTCATGCTCACCATAAAAGGTCGTATCTTGTTTTCTTGTTATCGCGTAAACATATTATAATATGGTTCTAAATAAGTTCAAGTAGATTAAAGAAATGTTTTTGAAAATGAACAAATGAATATGGAAGTATGTTTTCCCCTGCATTTGTAAAATAGTAAAAGAGTAAAAAGGGTTTGTGAACTCACCTTGTGAACGACGGATATGATGCGATAGTAAAATTTGATGAGTGGATAATAGCCAACCTAGAGACGTCCTAAGTCATGTGCGGAAAATTTAACGTTTGGCACGACATAGTAAATGGTTATGTTGGTTATGCATCGCGTTCACCCAAATTAGTTATACTCTTTTGAGTCTCATACGCACATTAAGTGTTGATAACCCGATGGTGATGTATTTTTGTATACTTTTAACTACATATTTATATATACTACATAAATATTAAGATTATAGTGTATTGCTTTCGTCTCGTAATTATTCTTGTTGGCTTCATTTATTTTTATTTGAACACAACCTATTTGGCCACGGACTAAATATATATTATATATTTATTTTGTAAAAAATAGTTAATCACGACCCATGTTTTCGAAAAGTCTCATATAATAATATTTTCATTCAAGGTCCATCAAATTTATATATTTTCCAATTTAATATTCAAATGTAATATATATTGTTGAACAAATTTCTTTTTGTATTTAAGCCATATAAACAACATATGTTTACATCACTGATTTTTAAAGGTTTTACAAAAACGACAATTATTTTTAGTTCTCATAAACCAAGATACTTACCTCTCAAATCTTCTTTCAATATTTATTTGTCTATAGAAAAGTTATCTTTTAACGAATTTATAAGCATGAAAGTTTACAAATATACGTGTATACATACTTAGTTAGCCATATTTATTAACAAAATTCATGTTTAAATTATAATCTCTTTTACATGTTCACGTAAATATTAATGTTTCCAAAAACCCATATTTGTATGCTTTTAAATACTTATGAAATTCTCTGAGCAAGATTATAAACTTTCTTAAGATTACAAATTATTATTCGGGTGAACAACTTAGCATAAACAACATCTAGTACATACAAAGATTGACTAAAGAGTAATAAATGCTCACTTAGTTTTAGAATTAGGATCAAGCTTATGTATTAAGAAAAAGAATGGTTTATAATTTAGCAAAAGGTGGTTAATGTCAGTAAAATTTAATTACTAGTTAATTATTATTAGTTAATTTCATGTAAGTGTTACATACTGTAAACGAATATGTAATTTTTATTTATGTATTGTTGTCACGTGTAACTTTATAATTTCTGCCACCAACGTCTATATCTGTTGGATAAATCAAAAAGTTCTTGGAATTCATAAAATTACTTTGGCGCATGATGTTGTGAACGTGAGGGCTTGTTCTAGACTCTTTATGATTAAACTTAAAAAATACTGAAGTGACCATGTTAGAGGGGTGTTACACGTGACTACCGTCTGGCTTCTAAGATAACCAAAGAATTTGCTACTGCTATGCCTACTATCGTGACCCAGATTGAGAACCTCAACTCGAATGGTTTTGCTACATCTGCTGCTCCAAACAACATTCACTTCAAAAACTTCGTGAGTGCTAAACCTAACTAGTTTTATGGTGAGGAGAATTGCACTAAACTCCTCTAATGGTTCGAGAAAACAGAGGACGTATTCATCCATTGCGAATTCCTGGACACCAAACAGACTAAGTTCGCCTCGAGCGTGTTCGAGGATCGAGCTCTCACTTGGTGGAACACTTACCAAGGCACCGAGTCGGATGTGGCCATGCCTAGGATGAACTTAAGGAAGCCATGAATAAAGAATTTTCCTGAACATGAATTGCAAAGGTTTGAGACTGAGTTTTGGGAGCTCAAGCAAATTGGTGGTGATAACTCTCTCTACTCAAACCCATATCTCTAAGTATTCAGAAATATATTCGCGCCTTGCCAACGATCTTCCGTGATCTGGTGGTTAGTTGTGACCCTCTCTCCATCAGTGAGTCTATGGACCTAGCTGCTTCCCTCACCAATGATCATGTTAGGGATGGAACCTTGTCCCGAAAGGATTCCAAACCTACCCCTAACAAGACCAAAACAGAATCCTCAACTGATGCTAAAGTCGAACCTAAACCCGCTCAAAACAACAATACTGCTCACCGCTACAAGAAAAACAACAACAAACATAAAGCCAACTACCAAAACTATGTCGTTAACCAAACGAACCAACAACCTCAACAAAACCAAAATCCCCTGAACAAGAGACCTTATTTCGTACCTTACCCGTTATGCGCCAAGTGTAACCATCATCATCCTGCCCAATTCCAATGTCGTATTTGCATCCAATACAATCATTACGGTCACCTTGCTAACGTTTGCCGTTCACCGCCTAGTGCGCAGGCCGTTCCACAATGGTGGATGCCGCCTACTCCTAGACCCGTTACTACCACGTATGATCAACCCGGTGTTCCTACCACCGGTGCTTGCTACCATTGTGGAGACCCTAACCATCTCCGCAACATGTTTCCTCTACTTGCCCATGCAAATCAAGCCCAAGTTATGCCTGCACCATACTATACCACTTATGCCCATCAAGCTCAAGTTATGCCTGCACCCTACTACACTACCCAAGCCTATCAAGTCCAAACTTATTAACCTCAAGCCCCTCAAGGTTTTGCACCTCAAGCCTATTTTCCCCAAGTTCCTCAACGCATGGTTCATCCAGCCCCACCGGTCCAAGTTCCTGCTATCCAAGCCCCCCATTAAATCAAGTTGCTCAAGCACCTCAAGGTTCTAATGGACGTGCTCTTATGATGAATGTTAAGCAAGCTCAAAGCTCCAGCGATATGGTGAATGGTACGTTCCTTATTAATGATCATTTTGCTATGGTGTTATTTGATACGAGTGCCAATAAGAGTCTTATTTCTTTGGATTTTGTGTATTATTGATAATCCTCGGGATAACTTATCTAAGCCTTTCTTCATAGAAGTAGCCAATGAGAACTCTATTGTTATTGATTCGGTAATTCGGGATTGTGTCATAACTCTTTATAAAGTCAAGTTCCGTATCGATTGTATCCCTATGCAAATGGGTATTTTTTACGTTATTGTTGGAATGGATTGTCTCTCTCTAAATCGTGCCGAAGTTGTATGCTTCCATAAATTTCTTCATATACCTTTCAAATATGGTCATATTTTTAATGTGTTTGGTAATACGCCTAATTCTGAACTCAACCTCATGTCTTTTTTTCAAGCTCAACGCTAATTCCGTAAGAAGTAGGTGGCGTTCAAAGCTCTTGTGGTGGATAAATAACATAAAGAAAAGAAGATACCCGATATCCCGTTTGTGCGTGATTTTCCTAACATCTTTGATAGATGACGTTTCCGAACTTCCTCCTATTCACCAAGTCGAATTCCGTATTGGTCTTGTACCCGGAGCTAATCCCCCTGCCAAAGAACCCTATCGTCTTGCACCTTCTGAAATTCAAGAAATTTCAAATCAATTACAAGAACTCTCGGACAAGGTTTTTATTCGCCAAAGTCTTCTCCATGGGGCGCACCTGCATTGTTTGTCAATAAGAAAGATGGTTCATTCCGCATGTGCGTCGACTATCGCGAACTCAATAAACTTACTATCAAGAACCGTTATCCGCTTTCTCGCATCGATGATCTTTTCGATCAACTTCAAGGAGCTGCGCGCTTCTCGAAGATAGATCTCTGTTCGGGTTATCATCAACTTCGTGTTAAAGAAGATGATATCCACAAGACGGCATTCCGTACTCAATATGAGCATTACGAATCTTGTGTTATGTCTTTTGGACTAACCAATGCACAAGTGGTTTTCATGGATCTCATGAACCATGTGTGTAAACCCTACTTAGAAAAGTCCTTAATTGTTTTCATCGATGATATTTTGATTTACTCAAAATCTGAATACGATCACAAAGAGCACCTTCATGCCATTCTTGACCTCATTCGGAAAGAACAGTTGTACGCCAAGTTTTCTAAGTGCGAGTTTTGGCTTAAAAAAGTTCAATTCTTGGGTCATATTATCAATGACAAAGGTATCCATGTGGATCCCGCAAATATTGAAGCCGTCAAAAGTTGGAAAACACTGGCTTCTCCCACCGAAGTCCGTTCTTCTCTTGATTTGGCTGGATATTACCGTCGATTCATTATGTGTGGGGGTCAAAGTAAGAAGAATCCTTTCAAAATCTAAAGGACATGCTTTGTAATGCTTCTATTCTTGCTTTTCCCCGAAGGAAATGAACACTTCATCTTTTTTCTGTGATGCTTCTAACCAAGGTCTTGGTTGTGTCCTCATGCAACAAGGCAAGGTTATCGCAGATGATTCGAGACAACTCAAGGTTCACAAAAACAATTATACGACGCACGATCTCGAACTTGGTTATGTCATATTTTTCCTTGAAGATTTGGAGGCAATATCTCTACGGTGCCAAATGCCTAGTGTTTACCGACCATAAGAGTCTCTAACACATTTTTGATAAAAAATAACTCAATACGAGACAACATCGATGAGCTTAGTTGCTTAGCGACTATGAGTGAGAAATTCGCTGCCACCCCAGTAAAAGTGAATATCGTGGTCAACGCTCTCAGTCGTAAGAAACAAGTCAAATATGTTCTTCTTACTTGTGTTCTTGTTTAAAGTGGTCTCGAAAAGCGTATCCTTGACGCCCAATATGAATCCGTCACCGAAGGCAATATGTATGACGATATGTCGTGTGGTGCGGAAACTCAATTGGAATCTAAGCCCAATGGTTTGCTCTATTTTCTTAATCGCTTATGGATTCCCGATCGTGATAATCATCGCACATTCATAATGGAAGAAGCTCAGAAGTCACGGTACTCCATTCATTTCGGGGCGGATAAAATGTATGCTAATATCCGTTCCAACTATTGGTGGCCCGAAATGAAGAAAGACATTGCTCTTTATGTCTAGAAATGTCTCACATGTGCTAAAGTAAAAGCCGAGCATCATCGACCCTTTGGTTTAGTTGAGCAACCTCCCGTTCCTGAGTGGAAACAGGAAGATATTGCGATGGACTTTATTACTAAGCTTCCTTTGAATAGTAAGCAAAATGATAGTGTTTGGGTGATCATCGATCATTTGACCAAATCTGCTCATTTCATACCCATCAAAGAAACATATTCGGTTGATCAGTTAGCGTGAATTTATGTGGAAAAGATTGTTTGTCATCATGGAACTCCGTTAACCATTATTTCCGATCGAGATGGTCCTTTTACCTCTCACTTTTGGAAATCTCTTCAAACATCTTTAGGAACTCGTTTGGATCTTAGTACTTCTTATCATCCGCAATATGATGGTCAGTCCGAGCGTACGATTTAAAATCTAGAAGACCTTCTTCGCTCTTGTGCCCTCGATTTTGGGGCCAATTGGGATACTCACTTACCACTCGTTGAGTTCTCGTATAACAATAGTTTTCATTCAAGCATTGGTATGGCACCTTTACAAGCCCTTTATGGTCGTAATGTCGTTCTCCGATTTGTTGGAACGAAGTCAGAGGATATCAAATCATTGGTCCAAAACTAGTACAAGAAATGACTCATTGTATTGCTCAAATTCGTCAAAATCTTCTCGTCGCTCGTAGTCGTCAAAAGAGTTATGCGGATAAAAGAAGGAAACCTCTTGAATTAAATATCGGTGATCGATTTCTTCTAAAAGTGTCTTCATGGATGGGAGTGGTTAGATTTGGAAAGAAAGAAAAACTATTCCATGTTTTGTTGGTCCTTTTGAAATCATTGATAGTGTTGGTCTCGTTGCTTATAGACTCAAATTCCCTCATGAACTCTCAAATGTTCATCCAGTATTTCATGTATCCAACCTCAAGAAATGTCTTGCCGAGGGTAATCTTCAAATACCTCTCGGTGAAGTTCGTATTGATGAGACCATGCACTTTGCTGAAAGACACGTTAAAATCATGGACCACAAAGACAAAGTCACTAAACGAAGTTGTGTTCCATTGCTTAAGGTTCGTTGGGAATCTAAACAAGCTAATTCTCTAATTTGGTACGAAATTCCCAAAACTAGGGGATACTTTAACATTTGGAATCTTTTGTATTTGTTATTGTATTTGTTTACCTGTTCGGGAATCTTTTAGTATTTTATTTGTGTTTAACTTAGTTTATAATTCCTTAACTTTCAAACTTGCCAAATAGCACTTAGAAACTCTTAAAAATTGCTTAAAATGGCAAAAAAAATTGCATCTTTGAAACCACAGGGACTAAAAATGACATTTTAGAAAAGTGCTAGACACCCATACCACGTCGCGCCGCGTGGGGAAAAAGGACAAACCCGATCGCATAGCGCGGCAAGGTTGTTGTGCAAGTTTTGTTTTTATTTTGATTCTTTAATTCGTTTTAAGTGCTAAATTATTCTTAATCAAGCCCAAATCACAAATTTTGAGCCCCAAGAAAAGTAATCTAGTTTGGTATAATGTCTAGATGCATTACCCACTAATTCCCTAAGATTATATTGATCAAAAGACCCGATTTTGGTCATTAATGCATAATTCGGTTTCCTTAATCGACTAAATGCTTAACTGAACCCTTTAATCTATGTATTATTCATCATAATACTTCCCCTAAACCCTAAAGCACCTGTCTCAGCTTTCATCAAGCTTTTTCCTATGAATTCTCTTCTTCAACCATCCTAATCTTCATTAATTTAATAAGCTTGTTCAAGGTTTATTGACTTTGAAGTTAAAGACATCATTGACCATGATTTCCTCATAGTTCCTCTTCTCGTTTGGGTAAGTTTTTTTTTGTAATCTTATAGTTTTTCATTCAATAAACAAACCCTTAATCAATTTCACTGATTGAGGGAGTTTCGATGATCAATTTGATCCTGGCCCGTTAAGGGTGTTTTTATAAAGCTTAATTGACTTGTCAATATCTCTATCTTCTGGTCGGAACTAGCTTTCGATCCAGAAAACATTTTTGTTCAAAATCAAATTTTGAGTATGCTGACCAAAACCCAACTCCCGACTCGCTGTTCGGATTCGGGTCGATACCAGCTCGCTTAATTACTGAAAATCTCATACCCGGAGTTCTATACGTCCGTTTGGATTGATTCGAGTGTCTATATTTTAGTTTGAATTATAGTTTATTATCTCTAAGTTTCAGATATGTTTGGATTATCTCATTCAGCGCGTTAAAGTTCGATTCCACGTTATTTTTATTACTTTCTAATCTCGCTTAAATGATAAGGTGAGAAATCATTCCCCGTTTTAATTTACTATTTTCAAACATATTTTAAGAAAATATACGTACTTAAAATATTTATGTATTATATTATATACACTAGCAAACTGTCGTGCATTGTGCATGTATTTAATCAGATTATTGTATGATCATACGACTGTCATAGTAGCCATAGTTCGTGAGACTTGGTCAATTGACGCTTTTATTTGCTCATGGTTTGATTGATTTACATTCATAATAACGGTTTTGCCTTTTATATATTTACTATTGTAACAAATCTGGTGATTTTCTCACTTAACCATATGTTGACAAAACTAAGTTATTTTTTACACATATGCATGTTATCGGTTAGTGTGAAGTTAGGTGAATGGACAGTTAGCAAGACTTTAAAAATTAATTAATAAAAGACTATTTACGTTACTTTATTTTATTTTGAAATGTTTGCATTAAATTTGGAGTGTTTTGGTAATTTTCTCGAACTTGATGTACTTGGAGGATGTCATATTATATTGTATGATAGTACATTGAGAGCTGTGAAACATTAGTCTGCACCCGGCATTTCGCCGTTGGTTGGGGTGTGACGATTTTCATGATTTAGGGTTGTTTTAAGGATGATTTTAACAACAGATGAACCAAAAATAACACAAAACTGATTTGCGCATCGGTAGAGCATTGTGATAGGATTTGGGGGACCCCGTCGCACTAAGCTAAGGGTGGTTTTCTAACTAATTTTGATCTTTGACATTTTCAGTTCATGAAGTTTCCAAAATGCGTTTTTAGCCATTTTAAGCGATTTTAAGAGTTTCTAAGGGTTATTTGACAAGTTTAAAAATTATGAAAATATAAAATAAGTTAAATCAGGTTAATAGATACAATTTTTTATTAACATGAATTACATTACCGAATATGGTATATGAATACGAATACGGAAAATCCGAAATCTTACAAACACCTCGTTATGTTTTCATATTACATATTCTGAAATAGTGTCAACTTTTTTTTTCTTATTTATCTTGTTACAAAATAATGTTATATTAATGGAAAAACCTAGAAGACCCAATAATATAAAAAACCAAACGTGCATCGGTGCATGCGTTATATGTGATATTTTTAAATTTGTCAAGTAGGGACATCATACTTTTGTGATAAAATGTGGTTCACTGATGTCATTTTCAAAATTGTGAAGGATGCAATTGGATTCGTTTTTTGTATGCTCAAAACCTTCATCTATATATCATTGTTATCACCCTCTAGTTTCTTGCTTCATATCTATCGATATGGTTTGTTCGTCTTTCTAATTCATTTTCAATTTTTGACTCTTTAACAATTTATAATTCTAATAATTCACACTTTGATTTCATGGTGATACAGACGAGTAAGATACAGTTGTATTCTTTCTTCATGAGCAGTCCCTGTTATCGTGTTCGTATTGCTCTCAATTTAAAAGGTATTTTTCTTACTAATTTTTCTTTGATCGACCTATTTACATATGATGATTAATTTATTATATATGTACCAACAGGGCTTGATTACGAATACAAAGCTGTTCATCTGTTAAATAGAGAGCAAACTGAACCTGGTAAAAAAACTTATATATATATATATGTATATATATATATGTATATATATATATATGGGAGATTTCAATTAAGAACCCCTTTGAGTTTTAAGAACTCGAAAGAACTCAGTGTAACGATTTTTTTTTCGACTTTTTTTACACATGCGTAATATACGTAAGTTACATACACGTAAAAAAATAACATAATTTTTTATGCACCGAGTCGACTTTTTACACATATGTAACGGACGTAAAAGTTAGTGTAACCACTTACATATTTATTCTCTCTTCTACTTTGATTTTTTTGCCAGATTTAATCTCAACCACATATTCCAATCCATTTAATTAAATGTGTGGCATAGAATTGAGTTCTTAAGTTCTTAAAACTCAACATGGTTCTCAAAATATCATTGCCCTATATATATATATATATATATATAGGGGAGGGTTATTTTGAGAACCATTGTGAGTTTGAATAACTTTAAGAACTCAATTTTGAACCACAAATTTAATTAAATGATATCAAATATGTGGCTGAGATTACATTTGATTAAAAAATGAAGCATGAGAGAGAATAAGTATTTTTGATAATTACACAAGTTTAAACGTTAGTTACACATATGTAAAAAATCGATTCGGTGTGTAAAAAAATACCGTAATTTTTTGTACATCACTTACACTTACGTATTACACATGTGTAAAAAAAATTCGAAAAAAAAATTGTTACGTTGATTCTTTCGAGTTTTTAAAACTTAAAGTGGTTCTCAAAAGAAATTAATCTTTTATATATATATATATATATATATATATATATATTAAAGCGAATTACAATGCCTAAGCATAGTTCTAAAAATTTTTAAGTAGTGATCAGTTGTCGTCTATAATATTTTGAGACAAAGTTAATGAAATTCAACTGTTTAACCTAATCCTACCCTCCTCAGACTCTACCATAACTTTGCTATTGGTGGGATATACTGAGTACGATGATGATGATGAACTGTTTAACCTAATCTATTTTGTCTTATATTTTTAAGAGTATTTGAAGATCAATCCTCTTGGGTATGTGCCTGCTATTGTGGACGGTGACATGGTACTTGCAGATTCATTTGCAATCACATTGGTTAGTTAGTTAGTAACTCAAAATTTCTTTTTATGTTTAAGGTAGCTAATTATTGATTATTAGTTCTTATTTTTATATGCGACAGTACCTTGAAGAGAAGTATCCTCAGCATCCTTTGTTACCTTCAGACCTTGGGAAAAAGGCAATAAATTATCAGGTAAACTCATTTGGTTTTTTGTTCCATAACTCTATCTATGGGTTTCGGTGGTGATCAGTCAAATTTTTTTTTATTAATACCCGGTTAAATAAATATGTTAAATAAAAATTAATCTAATTAATTTATATATGCGCAACGGAACATTTACGAGTAATCAACACCAAAACAAAACCACAACACGAGCACAGAATTAATAATAATTAATCTGTCTGATTATACCAATGAGATCGATATACCTTTACGGTTAATGACTAATTGTTTGAGACACCGAGGTTCAACAAACGACGGCGTAGTAGCTATTTGGTGGCGGCATGGATGGTCAGCAATTGGTACAGTAGCCACGACGCCCAGCTCGAGTGAAGGCAGCCAGTGGCACGTGTGCGAGTTGCGCGACGTACAACGGCAACGACTGGTGGCTTCATGCGCCGGCCGGTAGTGGCTGTTTCTTGTTGTCATGGGACCAATAGAGAGATTGAGAGGAATCGATTAGTCATGGAAACCTTTTGTGGTTCGTGTTTTTCTTGGAGAGATCTTCATAATTAATTTTAGGGTATTATATTAACTGTCTCCGACAAACTTGGACTATCCATCCAAGAAAATTAAAAAACTGGTTGTTATAATGTTACGATAAGATTATATAATCGTATAATTATTTTTAATAAATATTAACCGATCCACAAAATCCAACTCATCCCAACTCTCGTCTAAAGCTCAAACTAGTTTAATTACCTAATAAATAAACTATATTATTTACAACTAGTATAAATAATAAATCCTGTCACAGGAATAAATATTTATTCATTTCGTGAATTGTTCATCATTACCGGTTAAACAAGTTAAGTGGGTTTAATGTTTGTTGGCCAAGGTGCAACTCTTATGAAATATAACTCGGTCGACCACGTTAGTTTAATCAGACCGGTTCATAATTTCCAACACTATCTTACACACACTTCATGATAAATTATGATTTAACCACTAGCCTACCAAAATGAACTTAAGTTGGAACAAGTTGTTTTAGAAAAGAAAAATATCAAAATGTTCTATTTAGGGTGGCTAATGGTTGCGGCAGAAGGGAACGGTGGTCGCAATGATGGCTGTAGCGGTTGTGCTGTGAATGATGGTGGCGCAAAGCCGGAAAACATTAATCGTGGGTAGTGTCTATCCATTTGGACAATTTTATTAGCACGTATATAAGAATGATTCATTTTGGCTTGTTGTATATTTTAAATAAACCCAAATTGACCCATTGTATACTTTAGATATATAGACCAAAATTCAATTATTATTTTTAACCAAATAAACCCATTAAATATAAAATAGATCATGTTAATTACCACCCCACACAGATGCATGATTGAAGTTAAGTTTTGTGATATGGTATAATCGTGATAATATTTATTCATTGCTGGTTTATGTGGTTATTTCTTGTATAATCTTTGCATTTTTTAAGCCACGTTCATTTAAATTGTAGGTAGCAAATATTGTTGCTTCTAGCATACAATCTCTTATAAGGTTACCTATTTTGGTAAGTGAAACAGTTTTTGTTGATTCGAAACCCGATAAAAGTAATTACAACATATGATTGGTATATTTCATTGATTACCCTTAACTTGTAGCTCTACGTAGAAGAAAAAGTTGGTGAAGATGGAAAGCTTCAATGGGTTCATAAGCATGTTGCAAAAGGCTTTGCTGGTTAGTTTTTTACGTGATCAGTTCACTCTTATTAGAATTATATCTTATAAACAAGTGTAGTGTATGTATTAAACAGTATAAAAGAAAGCACAAAACAACATTAAATAAAAGCTAGTACAAAAGCGTTCATTTATTTATTATCATTAATGAATAACAAAAAATAATCAAATATTGTAAAAGTGAAATAAAATAAAATAAAATATGGTCCGGTTAACGAGCAGAAAAGAAAGATAGTTCAATCGGTAGTTATGGTGGCATGTTGGTGTTTGTGGAAAGCCCGGAATGACTTTATTCATTCAAAAAAATCGATTAAGATGGAGAGCATTATTGGAGGTATAAAAGTTTTTAGCTTTTTATGGATTAAAAATAGAGTAAGTCGTTTAGAGTTAGATTGGGGAAATTGGAATAGATATATTATGTAATCGGTTTGTTTGTTTTTTGCCTCTCCTGCCAGCTTCTTGTTAGCAGGTTGTTGGCTGGTTATATGATAGTTGCAGTTCAAAAAAAAATAAAATAAAATAAAATATCTAAACAAAATAATAAACTAAAGAGAAAATTACTAGAATAGACAAGATTGACCATAAAAAATTTCAAAAATTTGACATGACTATTTTAGCCGAGATCTCCTCAACAATTGTTTTATGGTCCAATAAACAAGCGCCACGTAAAGGGAAGCTGGCTTAGGTAATAAATACGACATGTGTCAAACACGGCTAAAGTTTGCGTACAAATCTAGTTTTTTAGTCACCATCCCTGACTCTTAGCCGGCTTCGAGATCCATATTTATTCACTTATTCGGCTCATTATTTTACCTCTTATCCGGCTCCAACTTGGCTCGTAGGCTAAAACTTCACTTAACCCTCTTCTTTTCTTCAATTTTTGCCGCCTAAATTTAACCATCGTAAATTAAATACTTATTACCTACCAATTAAATACATAGTCGGCTTCCATGTTTTCCTCTTTAGCCGTCTTATTTTCTCATAAATTTAGCCGCCTATGTATTCATGTGGCTAATGAAGGAAACACATGAATTTAACTGCATAAATAATAGTAAACACATTTAATATTACCATTAAATTTATGTGGCTAAAAGGGAGAAAAGAAGACGATTAAGAGAGAAAAAGATGAAAGCCGGCAACGTATTTAACTGTAAGGTAAAAGAATTTAATTTAGGTGGCCAAATTTAGGCGCCTAAAAGGAAGAAAAGAAGACAGCTAAGTGAAGTTGAAGCCCGCAATCCGAGTTGAAGATGACTAAGAGATAAAATAATGAGCTGGCTAAGTGAATAAACATGGATCTCGAAGCCGACAGGGATGCCGGCTAAAACACTAGAGTTGTAGGCTAAGTTTTGTTTTGTGTTTGACAATGTCGTATTTGCATTGGTTGAAAATGCGCTTCATTTACTTTTTACAAGTTTATATGCCCAAAATGTGTCAGCTAAGGCTTAGCGGCCTTAGTCGGCTTCCCTTACGTGATGTTTATTTATTGGACAAGAAGTCAACTATTGAGAAGATGTAGCTAACATACTCATGTCTATTTTTGAAAATTTATGATCAACCTAGTCTATTCAAGTATTTTTTTCTATACAACAACATACCCAATAAATCCCACCAATAACAAAAGCTATTAGTAGGGTCTGGGGAATGTGTGATGTAGGCAGACCTTATCTTTATCCATGAGGATAGAGAGGCTGGTTCCAAAGAGACCTTCGGCTCCAAAGCATGCAACATACAAATACACATGTACCAAATAACAAAACATATAGTGGTAAATTGGCGTAGTCAAATACTAGCACCTATGAAATCATAGAATCCAAATAGACGTACCAACAAAAGAACAACACAAATAAAATCCCCTAAAATTTAGAAGAGTCTATGTCCATACGCTTATGCTAAGACACAAAAGTTGTCTTCTCTAAAAGTCCTTAACCTTAATCCTATATCTTCATGAAGTCCTGTCATGGACAATGTCCTCAAAGAGGTGTAACTCTATCAAATCCTACCTAATCCGCTCCTCCCAAGTCAATTTGGGTTTGCCTCTACTCTTCCTTCCTTCTATACTGAGGGTTTCCACTTCTCTAACTAGCGTTGTTACCTGTCTTCTCTTCACATGTCCATAGCATCTCAATCTCCCATCCTTTACTTTTTCACTTATACTAACAACTCCTAGTTGTTCCCTAAAAACCTCATTTGTTATTCTGTCCAACCTTGTGTGCCCACATATCCACCTCAACCTCCCCATCTCCGCCACCTCCATCTTACGAGCTTGTGTTTTTTTATGGCCCAACAGTCTGTCCCATATAACAAAGCATGTCTAACCGCGATCCTGTAAAATTTCCCTTTTAATTTAGTTGGGAACCTCCTATCACACAAAACCCCCGTAGCTGCTCTCTAGCTACACCAGGCCGCCTGAATGCGATGGGTTACGTCACTATCGATCTCCCCATCTTTTTGTACAAACGATTCTAGGTATTTGAAATTAGTAGCTTGTGTAACCACTTGACCCCCTATGGTGATCTGAGAGTCCTTGTCGTCTCCAGGACCACTAAAATCACAAAGTAGATACTCTGTCTTCGAGCGACTAATTCTTAATCCTTTGTCCTCTAGCACTGCACGCCATTCTTCTAACTTCGCATTGAGGCTATGTTTAGTTTCAGCAACTAGCACAATGTCATCTGCAAAAAGCATACACCACGGGACCCTCTCCTGAATCGATTTTGACAACTCATCCATGACTATCGCAAATAGAAAGGGGCTCAATGCTGACCCTTGGTGGAGTCCTACCTCCACAGGGAAGAAATTAGTATCCCCTACATGTTCTCGAATAATAGCATTTGTCCGATCATACATATATCTAATTATGTCTATTTTCCTTCCAGGAACCCCTATACTCTCTAAACTATCCCAGATCAGTCTGCGCGGCACATTGCCATATGCCTTTTCAAGATCGATGAAAACCATATGTAGATCTCGCTTCTTCTCCATATACTATTCCATCAATCTTCTTAAGATGTGAATTGCTTCCGTGGTTGATCTTCCTGCATGAAACCAAATTGGTTTACCGTACACTAGGTTTCTCTTCGAATTCTCGTCTCAATTACTCTTTCCCATAATTTCATAGTATGACTTAGCAACTTAATCCCTCTATAATTCCCACAATATTGGGCGTCTCCTTTCTTCTTGTATACCGGTACTATGAAACTACTTCTCCACTGATATGTCATTGCTCCCGATTTGAAGATAAGGTTGAACAGAGTAGTCAGCCATTGAACTCCTTCATCTCCTAAACATTTCCACATCTCAATTCGTACGTTGTCTATACCCACCACCTTAGCTCTTCCCATATTCCTAAGAGCCATCCTCACTTCACTTTGTGTGATACTTCGACAGTAATAGTTATTCCGTTGCCGCCTTTGAGTAGTGTTGTTGCTGCTTTGTTGTTGGTAAGTTCTCTCCCCGTTGAACAGATTGTGGAAATAGGTTTGCCATCTCAACTTAATGTCAATATACTTGAGTAAGACTCGTCCATCCTCTCTTTTTATAAACTTAACTATTCCTAGATCATGTTTTCTACGCTCTTTGGCTTTGGCAATCTTAAACATAACATGTTCCCCTTCATTTGTTTCTAGACTCTCATGCATTCGCTTGTAGGCCATGTTCTTTGCTTCCATCACCGCCTTATTTTCTTCTATCTTGGCCACTTTGTATTTCTCCCTCAACTGTAGTCTCTCTTCTTCGTCTGTGCACCTTAGGAGATCCCTAAAAGTCTCTTTCTTATCCCTTATTTTGGTCTGCACCTCCGCATTCCACCACCAGGACTCCTTATGCCCGCATGACCTACCAGTCATAACCCCTAGGGTGCCCTTCGCTACTTGGGTAATGTTAGTCGCCATAGTTTCCATATCTGGTTTGCATCCTCCCCTAGCCGAGTCGGTGTTACTGAAACTATCATATCTTTGAACTCTTCAATTTTGTCACCCTTTAAATTCCCCCATCGGATCCTAGGTAGAAATCTCCTCTCCCCTACAATCATTTTTTGTCTGAGGATTGTATCTGCCACCGGTAATTGGTGTTGAGCCGCTGCTGTCTCCCGTGGTATAACCTTGAAATCCTGCCACCATCTTCGATCTTCTCATCTTGTCAAGAGGTAGTCGATTTGTGTGTGATGTTCCACGCTACTAAAAGTTATCAAATGAGAGTCTCTCTTCCTAAAGAACAGGTTTAGAATGCTCAAGTCATGGGCCATCGAAAATTCTAGGAGATCCCTACCAGAGTCATTTCTAACTCTAAAGCCGAAACCCCCATGAACCCACTGAAAGCCATCGCTGTCATTATCAATGTGGCCATTAAAATCAACTCCTATAAAAATTTTCTCCTATCTAGGTATGGCGCTCACTATTATGTCTAGACGATCCCAAAACTCTCTCTTCTCACGGTCCCCTAATCCAGCTTGTGGCGCATACGCGCAGACCACTGTCACTACCTCCTCCCCTAAAACTAATCTCAACGCCATAATTCTATCATTATATCTAATCACCTCCAGCACATTCGTATGTACTTCCAACACCACCAGAAATCCTACTCCATTTTTGGCTCCATCCGACCCTGAATACAACAGCTTATACGCATTGCGCTCATCCCCTCTTTTGCCCTTCCACCTAGTCTCTTAAAGACACACAATCTGTACTCTACGTCTTTTAAGTGCATCTACTACCTCCAACAATTTACTATTAAGAGTACCTACATTCCAAGAGGCTACTCGCAAATTATGCCCCCTTTCTTTTCCCTTGGCAACACCTCTCGTCCTTGGACACGATCTGAAGGAAAAGTCATAACTTCTAAGGTCTATGGTTGCAACTAATCACAAGATAGCTTAAGATCACATAGGTAGCCAATAATTTGATAAGACAACTAATGTAGAACCAAAACGGACAACACAATATACACAATGAATACTAATAAATAATTAATGAATAACGCTACCACAATACAAGCACACAGTGACTAGCTATATGTAATGAGAAACACCCACATACAATGGCAATGTTCAACAAGATGTAAGCGATGGTGAAGCTAAACAAACACTCAATGGTTGACGAAAATGTACGTATTACTATAATAACAACATTAATATCAGTATAATGTACTTATTACTATCTAAATCAGAATTCGAAAAGGGTTCGTGGGAACCAAAGCGATGTGGTGTCATGCCCAACTTTTGACCAAAATAAAAACGAAGGGTCTTTTTTGCCCAGCTATTGTCCAAAATAAATCCTAGTTAGCGGACATTATTTGGGTAGACATTTTCTATTCAAGCACCCCTTTTTGCTATTTAGATAACTTACTCACAATTTTCTCTTACACGTACCATCTCTAAAACCCTTCTTATTGTCTGAATAGCAACCCCTCCAGGTACCCCTTTAGCTTTAGGGTACTTGTTAAATAATTAGTGGAGCACCACCACATATTGGGGTAGTACAATATGGTAGTTAAAATCGATAACAAGTACCCGGTGATATAGTATAATTATTTGTAAATGGGTTAACAACCAATCATCCGTCATCTTTGTAATTTCTTTCTAAAAAAAGAAAAAGAAAATGGTTTTAAGGTAGTTGACAATAACGTTGCTTGTGATTAGGTTGTTTTAAGGTAGTTAAGAATGCAAATGGCATGACAATGCAAGATTGGTAGAACATTGAGGTATATAAGAGGAACGCCTTCTTCCACCAATCATAGGTTCACAAAGTTAAAATAATATGAAAATTCCCAAAATATCTATATTAGTTATGGGATTATTCGATTTGTGTATAGACTTTTTTTTCTTTCCCATTTTGTGATCTACTCGTACTAGCGGATACTATATTATTAGATAGGCGGACACTGTGTTCAGAGTTAATTACATGTGGTGAGTTTTAGTTGGATTTATAAACTTTGTTTGCTCATTTAGCACAATCGCCCCCTTTCACATTTGGGTGGACACAAAATATATATATATATATATATATATATATATATATATATATATATATTCAAGTGAACATATTATTGAGTAATTCGAAAAGTAAAATGAACATTTTTTTGGAATTTTCCCAAATATAATTCAATCAGAAACATTATAACATTTATATAACACTAATGTAATAATTTTTATTCCCAATTTAGGAGTTGATTGGAAGATTAACTTTATCTTAGTACCACTGTTGTTAAAGTTTAACTAATGCAGCTTTGGAGATACTACTAAAAGATCATGCTGGAAAGTATGCAACTGGAGATGAGATATACCTGGTAGCTATTGTTTCTTTCTTTTTGAATCGAGAATCCTAACTTATGCAAGCACAAATATTATGAATTTATTTTAGTGACTAATAATATTCAGGCTGATGTGTTTCTGGCTCCACAAATTATTGGTTTATCAGAGAGATTCAACTTTGAGATGGTATGTTGATTCTCCCTTCTCAACTTAATTCATGACTTTTAAAATCCTAATTACTCAAACCCAAATATTAAGGTAACTAGCGTAAGTGCCCGCACGTTACGGCGGGATCATATTAAGGTGTTGGCAGTGATGTATTTGTTGGTATATCCATGGGACCAGTCCAGTCCAACCAGAGTCAAGACCGGATAAGTATAAATATTTATTTATAATTTAGTATACAAGTTAAGATTGATGAATCTTTAAATTGAATAACACCATAAAATTTGTTTAGAGTAAAACTAACTGAAGTATTATCATTGAGTTCTTTGATCATGAACTAATTTGATAACATTATCTATTCTTGGTGGACGCCTGGACTTGTTACCCAAATATTTATAGTTACATGTATTAATAATCAATTAACTAAACTTAACAAAATGATTAGGCGGCAATTAATATTTCTTGTCAATATTTTTCAACCCAAATGATAAACCCAAGAAAACGGTTTTCAAAAACTTAAAAACCAAGAGACAAAACCTCCACTTTCATCATTCTCTTTTCTTTATGTTGAGCAAGCGTGACATAAAGCGGTTTATTTCCGTTATGAATTTGAATGTTACTTTGTTTGATAACAACCATTTTCCTATCCATATCCTTAAATTATATATTAACTCTAATGAATAGTCAAATTATATTAATAAAATGTATATTAACATTACACATTTTAGTTTAAAATATCACTTACAGTTTGAGAAGCTTTTTAAGGAGTTAAATGCAACAAAAAAAATACCCTCTACTATTTCTATTATTGTCAAACATAACTTATTGAATCATCTCAACAAAACCTTAATAATAATTGAGCAACAAAGCGACAAAGATTGCACGAGGCAATTTTACCAACTAAAAAACAATTTTTGAGATAATCCAGTGTGTCTTATGTAACATGTGGTTGTAGAGATTATTTTCGGTTAACATGCGAAATGCGCCATACACCTGATAGGCTTATGCTAATTCAAGTCACATTGGGTACGCCAATTATGTTTCAAAGATCAGCACCCTAAACTTCAATATATTTATTGACTCGTATTCATTTTTATATGTTATTTAAGTATTATCTCAGCAGTTTTAAAATATTTAATGTGTGCAAATTTAAGCAAAATTCAAATTCATTAAACAACTTAACACACTTATATAATAATCCTTTTTGACCCGAACCAAGTTGACAACTTTTTAAAATGACCAGTTTTGACATAAACCAAATTGACACCCTTTTAAAATGATCCATTTTGAGCCAAACCAAATCATTACAATTTCAAAAAGACCTATTAAGACCCAAACCGAATCGGGGCACGGGGGATTTCAATGGTGGTTGGTTTGTTAAGGTACAAGCATTTTACATAGTCAAATTTGCAGTCGTCGGTATAGTTTAGGATGAAAAAAAATAAGAAAGTTAGATAACATTTCCATAATAAATGTCTTACTTACAAAATAAAATAAAACATATATGATAATCTAATAAGATAAATTAAAATAGGGGCATTTACATATTTTTCATTCCTAAATGTATTCCTAAATGTCTTAATAGTAGGCTTAGTAAGAGGATATATATAAATCTCCCATTAAAATAAAGTTCAATATCATAAAGTGTACGTTCTCCCTATAAAGTTGCAAAGTTTAAAGTAAAGTTCAACATCACAAGTGTTCATGTTTTCTCTACATAGTCACAGTTTATTGAAGAAATACAAAATAAAAAAAATGTATCCAATAATATGTTCTTAAAAAAATAAAATGTATAGTGCTGCTGTGAATATTTGAGTGAAACACTGTCTTTGTAGTATGGAGTCCCTAATTTGGCATGCTTTAACGAAAAAGAAACCCAAAAATCAACAAACCCTATAATTATGTAGCAAAGAGTGCTAAAATAGATGACTCTTCATGTAAGTAAATTAAGCTACTCTAACAACTTTAAATAATAAAACGCATATAATGAAAGATACATAATGTGAATACATTTTGAATCAACCATAGTGTAAAACCAAATTTACAAATAAAGCACTACACCTTCAATTGCTCTAGATCCCAACTGGTCCCATGAAGTAGAGTTTACTCGATAATACGCTATGTTGTACCTACATTACACGATACCTGAAATGAGAACACCACCCTTATTAGCTATATTTTTTTGCATAACTAACAACTATTGAGTCAGTTAGCCTTATAAAATTTAGATTATATAAAGATGTGCCATTTGGAAAATAAACAAAGAAGGCGTGAATTAAAAGTTGTCACCTGAACATGCTTAAAAATGTCCATACAATTACCTCTAAAGAAACACAAATAATTAAAACAACTGAAACAGATATTATAAGGAAAAAAATACTAATGAAAACATAAAATAAAAGCTAGGTTAGGTAAAAATAAAGCAGGTCAGCTTATTATGGCTAATGAGTGAACTATCGCTTGTGCATATACTCGAGTTGGGTCAGATTGGATAATCGTGTTAAATTAGGTATGGCAGTTTACTGTAGTAAATGGGCCAGACAAAGGGATGGGCTATATTGGGTAACAAATTGATAGTGCTTCAAAGATGTCTACAACTTCCTGCATTTACAACCCGAATCTCCTGTTGTTGGCAAGATCTTTGACCCATTAATGAGTTGGGTTCTTCCTATATAACTCGGTGAAAAGGTAAAAGATAAAATTTGTTAAAAGTTGTAGGCCAGGCCAAATCATCTTACCACTCCAAAAATGACATAGTTATATATCTTGTTTGTTGAGAACTCACAAGCATAAGCATTGATTTAAAAATTGTTTAAAATCACGTGCAATGAAGAAAATACATTGGTTTGGCATTCACATCCAGAACTTTAAGATCTGCTAAATCTAAAACGTAAACCTGCAATAACAAATGAAACTTTTGGTGATCATATGGATGTTAACTTATTTTGTAAATGATTAATTAATGAAGCGAGTTTACTGTAGAAGCATATTACACCAAAATTGTGGTGTGTGTGATTAGTTATTTTAGGGCCCAAAAACAAAATAAAAGTTTGATAAGATAATAGTAAGATAGCCTATATAAAAACCAAGTTGCAACTCAACAACAAATTTTGCATCCAAGTTGCCAATAATGTTAACGAAGAAACATCAACAATAAAGTACAAAAATATAGAAGAGTTCAAGGCATCATGATCCATTCTCGTGTGCAAGTGTCTATGATTAATATATTAGAATATAGAGGATCCAATACTTATTAAGTATGTTGGAATATAGATGTAAACCATAAAAAGGTTTCCAATCACCTTAGGCTTGTTATGGTACCAATTATTAAAACACAAATCAAATGGTTGAACACTGATTACTAACCTGGAGTGTGTTCTGTACAGCCACAAACTAGTCCAACTTCGACAAACAGAAATAACCTTGCCCTAATCGCATTTCAGTATTAGAACAGTTCGAATATGATAACTGATGGGATTGAAATGGATTGATTACCTTAAATAATAAGATGAGAGAATGATTACCGAATGCTAGCTGGCTTATATAACATGAGAGAATGGATCTCCGATGATGTAACCGATGGAAGTGATCATGGAGCATTGAAGGAGGGAATTAAAGCATTGCATCACACAGAAGCAATATGAAGGGGAAGAGGAGAAGACATCAAGAATTGATTGGAGCAATTGATATTAGTTTACTGAGTTTTTTTTGGATTAAAGCAGTAATTAATAACAAATGACTCTTTAAACCTCTTTCTCACAAACCCCGAAGGATAAAACAGTAATAATACTATACACGAGGCTTCATGAACTTGTACAATATGCTTAAAGAACGAAATGATGTAATGAAAAATTACTTTTTCTGCCCAATTATGAATTGTCTCTTTTGTCATTGTCCTCTAATTGTGAAATTACCATGGTTGTCCTTCACTCTTCCTTAATAATATAATATAGATAGTTACGAGTATAATTTGTAGTAAATGCTTCAAATTTTGTTTGTTTGGTTTACATTTGTTATTTGTTTGTGTAGAGTGAGTACCCTCTTCTATCAAGGTTGAGTGAGACATACAAGCAGGTACCTGCTATTCAAGATGCACTGCCTCAAAACCAGCCTGATTTCGAAAAAATTTATTTAAAATTTGACGGTCAGTTGTATTTTTTTTAATTTATATCAGAAGAGAATAATTGTATTATTTTGATTGCTTTTCATGTTTAGGTTTCTTTAGTTCCTTGTTTGGTACAATAACTAAAAAAAATAGACTTGATCGTTGGGTTATGTCAAGTGTGGTGAACGTCGTATTTTGTTAGTGTATACCGTTGATTACATGAAATAACAAGTACGAACATTCAACACTATGGGTTCATTAAGCTATATAAAATAGTTTACATTTAAACATGAAGTATTCAATTCACTGTAACATGAAGTTCAATTGATCTATAGTAGATAGGAAATAAGATCTTTGCATAGTTTGCTGTTTTTGCATCCTTGCTCGGTGTAGGTAATGAATTAAAGTGAAACCATTGGGTTAGATCTCGTATGTGACCCTCGAGCTTGAATTGAGAGAGAACCCCCCCTATTATTTAGCGTGGCCTTTATTGAGTGCATTATTGGCTATTAACATAGTAAGGCGGAAAGGCATGAGAAAAGCATTTGCAAAGGCTTTTCGCTCGCAGCTTCCTACGAGCAGAAGAGAAGTAAAGCCTCTTGTAACACCCGAAAAATTCCTTGCCAATTTTGGCAAATTATGAAAGTAGAGGGGCTACTTGGTTGTTCTCCTAGACAAATGTTCAGGGACTAAAGTTGAAATTCTGCCAAACTGGTCCACGTTGACCACTGGCAAACAGTCGACGGTCCGCCGATATTGTAGTGTACGCGAGATAGCCGACGGTCCGCCACGTGCTCACAAAGAAAACAAATCAGGTAAAGGCATGTGGCTGATGACTAATGACACGGGATCACACGTGTCACTAACTTGTTGCCACGTGTCCATAACGAATAACACATGTCAAGCGGCGGCGTAATGTAGTGGCTGATGGACCGCCGCTATTTCCCGATTGTCCATCAGGCTCTACTTTAAATAACTGCCACCGGTAGCCATTTTTACACCATCCCGACTTCCAAACTACTTCGATATCCATGCTATAGTCAAGCTACTCGATTCTGACATTCAACAATCTGATTTTGATCCCTAACGACATCCCGACAATCGATTAGAAGCTGGAGGCGAGTTCCCATGGTCTTAGTCAGAGTATAAATGTTGTCTGAATAACTACCAATCACCAACGTATCATAGGTGAAGGTTATGTCAAAATCGCTAAGTAGTGTAAACCATTACAGTATAGGTTATTGCTTTAGTACATAATTATCTACAACCTAGTGTGGAATATAGTCAAACCTATGTAGAAACGCTACAATAACTTTTATTAAAATGTTTTGACTAAATAATGTTTCTTCATGAGGAAGAAATATCTTTTTGGAAAAAAACAATGTTTACTTTTCGGACCCGAAACCCGATCCATTTTATTATTTTTATTTTATTTTATTAGTTGGGATATTTGTTATTTAATATAAAAGAAAGAATTATTATTTATTCTATTTGGTTTCGTCTTTATTTCATTTAAGCGTCACTCGAATTTGTTTATTAGTTAAAGTAGTTATAAGAATTTCTAAATATGCGCACAATCCACCCATTATATATGTTTGGTCTTAACTTGTTTAACATATCTAACGTTAAGGGGATAATGAAAAAAAAACTTTCAACATTAATATATTTTTTTTTTCTTTTTTTCCTTTCCCCTCTCCCTCGTTAGGTCTAACACTCCCTGTCCTTTGTTTTTGATTCGCCATTTTAGCCGTAAATCATGGATATGATCATGTCTACTGGTTAACTATTCAAAACGTGGTTTCAGTCATAGTCTAATTATGCTAAATTACTGCCAGTTGACACCTAATTAATGATAACATGAACGCCACTCTAAGCCTCTAACTGGCCTCAAAACTCTATAAATACTCTTCGAAAATTAAATTATTCGTCCTACACCATCCTATGATCATCTCGAACCTAAGTCTTCTCTCGATTTTAACTCATAAATTCCTTTAAACCAAGTTCAAGTGCGATTTCATGTCCTCTATAAAAACCTTCTGTCAATCAAAATTGACAGAGGGTATAACACCATCAATTTTGGATATTTTCATATTAGGGTTTATAAGAAAATGGAGTTATTTGGAACAGTGTATATAATTTTTAGCTTTCGCTCAATAAACAAGTTACAAGGTAGAGTAGTTGGCTGGTGCATCTTTGTTGAAAACAATGAACCAGCCTAAGGCGCAATTTCAAGTCCTCCGGGTTCGGTTTTTATTTTTATTGTTTATTTTAAATTAAATAATTTATAGTATAACTATAATAAAAGCTAATGTTATATTCATTCGTTTAACAGATCGAACACCCTTAATCTCACAAAATAATTTTTATTCAAACTTTTTCGTATATATATAGGGAAAGTATATAATAAAAACTCACCCCAGTTGTGTAAACCCTGGAAACTCAATTTATGTGGTTTAAAATCATCCACATAAGTTTGTGTATTGTTTAATCTATTATATTGAAGAATGTTATTATGGTTATTTAACATTCTTTCTTTATCTCTCTTCTATGTCATACATACATCCACCATCTTAGTAAATTTTAGTAAATTCAAAATTTGAAAATCTATTAATCCTAATTCCTTACTTATCGTTCTTACTTTAAGTTTTTTAAATTTTTTGAAATTCCCTAATTATTTGTTTCTAATCAATTCCCTGTATACCTTACTTCTATAATTTAGTCAACCATAATGCAATCCGTATAAATAGTTAAGTTTCATACGGTAATTCTTACACCTTCAACTCTCTTTAGCAAACACCATTAGCTTTGTGTCGAAGGTTTTTTATTTTGTGTTGTTTTTATATCGTCCATTTTTGTATTGTAAGGCCCCGTTCCCGGTAGTCCTACTTTAGCGTGGGATTTACTCATAAACACAGTTCTACAAACAGAGTTTATTAAAACTTTCGTGGAATATAAAACTTTAACCGTTTATTACAAAACATTTAATATTTTCTTTGATACCATAACACAAAACATTATATTTAAAACATCTTTTCTTCTATCTTCAGATGCCAGCCGTTCAATCCATGCCATGTGTCATCCTCATGTTAACTCTATAATCAGCTCACCTGCGTGCATACTAAAAGCCAGCTACGCTGAATGAGTTCTAGTTAATCAAGCAACTTACCATACAACCACTTCATGCATTATATATATATCCGAAGATATATAGTCCACTGTATAACCTGTTACTACTTAACCACTTAATTACCCCTACAACTTAGCCACTTAATTACCCATACAGCTTAGCCACCTATGCCACTAGATGCCACTTTGATAACGATTAACGTTATGCCACTTTGCCACTTTAACAACGAAGTCATGTATAGGCTTACCCTACCACGTACTATCGCCATGCCACTAACACTCTTACTAGACTCTTTTCACTTCTAACACACTCTACCTCGACTTGTCTACAACACACTTCATATCATTACATCAATTACATAATAGGCAAATCACATCATAACATTTACACACACTAATAACCACTTGTCCGTCACTAACCTTGGCGACACGTGAAATATCCGAAGATCGTTCACGCACCGGCAAGTATTATATATTAGCTACCTGTATAACATCTATAGCATACACTTACCACTTAAGGTAAGTGTATTCACACTTCACATCGAGTATGCACACAGCCCCGAAAACATAACAAGAAAATGGGGCTAGAAACTCACCTGAATGCAATTACGTTCACCGTTAATCGTAATCCCTTTCTTGAGTTGTGCACGGCTAAGTCGGGTCGGAAACAGATTCTCCTTCTTCTTTCTTGGTTTCGGCTAGAGAGAGAGTAGGATGAGAGAGAGCTAAGTGTGTGTTTTGGTGGTGTATGGAATATGTGTAAATGAATGATAAATGGGTAATTAAGGTTTATATAATTATGGATCATGGGCCTAAGCCCATGGTCTCATCCTTCTTTCCTTCATGACCCAAGTCCATAACCCACATCCATTAACCAACACTAGCCCGACCCGTACTAACTCCTACTCTATTTAATTATTTCTCCGCTTACCCGAGTCAACTTCTTACAATTATTAAATAATATAATTAATATCATCTTAGAAATTTCGGGATGTTACAAGTCTTCCCCCCTTAAAGAGGTGTCTCCCCGAAACCTAACTTATTCCTTGTAAAAGGAAAACTTCTTATATTTACACACTTTATTGAATCGCCTTCGCTTCCTGGGTTATCCTTCTTACTTCTGACTTAAAGTCATCGAGAGGTGATCATGTGTTTTAGCTATTAAGGTAGCTTGTCCATGAGGCCCTCGATGTATCAAGTCTGGTCTCGTCTTCCCGAGGAACCTTGTCTTATATAACAATGCTAACGCCTAGGATGACGCTCTAACACAACACAACTAATTATCATAACCAACATGCATTCAAGATCATTCATAAGTCATTCATACAAGATCACAAGAAGTCGCAAGTAGTTCATAAAACATCAAAGGGAAATCAAACATGGGTTCAACTGTAACATAAAACACTCTTTAACATCACTAACATAAAACAACTGTGACAAGCCACTTATTCTTCCGCAACCTTCTCCGTGACCGGTAAATCTTCCTCTCATGCGTCTCCCCTTCTTCCCTCCACCGCCACAACTTCCTTTCAATCTCTAGCAATGTGACCTGACTTACCACACTTGTAACACTTCTAGTTCTCGGTGCATTCACGAGAGATGTGCCCCTTCCTCCCGCATCGGTAGCATTGATTTGGACCAGCCTTGCATTCCCCCAAGTGCATCTTCCCGCACACCTTGCATGCTTCCTTTTCTACCATCTTTTGTGTCTTTCTCCCTACATGCTCCACGACATCTGCAGGCCGTTTGTTTCCTTTCCCTTCTTCCTTATTTTCCACTTTCACATCATTCGCCGATAGATCATCATATACCATCTCTGCTAACTCAACTGCAGACTCAAAGGTAGCAGATTTGTTAGCCCTGACTAACATGCGGACCTTCTAAGGAAGTCCCCTGATGTAGCACTTGATCCGTTTCTCCTCAGTATTCACCATGTCGGGAACCAGCCTAGACATGCGGTTGAATTTTTTGTGGTATACTCTCGGTGTGTCATCTTTCCCGCTTTCAGATTTAGAAACTTCATCTCGGCCCTCTCCACTTCGGCATCAGCACATAAAATTTTCAACACTAGCTCCTTCAGGTCATTCCACCTCATTTCCTTAATCTCCTCTCGAGTCTTCCTTTGTTCCACAGTTTCCCACCTGTACATAGCCTCATCTTCAAATGACTGAGTGGCAGAACCCACTGCTTGGTCGGGACGGCACTCGCTAATTCGGATAATTTTGTCCATAGTGATTATCCATTGGAGAGTAGCGATTGCGTCTCCTAGACCAGTCAGCTTCGGCGGGTCACATCCTTTGAAGGACTTGTAGTTACACCCACCTCGGCCTTTCTTTCCATCATCAACTTTCACAGATCCATCTTCACTCGAGGCCTCTCTTTCTCCTTCCCCATCCTTCCTACCATCACCACCCGCCCCTTCAGCAGTTCATTCACGGCTTCCAGCAGATCTTTCGGGATTCAGGTTCTTCACAGCAGCAACTACAGCTTGAACAATGGCTGCTTGAACTGCAGGGCCAAGTTGAACCTCTTCGTTTTTGCTCGGGTTTCTTCCAGCTGCGCTTCTTTCCTCTCCAGTGTTGGAACCTGCTTCAACCAAGGTTGTTGGTCACGACGAGGCCTGCCACGACGCCCAGTGCGGCCTCCTGCTCCAGCAACTGCCCTAGATCCAGCCATCGTGTTCTAAGAAGGAAAACACAAACGTCATCACTCGAGGAATTATTTAGCACGTGATTCGTAAGGTAAGTAGTTAATGACGTTGATCAAGTGTAATTAACTATTTGCATTACTCATCAGGTTCTACATACTTCCCTTCGTGATTTCACTTGTGCTAGTTTCTACTTTTAAACAGTCAATCAATCAAACAATCAAGAAATCCTATCCCTAACCTGCATATATCCTTCCTTTAACAATTAAGCAAACATATTTATACATTATTTAACATACTTTACCGTTACTAAGCTTGCTTGAGTGACACATGGCTATCTTTAACTGGCATCTTCTTTGTTTTCTTACTTAAATCTCATTTTCTGTCCGAGTCTAAGCATGTAGGATGCTTAAATCTCTCGAACTTTGCTCTGATACCAACTTGTAAGGCCCCGTTCCCGGTAGCCCTACTTTAGCGTCGGATTTACTCATAAACACAGTTCTACAAATCAGAGTTTATTAAAACTTTCGCGGAATATAAAACTTTAACCATTTATTAAAAAACATTTAATATTTTCTTTGATACCATAACACAAAACATTATATTTAAAACATCTTTTCTTCTATCTTCAGATGCCAGCCGTTCAATCCATGCCATGTGTCATCCACATGTTAACTCAATAATCAGCTCACTTGCGTGCATACTAAAAGTCAGCTACGCTGAGTGAGTTCTAGTTAATCAAGCAACTTACCATGCAACCACTTCATGGATTATATATATATATATATATATATATATATATATATATATATATATATATATATCCGAAGATATATAGTCCACTGTCTAACCTGTTACTACTTAACCACTTAATTACCCCTACAACTTAGCCACTTAATTACCCCTACAGCTTAGCCACTTATGCTACTTGATGCCACTTTGATAACGAATAACGTTATGCCACTTTGCCACTTTAATAACGAAGTCAAGTATAGGCTTACCCTACCACGTACTATCGTTATGCCACTAACACTCTTACTAGACTCTTGCCACTTCTAACACACTCTACCTCTACTTGTCTACAACACACTTCATATCATTACATCAATTACATAATAGGCAAATCACATCATAACATTTACACACACTAATAACCACTTGTCCGTCACCAACCTTGGCGACACGTGCAATATCCGAAGATCGTTCACGCACCGGCAAGTATTATATATTAGCTACCTGTATAACATCTATAGCATACACTTACCACTTAAGGTAAGTGTATTCACACTTCACATCGAGTATGCACACAGCCCCGAAAACATAACAAGAAAATGGGGCTAGATACTCACCTGAATGCAGTTACGTTCACTGTTAATCGTAATCCCTTTCTTGAGCTGTGCACGGCTAACTCGGGTCAGAAACCGATTCTTCTTCTTCTTTCTTGGTTTCGGCTAGAGAGAGAGAGAGTAGGATGAGAGAGAGCTAAGTGTGTGTTTTGGTGGTGTATGGAATATGTGTAAATGAATGATAAATGGGTAGTTAAGGTTTATATAATTATGGATCATGGGCCTAAGCCCATGGTCTCATCCTTCTCTCCTTCATGACCCAAGTCCATAACCCACATCCATTAACCAACACTAGCCCGACCCATACTAACTCCTACTCTATTTAATTATTTCTCCGCTTACCCGAGTCAACTTCTCACAATTATTAAATAATATAATTAATATCATCTTAGAAATTTCGGGATGTTACATGTATTCTTTTTTTGTTTTAAAAGTGTTATTGTTCCTAAATGAATTTTTTGTTTTTTTGAATTTTAAAGTTTAATTCCATATTTAAATATAGTCTAGATTTAAATATAGTATAGATTTAATTTATTAACAATACACTTTAGTAATTGAACTTTTAAAAAATAATTAATCCTAATTCCCTAATTATCGTCCTTATTTTAAGTTAATTGAGTTTCCCTAATTTTTTGTTTCTAATTACAATTGGAAATTCGTGTATAAATACCTAACATTCATACGATAATTCTTACACTAACAAATCCCTAACCATTTTAATCTCTCTCTCTCTCTCTCTCTCGGCTTATTCCTCAACCGTCTCCTATATTCCGGTAATGGCCAATTTTGTTATACGTTTTTCCGGTAAGGTTCTATTGTTTCCGGTAAGATTTCCGGTAATGTTTTATATTTGTTTTAATTGCTATATAATTTTTTTATAATCTCTTTAGGTTGTAAATCAAAATCCAAGAATGAATTAATATGTTGAAGTTATTACGGTTTTCCGGTAAGGTATTATATTTATTTTAATTTTTATATTACTTTGTTATAATATCTTTAGATTCTATATCAAAATCCAAGATTAAACTGATAATTTATATTAATATTTATATGATTTTTTCTTATAATCTTTTGTTTGTATTTATATTAATATTTATATGATTTTTTCTTATAATCCTTTTAGGTTATATATCAAAATCGAAGATTCAATGGAGATCTTCACTATTTCGTTTTTCCGGTAACGCGATTCAAATTTTCCGGTTGTAAGTTATAACATCAATTTTACATTTTTTTCACATGATTCAAATATTCCATAATTTGTAATATATTTATTATGTGATAATAATATTAATATTTAATTTTATCATTTCAGGTTATTGTCCCCTACTTGGTATAACTAATTTCATGGATTGAGAATTGTTTGATAAGATGTCTTTTATTTTTTTTTTAATATATATTGATTTATATTTATGTTAGTATTCATGTATTTATTTATTTTAAACAATTTATGTAATTTAATTGATTATTATATCCCGAAATGTAATTTAGTTGATTATTCTATAATACATTAAGTTATCTATCGTAAGATAATCAATCTTATATTGTTGTTGGTCAAAGTACAATTATATTGAATATGTTTAAATAACATTTACATATTTGATTATATTGAATAGGTTTAAATAACAACAATTTCAATAAATTAACGATTTGACTCAGTTTGACCATTTATATTGAATAGGTATAAATAAAATTTACATATTTAAACATAATTCTCATTCCTAATTTGACTAATTTTTTTCAACCCTTTTTTATTTTTTTGAATACCATCCATAAATATAAACTCATTTCCTAATTATTCAATATTCATGCATTAAATAAAAAAATTATTAGTTTCTTCTAAATATTTCAAGTTATTGTGAATTTAATGTCAATTTCAACTAAATTACTTAAGTGAATAATAAAAATTATTTATTTGAACCATTTTGAAATTCGAATGCTTGACCACTTACAAAAATAGGTTATATAGTTAATAATCCGGTGCTCACGTACATTATAGATACTTTAATACAGTTGACCAATTTAATATGTCTTTATTATAATTTTTTAATTACCGTGTTTTAATTAAGGTAACCAATAAATTATTATTGTTAATTAATGTATTTACGTTTTTATAAAGATTCTTATAATACGTGTTTTAGTTAGGTTAGGTGATAAAATGTTTTAAAAACAATTAATTACAATATAATTAAAATTGATATGTTTAAATCTACACCATATTTCAAGCTAGAGCATAAAATTAGTAATGTACAAGAATAAGTTAGTAATTGATATTTATTACCATTAATATAATTAATCATATCAATTAAACGAATTTTGGTAACTGGTATGAATTGTCAATTCCCATACATCTAAAATTAGATCCAGTTAACAATAACATAAATAATTAAGCCTAGAATATAACTTTGTTTAGCTTTATAAAAAATTAATGTATACTAATTAAGCCTATATATTAAAATAATTTTTACTAGAGACGGGATATGAAATTGAAAATTTTAATTGAGTCAAGTAGTTAAAAATAAATGTATAAACTAACTTTAAAGGATGTTTATTACACGGGATATGATACAATTAGTTAAGCCTATATATATACTATATTTCTTTATTAAAATGATGTTTACTAAATAAGGGATAATTTACTTTATGATAAATCATTTAATAGTTTTATTAATTTACTTTATGATAGTCATTTATCAAAATTAATTACTTTCTATAATAAAAATTTTGAGACTAACTTTTCTAATATCATTAAATATCCCAAAATTCAAAATCATTTGAATAACCAGATTAAAATCACATTCAATTACCAAAACCACATATCATTCAATTTACCATATTTATGCAAAATCATCAGTTTATGAATTAATTGTAATTAAAATCTTTAATTATTCTCTATATAAATGGGAAAATGTGTTGACTTTTTTTATTTTTATGAAATTAAGAGATTTAGTTTCACAACATTTGGTACCAAACTTAATAACATATTTTCATATTTAATTTATTTATTATGTTTACTTAAATTTATATCATTGACTTTTGTAGGAATTATAAAAAGCTTTTTTGAGGCAGTTTTATGGTGATGACGCCCATGTTGATGTATAATGATTAGGAGGAATAATACTATTATACAATAGTAAGCTTCAGTTACTACTAAATATTTAAGAACTACTAAAAATTATTTTATTCACCTTTTGTATGTATTAAAAAATGAATACATTATTAGTATCATACTAATGAAAAATAAGATATCAAAAGGCTATATAAACTATCATCTCATGCTCAATCTCTAATCGGGTGTTAGGTAAAAACCTCAATTTATTTGGTGTTTGTTGTATAAGGTTTTTTACTTTATTTATCGAAAGCTTTATAAACTATTTTTTTTATTATAATTACATATCAGAAGCTTGACAGTGGAATTTGAATGCAAGACAATTTCTTACTTTATATTCATCAATTGCGTAGTTAATTTAATTTTAACCTTTAAATTGATTAATTACTAATTAGTTGTTTAATATTTCTTCCATGATGGTTTAGATACAACACTGCCCATTTTTTTGAATTCCAAAACAACATTAAGGTGCTTACAAATTGCATATATATTTATACTGAAGGCCAAATATCTTATTTACCATTATATTTTCATTATTAAATTCGAAACCTTTTTTTACATTATAATAATTAGTAAGTCCTCCTAAGATAATACTGTTGTGGTTGATTTCATTTCGCAAAAATAAGATGGAGAAGATGTTAATGGCCAAGTGCATGAATTTTCGGGAGGAAAATAAATAGATTGGTTGCATATGAACAAGAATTAGGTAAAGTCTATTAAACTCATTTCTAAAGAGTACTATAAAAACAGAAAGTTATGTTTCTCTAATATATTAAACTACTTTCCAGCCAAGATCATTGTGCAATTTGATTTTTTATTATCAATATATCATATGTTGTAGATACTTGTCTTCATGGATATAAAGATTATTAATACAGATTAATAAATAAAACCAATATTTTAAGATTTATACATACTGTTGGGCTCAATGAGAACTACTAAATATTTAAGAACCACTCAAAATTTTATTCACCTTTTATATGTATTAAAAAATGAATACATTATTAGTATCTTACTAATGGAAAATAAAATACGTCACTATATCGAATGGTTGCCACATCCGGACTGTTATTAGCAGCCATATGGATATATAGTTAGGCATGTCAAATTGTGCAGGTTCGTGTCATGATTTAGAACATGTTTGAGCTAATATGGGTTATTAACATCTTGAGTTCAAGTCACAACAAGTTCAAGTCAATATTAGAGTGTATACAATTTATGGCTCTATGAATCGCTAAACAAGTTATATAAGCTAATTGATATTTGTAACTGTTTAGTTATTAGCTATTAAAAAACCAATTTGTTCCTTTTTATATTTATCAACAGCGAAATGCTACAAATTAAAGTATAAACCATATATACAAGGAAGTATTTAGGGAGTTGTAGATACTAACTTTATGATACTTTTGTTAAATAAATAGTTAAATTGTAGAGAATTTTCTTCATGTTTATTTTAAATTACACTTCAAGTAGTTCTTCCTACACCTTGTAAAAGCACAAGGTACTTAAAGTATAAAAAAACACGAGGCTCACAGTTAGATGTCAATCCTTACATGTGGAAGAGATAAAATAATTTGCGAATTGACTATTGGATATAGGTGAAGGGAATGTTGGGGGGGGGGGGGGGTTTCAAATGATGACAAATGAATGTACAAATTCCGATGATCTTCTAATTAACAATTCATTATATCCAATATCTGATTTAATAGATTTTGTCTATCCTTTGAATTTAGACAAGTTCTATTAACTTACTTTCGAGGACGGGAAATATTGTCGTTTGAAATTATATATGTTTATTAGACGATTTCTATATTTCCACCCGTGGCGCCCACAGGACAATAACCTAGTATCATCATTAAACATACAAATAGCATACAATTACCACTTAACATAAGTGTATTAACAAATCACATTGAGTAAACATAACAAGAAAATGGGGCTAGAAACTCACATGTGTCTTGTGCTTCTCAGAGTTAACTGTAATACCCTTCCTTAGTTATACACGGCTAACTGTGTAATAATTATAAGTATCAATTAACAACCTCTAACTATATCATCTAATCGAATCATCATTCTAATCGAATCACAATTCTAATCGAATGACAGTTCTAATCGAATGACATATTCTAATTGAATGACATATTCTAATCGAATGAAAGATTCTAATCAAATGGCATATTCTAATCATATCAGATTTGATTCAATTACTTTACCCATTTGATTCAATTACTTTGCACATTCTATTCGATTACTTTGCCCACTCGATTCGATTACTTTGTTCATTCTATTCGATTACTTTTCATTTGAATATGATGTTATTCCCATCATTTTCCATCCTTCTTTTCTGCTCATCTTGCCCATCTTGCATAATAAATGAGCCTTAGACTTTAACCATATTGTTTCCTTACACTAACTTGGTTCAAATATTACCCATTTGTCCCGTTTCATTCCAAAAAAATTGTTTATGTTCAAGTTCACATTTTTTCACATAATAAGGTCTGATTTACTATCCTACCAAGTTTCATGCAAAACCGACTTCGTTTACCCGTCCTTTTCATGAACCGAACACTGCTCGTTTTACCCGAAACAAACCAACTAACCCGTTTACTAGCAAGTTCATTATTTTATCGATAATCGTGGCCCGTTCTATCATCCGACAAATTTTCAAGCAAATTCATACGTGAAAAGTAAACCTTTTTAAAAAAATCATACCTTTGAGGTTTATGTTCGAAATCACTCGAATAGACCCAAACCATATTAAACGAATTCGGAATTGAATTATTCAAGCGGCCATGGAGCCATCTCGCTTCGATCAACCCATCAACTCTCCATTGCCTGAAAACGCTGCTACAGTCGCCGGAGATGCTGAATAGTGGCCGGAAAATTTCATTTTAGCTGTTACGGTTTTGCTGATAAAAAACGGACTTCCCGACCTCTGATCAAAGATCTGATCAGTGCGATTCTTCATTTACATGCCATGAACACTCAGTAACAATTTGAGACAGATCCGACGGTTAGATCTCCGAGAATCGTCGTGTCTTTGTGTGTTATTTTCTTAAAAACGGGAATTTGGTAAAGAATGAGTTTGGAGGCTAGGATTGGTATGAATGAGATGGTGGCTACGTTTATAGGAAGATGATAGGATTTCATGTTTAACTTTTCATCTGATGACACTTATTCCCCTCCTACTTTATATAATTACGTTTATCTTCTATAATTTAATTAAAGACCCAATTTCTTTAAATATCGACGAAACTTGGGATGTTACAAGTCTACCCACCTTATAAGAGGTTTCGTCCTCGAAACCTGCTTAGTCCTTGTAAAAGGAATACTTCCTGTATTCACATTCTTTATTTAGTCTCCTAACTTCAGAGTTTATCCTTTATCTTACCATCATCGAGTTATGTTAATTAGTTTTAGCCGTCCACAGTAGCTTGTCCATGAAGTCCTTGATGATACGCTTCCTTATCTAGACTTAGCAAGTCCCATCATTTAATTAAGCATGCTTTTCTTTCTTGTTCTTCAAATATAAACATTGCACTTACTATCATAACACTTAGCACTGAATGACCCTTTTGTCCAATTATAACCTTTAGCAATATACTGATTTGCAATGCGTTCAAAACATAAGGAGACATTTCCAGTTTCTCCTTAAGGATTATTTCTTGAAATCCCTTTGTCCATTCCTTAAGGTAGAACATTTCTTGCAATTCTTGAGCACATCCATTGCATAACTTATCGGAGAACTCCTTAAGTCACCACTTAAACCTTCTTTCATTCTCAGCACTGCATCAACACGTAGGGTTCATGAGTTATAGTTGTCTAAGGTTGCTTGATCATGAAGTCCATGATGATACATCTTCCTTTTATTGACTAATCAAGTCTCACCTTGTCATGTGAATCAAGTGTTGTTTGCTACAGCATGTCAGGCTCCTTGATATATCATAACTATTTATCTTAACCGGCCTCTTTTCCAGGCATGTCTTAATCTTTACATAGAAATTTCTAATACCGTCCTATCTTTACCATTCTAGAGGACTTCTCGTCCATGATCTCATGATTATCAGTTACACACTAATCATTCGTGTCAAGACTCAATTCAAGTAAACATAAGTCTAATCCGTCTCTACACCTTCCTTGCATGTCTTTCCAGCTTTTGTCCTTGGATTCTTGCATCCTCTTGCTATGTTACTGCCGGTTTCACCTTCATAACACTTATGGTTGTTCTTGTCCATGTAGGCAAAGTATCATGTCTTTCCACAGCTGTCACATACCATGAACTCATCTTCATTTGACTTCTATATAATGGTTTCACTTTCATCAGTATCTGCCTTCATTGTAATCAACTTCTTTCCTCTCAAAACCTCGATGTAAACAGAGTATCTTGACTTATAAGCATCATCTAGGATTTGGTCACGAAGATCTCCATGACGTGAAAACCTCAGGCGACCAAATCTGATTTTTACATCATAAGTATTGTCTTCCAAATATCGGTGTAACCCGAAAATTCATTCCTATTTCATCTTGCTCTTATCCTTTATAACTTCTATTGCGCCTCACGGATCTCGCTCATGAAATCCGAAGTGCTAACTACTGTATACCAACCTCTTCACGTTTACGGCCTAGTGCGTTAGCGACCACATTATTAGGATAGTACTTGATTTCACAATCATAATCCTTTATCAACCTTATCCATATCCTCTGCCTCATATTCAGTCTTTTCTGTTTGAAGAAATACTTCAAACTTTTATGATTTGTCAAAATGGTACACTTGGAAACTTAGAATATGATTCCTCTTTCTTCAGTGTCCAACACTTCTTTCAAGTGTTTGGCATGGTCGGACTTATTCCTTGAATAAATCAAAACTATCTTCAATAAAGGCATTGTCATATTTGCCCAACATCGGACGATATACCTCATTCTTCATAACCATAAATCCTGCTGGAGCATTCATCAATCCAAACGACATCACGAGAAACTCCCATTATACGTATTGAATCTAAAATGTTGTCTTATGGATGTCTGCCTTTTTCACTTTTAACTGATGATTACTATATCTGAGATATATTCGGGAGAACCAACTAGCACCTTGAAACTAATCAAACAAATCGTCAATGTGTGGCAATGAATATATATTCTTCTCAATAAACTAAACCAACTTGCGGTAATCTATACATATTATCATACTTTCGTCTTTCTTCTTCACGAACAACACCGGTACACCTTGCGGGGAAACACTTGGCATTAAAACATCTTTTTCGAGGAGTTCTTGCAGTTGGGACATTCACTCTTTCATCTCGGACGGCGCCATGTGGTAATGTTCTTTCGCGATGGGTTGTGCTCATGGTATTACTTCTATCTAGAATTCTACTCCTCGTTCCAGTGGTAACCCTAGTAGGTACTCTATAAACACTTCTTGATAGTCACACACTACAGGAACATCTTTCACTTCTTTCGTCTCGGCCGTAGCTTTGACAACATACGCCAGGGAGGCACTGCACCCTCACCTTAACAAATCTTCGGCTTTTATCATCGAAATGACGTTTAGCCCTTAACTTTTGGTGATACCATAAACCGTCACTATACCGCCATTCAAAGACTCAACCTTATCAACTTACTCTTACTTGTTATATGAGCCTCAAACTCAACAGCAAATCCATTCCCAAACGACATCGAACACTCTTAAGGTCAAACAATAAGAGTAACAAGGTACTCACGTCCCTCTAGTTCCACCTTACAATTCTTAATCATTCTCATACTTTCACGAAAGTATCGCAAGGGATACCTTCCATAAAGTCTCATTTACACGACTACATTCTGCTTAGTGTCTTCCTTTCATATTCGTAACACTATGTAGCCTCATCCTTTCATGCCTTTTTAATTAGGATACCTTGACAATCACCCGTACTTCTTGAACATCTCTACTTTCTCAACATTCTCTTCGTCACTCACAATCCCAGCAAGTTCCCTTATGGAGTTAACTATTGCAAGCATACTACATATCTTGACTCATTCTAGTTGGCTTATCTCTTTTTCTTTCATGTTGCTTCCACTTGGATTTCCCAGTTTGGGCTGCTTTTGATGCTTCAGCGAACATTGTTGGCATTGTAGTGCGAAAAAATTTAGCAACTCCATTAGTATTTGACTACAAGCTCCAAGTGTGAACCTTTTCCGCTACTTTCTACAGTTGAAGTCCTACTACTTTCGTATATCGTTCTATCACACATTTCTTCAAAAGGTGTATGGTTGGCACGTGTCTTACCACAACGTCCGGTACGACTTCCTTGTGCTTTTCCATTTGTAGCAATCATATATATTATCTCTAAGGAAACACAAACGTTATCACTCTAGGAATTACTTAGGACATGATTCGTAAGGTAAGTAGTTAATGACAATGGCTTAGTGTAATTAACTCTTTACATTACTCCTCAGGTTCTACATACTTCTCTTTATGATTTCACTTGTGCTAGTTTCTACTTCTCACACAATCATGTAAACATACATAACCTACATTCTTATCCCTAGAAATTAAGCTAGCATACAGACATTTTTTCTTTAGAAATTAAGCTAACATCATAAATTCTTCTACCTTTATTTAACATGCAACACATATACTTTTAATCATTACATGAACTTAATCTTGTACTTATCATTCTCGAGCTTGCTTGAGCGACACATGGCTTTCTTGAACTGGCATCTTCTTTCTTTTCTTCTTAAGTCTCAATCTCTATTCAAGTTTAAGCATGTAGGATGCTTAATTATCTCGTACTTATGCCCTGATACCAACTTGTAAGGCCCCGATCCCAGTGTCGTACATTGCCGTTGGATTTACTCATAAACACAGTTCTAAATATCATAGTGAATTAAAACTTTTCACTGAATATAAAAACATCAAACATTCATTACAAAATATTTAAAATCATAACTTTTAACTTTCAAATTATCTTAACATAAAACATCATAACTTTTCTTCACTAGATGTCAGTCTAGCTCAGTCCATGCCATGTGTCCCCCTAAAGCCAGCTCCTTCATCCTATTTGCATGCGTGCACACTAAAAGTCAGCTACGCTGAGTGAGTTCTAGTTAATCAGGAAACATACATTACATTCATATATATATATACATATATCCGTAGATAAACATTACATACTTAACCTGCTTCATTCATTCATACATACGTACATTCATGTTTCTATATTTTTGTACTTGCATTATATACATTCATACTTTATACTTTCATACTTACATTCTTTCATACTTTCGTTCTTTCATACTTTCTTGTGTTAATGCTTACTAATACATACATAACTATCTCTACGTGATAAAGAGCATTTCGCCCTACTTCCTCGAGTATTATTAGGGCCTGGTTCTCTTTCTACCTCGGATATTATTAGGGTCCGGTTCCCTTCTGCCTCGAATATTATTAGGGTCGGGTTCCCTTCTGCTCGGATATTATTAGAGTCGGGTTCCCTTTCGCCTCGGATATTATTAGGGTCCGGTGGCCTTTTGCCTAGAATATTATTAGGGTCTGATTCCCTTCTGCCTCGAATATTATTAGGGTCTGGTTCCCTAATGCATCGAATAACCATACAACCATACCATAGACATGCATATGTTCATATACATTTACTTGTATATTTCTAATTTTTTCTACATTCAATATCATTCATATATCATCATTAAACATACAGATAGAACACACTTACCACTTAACGTAAGTGTATTAACAAATCACATTGAGTATGCACACAACCCCGAAAACATAACAATAAAATGGGGGCTAGAAACTCACATGTGTCCTGTGTTTCTCAGAGTTAACTGCAATACCTTTCCTTAGCTGTGCGCGGCTAACTGTGTAATAATTATAAGTATCAATTAACTACCTCTAACTATATCATCTAATCGAATCATCATTCTAATCGAATCACAATTCTAATCGAATCACCAGTCTAATTGAATCACAATTCTAATCGAAACACAATTCTAATCGAATCGCAATTCTAATCGATTGACAGTTCTAATCGCATGATAGTTCTAATTGAATGACAGATTCTAATCGAATCGAATTTGGTTCGATTACTTTGCCCATTCGATTCGACTACTTTGCTCATTCGATTCGATTACTTTGTCCATTCTATATGATTACTTTGCCCACACGATCCCATTACTTTGTTCACTCGATTCGATTACTTTCCACTTGAATCTGATTTTATTACATCATTTTCCATCCTTCTTTTTGACTTGTTTTGCCCGTCTTGCATAATAATGAGCATTGGACTTTAACCATATTGTTTCCTTGCACTATCTTGGTTCAAACGTTATCCTTTTGTCTCGTTTCATTCCAAACAAATATTTTATGTTCAAGTTTACATTTTTCTCACATAATAAGGTCCGATTTACTATCCTACCAAGTTTCATGCAAAACCGATTTCGTTTACCTGTCCTTTTCACGAACCGAACACTACTTGTTTTACCCGAAACGGACCAACTAACATGTTTACTAGCAAGTTCATTACTTTATTAATAATTGTGGCCCGTTCTATCTTCCAACCAATTTTAATACAAATCCGTACACGAAAAGTAAATCTTTTTACAAAAAACATACCTTTGAGGTTTATGTTCGAAATCACTCGAATAGACCAAAATTATTTCAAACGAACTCGGAATTGAGTGATTCAAGTGGCCATGGAACCGTCTCGCCCTGATATACAAACGCATTAGCTCTCTGTCGCCGAAAAACGCCGCTACAGTCTCCGGAGAGGCTGAATAGTGGCCGGAAAATTCCATTTTTAGTTGTTACGTTTTTGCTGATAAAAACCGTACTTCCCGACCTCTGATCGAAGAACTGATGGGTTGGAATCTCTTTTTTTATATGCCATGAACACTCAGTTAAAATTTGAGACCGATCCGACGGTTAGATCTCCAGGAATCGTCGTGTCTTTGTGGGTTATTTTCTCTAAAACGGGAATTTGGTAAAGAATGAGTTTGGAGGCTAAGATTGGTATGAATGAGATGGTAGCTACATTTATAGGAAGAGGGTAGCGTTTCATGTTTAACTTTGCATCTAATGACACTTATTTCCCTCCTACTTTAGATAATTACACTTATCTTCTATTATTTAATTATACCCAATTTCTTTAAATGCCGACGAAACTTGGGATGTTACATATTAAGAGCAAGGGAAAGGTAGTTTAAGAACCTACTTACTTATCTGAAAATACATTTGTTGATCAAAATGTTGGATCTTCATCTACAACTGCGCTTGCCACACCTAAACCTGTTGACACAGATCGGTGTTGGATTTAGTGGTGTATGAACTCAAGGTGGATGAGCCTTTGGTTGTTGAACCGTTGGTTGTTGTGCCTTTGGTTGTTGAACACTTGGATATTGAGGATGATGAAGATGAAAAGGACGAAGGGGAAAACTGACTTTGGAGATTCTCCAAAATATTGGTGGTGATATGATGATACTAATGCTGGTGGTGGAACTGGTTTGTTAGTCAACTCTAAAGGTAATAAAGATCGTGTTGATATGATTTTTTAAAGTCATTTATCTGAAGATCAACCACAACAACAAAGTGTTGGTAATATAAATATTGAGGATTTGGAAGTTTACAATGTTGATCCGATATCAACAAAACATCTTTCTCTGTTTCAAGCTAAGGGAGCGGTATATGAAGCAGAAGAAGGGGAGATTGTGATTGATCGACCTGAATTAGCAAGATTGCTAAATGTCACTAAGGAAGAGTTTAACTTTGATTTTGAACATGAATAGGGATATGAATGTGACGATAAACAAGAGTTTATGTCTGTTGAAGATTCGATTGTAAAGGATGCTCTCGAGAAAGAACTTGTTCTCTATGTTACTCATGATCATCATGAATTTGCAAAGTTGATGTGGGGGTAAAAGTATGTGCATTAAGCGTCTAATTTCGTCTGTTTTAATTAGTTAAATATTGCGAACACGAGTACTTTGTCATTACAAGTGTGCGGAGCTTAACGGAGCTTAAAGGAGTGAATTTGGAGCATTCATGATGGAGTGGAAATGAAAGTAATGATCTATGATAGGATATAGAATTGCAATACGAAGACGTGGCCACAAACGGGGAGGAAAACGGAGTTGAAATGAAGATTTTATAAAACGGTATTTGGCTTGGCAGTGGCATAAAGCAGAAGCAGAGATCCGTAGCATACGGCCGGGTCTGACGAAAAATCAGATTTTTGGTATTTTTCCTCCATATTTAAGGATAAAAACCCTAGGGTTGAAATAATTCATTAACCATCAGTTTTGGGACTTCTTGGAGGCCATCTTACACCATCAACACATATCCTAATCATAAGATTGATCCATGAACTCCTTCTCCAACATCATAATCAAGAGCATGAAGATCGATATGCAAGGATAAGGACTTCATAACCATCGCCGGGTGTAGGGTTGAGTTGCATGTTAGGTTTTGGTATTCAATACTTTTAACTTTGGATTTGGATTTGGATAATCATTTGGTTGATCAATTCTTTGTGTTTGCTTTTGTGCTTAAACGGTTTTTATCAACTGATTACTTAATATTTTGTCAGCTAATTGATTTGTGGTCATCAACAATTAGGATTAAGTTATTTCGTCATTGACCCGTTTATCATTAACCATATTATTGATTTTGTGTTTCAACAAGTAAAACCGACAATCAAATAGATTTTCATTAAGCTGTGTCAATTGTTCGAATTCAGTTCTGACGATCAATACAGTCAATCGTTAAGTCTTTTGATTTACATATTTTACAAGAAACCGTCCAATGAAGTTTATCAATTCCTTAAGTGCTTCGAAACCCGAACCATGGAGTTTGGTTATTTTCACATCATTTTTTACAAACTACTCTTTTAAACCGCTTGACATCATTTGTCCACTTTAATTATTTTTATAATAAAATCTGAGTTTCAGTTGCACTTTCCAGTGATTCTCTATGGATTCGACACCTTACTTGCCTTAGCTAGTAAAGGTATTTTATAAGTATTTTTGATTGACCTTTCTGCATCGATCTGAATGGCGCCATTGCCGGGGAGTCAACACGCAAAGTGCTAGTTTAGTGTTTTGTTTACTTTTAGTTTTACTTTATTTTTGTCAGATTTACGCTTGGTATTTGTGTGTCTTATGTGTGTAGGTAACTCACAATGACATGGAGTTGGGTCTAGGACCCACATGAAGGATATGAATTTGTTGAAGATGCTGATACATACCATTCATTTCCATATCATGAACCGCCTTCATACAACCCCCAAATCTATTACGAGCCAGATAGTTATAATCAAAGGAACATCAACCAACATGGTCGCAATAGACAATACCAGAATTATTCACCACCTACACCTAACTATCGGGGATCTTATGAGTCAGATGAGTATGATAGTGATGGGCCCGAGACTCCAATATTTGTGAGTTATAAAAAGGAGGAAAACTGTTACTACCATGAACAATCCCAACCGTTATACGAGGAATTCCCTTAATATTATAATCATGGTGATGTATGTCAAGGTAAGTATAAGCAAGATTAAAATGATTCCTCCGGGTAACAAAGATGAGTCGATTAAGGATGTGATGGAATTCTTGAAGCGAATGAAGACCAAACAAGATACTCAGAATATAAACCAAGAGGCTCAAAATAAGGCTTTAAATCTAAGGTTGGAGCTTCAAGAAATGTCTAATGTTGCCCAAGATGAACTGATGAGTCAACTATTTGAATATGTGGCCCAAATTAAACGAGATCGAGAGCAGTTGGCTAGTTGTGTCGTGGTGAATGATGAAGTAATAAATGAGACTATTGATCTTTCAGATAATGAATTTGAGGAGGTAATTGTGGAGAATAATACCACACCAATTCCTCTAGTTATCGAAAAGCCAATGAATGCATTAGTTGTGGTTGCTGACGAGGGTGTTAAGGGAAAAGGTCTAGACCTTTTGGAGTATATAACTGAATACGTGGACCGAGTTGAAGACAAAGTACCTTTTAAGAAGAGGAAGGTGGAGGTGAATAAGAGTGGGAAAAGGTTTAATAAATGGGCCATATTGGTTCTGCTGTCATGTCCACCACAAGAAAGAAGGTATGGACACAACACCTCAACTACCGAGCATACACGGGAAACTCGGTGGGAAAATGCTCGGTTCGGCCCCGATCATCATTTGATGTTTCAAAGATAAGAAATAATGTGCGGTCTAGACGTGTTAACTACCGGGCATATGTTGGAAATTCTAAAGGTAAATGTGCATTCATATCGGCCCGATTTTGTTTATCAGACATGTTGAACATGAAGAAGGAAGTAGAGTTGAGGAAACCTAACTATGGAACTTATATGGGAAATTCGGTAGGTAAATGTTCAATTAGACCACCATAACCACCAAATCAGGTACCGCTCCGGCTGAAGACCTTAACAAAAACTTAGCGCTGACCTGGAGGCAACCCGGATTTTATTTTTAATTTGTATTTTTTTTTTTGTAGTTTGTTTAGATGTTTTATTTCAAGCTTACCACTGTAGCAAAATCCAAGTGTGGGGATGCCACACGGGACAGTCATAATTTCATAGTGTTTCGGTGAATGAATTATAAGTTACGAGATTCAAGTTGTCTGACGTGCTTTCATGTTCCTTTTGCTATGGTTAAATCAGGTACGTGTATATGTTTGTTGTATTAGAACTTTGTGGGTGTAGTTCGCTATAAACCCTCACGAGACCTCCCTCGTCCACCCGGGCTACCGGGGGGTTTAAAGGGCTTGTTCCATATGCTAGATGCAATCGTAATTCCTACGAAAGTGAGTTAGGTCTTTTTAACATTTTTACTCGTTTAACAAATTTAATCATGAAATTTATTTAACTCGGCTTGGTAATTAAAATCAACAGTTTTGCAAATAGTTTAAAAGGCCTATTCTAATATTGTGATAAGCATGCTTCCACACGTGTGAGAGTTTGCAGATACTGTTGAGTGAGTTGGGGAGACATGTTCATTTCGAGCAAGTATGAGTGCACACGAGTTACTAATTGCTATATCAGGTGATTTCGTTTTCATAATTTTCTTTTTTTTTTTTTGCTAGTTTGTTTGTTAAAAATGTAATTGTATAATTTGATATTCCAATCACATTAAGCCCGATTTTCAAATTACTAAGAATTAAATTTTAACCCCGTCCTCGTTAATGTTCTTTTAAGATTTATATTTTTAAACATTGAGGATAATGTCAACCTCAAGTGTGGGGATAACATTGAGGACAATGTCAACCTCGAGTGTGGGGATGGGAGGAAATTGAAATTTTTGGCCTTAGAGTAGCTTGATTGTGCGCAAAAGCCGGAATTGTAACTTTTTAATTGTTAGTATTAATGCCAAGTAGAGGTCTTTGGTCATGGTCAATTTTTTAGCTTCTCGAAATTCTTCCCATGCAAATGTTTTTCAAAAATAGAAAATTACAATGAACCTTTTAGATGGGGATAACGAGTCATGGGGACAGACACACATGTTTCATGTCGGCAACCTAATTCCTCCGGTACGTGTGTGAGATTTTCCATATATATAATAAACATATAATATATAGTATATACACATGTCATTTGAGTGCCATTATAGAGAGTAACCAGTATGCCCATAATATCTAGAACTTGGTTGTCCATGCATTTCGAGATCTTAGCTTGGCATGAATGCAAAAGTGATAGAGGCAATTAGGTTAAGCCTCGTCTGGATGAGTGCGAGTGTGGGTATTGGGGGTTAGGCCTCATACGTTATATATATGAGCGTGGATAATGAGAGGGGCGGGGGGTTGGTTCCCTTAGAAAACATTGTTGGACCTATTCTTTCATTCAATCAACCCCGATGTTATATTGTGAGATGATTCGGCTTAATAGGTTTCTTTGTAATTGTTTTAGTGTGTATCAATAGGATGTATTAAGCATTATGTTTATTATGCTTAAAAAATAAATAAATAAATAAATAATAATTGTGTTAAAGTTGCAATGTTCAAGTATTAGTGATGAAATCAGTTGTTTATGTCATTGTTTATTTATTTGTTTTGTAATAAGCCGGATCGGATCGTTTGAGCTACTTTAAAAATTCACTTCCATACCCCTACACTTAGCCCCGTTATAACCCGTTTTAAGCCCTCTTGATTTGCATTTGTGTCAAAGCATTCATATGGGTGGAGATATGACTTGCTCCCAAGCTTATTACATTGTGTTCATACTTGCTATTGAGAGCGGAGAGATTCTAGCACATTTTTTGCTGGTCCAGATATTAAAACGAGTGGAGAGATATTATATTATGAGGGGTATGAACATGTGTGCCTTAACCGGAAACAAAGTACACTCGTTTGGGCGGTTTCATAGTTTTAAAACATACCATAAATTGTTTGGTGGGTTATTAACCTTGACAGTGTCAGTTCTTGGGAATTGGGTATGACCTTATACCTCACTAGTATTAATACTAATAATTGATGAAACATCGATCGAGGTGTATGTGTTGCATGAGAGTTTGCTTTAGGGCAAGCAAATGATAAGTGTGGGGATGCGATGTGGGGAAAAAGTATGTGCATTAAGTGTCTAATTTTGTGTGTTTTAATTAGTTAAATATTGTGAGCATGAGTACTTTGAGCGCGTTTGTGGTTACAGGTGTGCGGAGCTTAACAGGGCCTAAAGGAGCGAATTTGGAGCATTCATGTTGGAGTGGAAATGAAAGTAATGATCTATGATAGGATAGAGAATTGCAATACGAAAGCCGTAGCCACAAACGGGGAGGAAACAGAGTTGAAATGAAGATTTTATGAAGAAAACGGTATTTGGCTTGGCAGTGGCGTAAAGCAGAAGCAGAGATCCGTAGCTTACGGCTTAGCTTACGGTCGGGTCTGACGGAAAATCGGATTTTTGGTATTTTTCCTTCATATTTAAGGATAAAAACCTTATGGTCAAAATTATTCATTAACCATCAGTTTTGGGACTTCTTGGAGGTCATCTTACACCATCAGCACACATCCTAATCATAAGATTGATCCATGAACTCCTTCTCCAACATCATAATCAAGAGCATGAAGATCGAGATGCAAGGCGAAAGACTTCATAACCATCTCAAAGGTGTAGGGTTGAGTTGCATGTTAGGTTTTGGTATTCTATACTTTTAACTTTGGATTTGGAGTTGGTTAATCATTCGGTTGATCAACTCTTTGTGTTTGCTTTTGTGCTTAAACGGTTTTTATCAATTGATTACTTAATCTTTTGTCAGTTAATTGATTTGTGGTCATCAACAATCAGCATTAACTTCTTTCTTTTCATTGACGGGTCATTCGATTTGAAGAAATGCCAACATTGCATATTTGAAGAAAATTAAAAAGATTGATGTGAGAAGATTGTTCGGGTATAGTATTGTGAAAGTTTGTTAGAGCTGAAGTCATTGCCATGGTTTGATACTCATGATATATGCCAAGTTGATGTATGCTCATGAAAAAGGACATATTCCTGAAATTTGGGATTTTATTGTGAGGCAGTCAAAATGTGGATTTCGAAGTTGGACACCACAATAGCCTAAACTACACGTTTCTCGAGTCAAGATAGATCCTAAAACAAAAGAATATGTCAAGACTCTGAGATATTCAAGGCCTGATACTTTGAAAGTGATATCGTTATACCCGATGGAACAAGACTTTCGTGGTTAATTTTTACGGTGGTATTATGATGAATCTATTAGAGAAGTTGTGATTAATCTGGATAGAGGAGAGAAGTAGTATGATGTTATTACAGTGTTAGATCCAATGTGGTTGATCAACTACTCTGAAAAAGATATTGAAATTCTTCATGCCAACAAGATTCAAGTGTATAGTGACAAAGGCGAAGAACAATCTCAACAATACTAGCGGGTCATGAATGTTTGTTATACAAATAAAGTACATTTTGGTAAAGTTTGGGATTCAAAATGGATCAGTGTTCGAGAAGAGGAAGAATAGAAGGAGGCTGAGCTCGAAGCAGAACATAAAGACAGGATGACAAGAGCTTCTTGGAACTGATTAAAGTTTTTGCTGTTGGAGTTTCAAGACCGACGCCTTATGGAGGTTCTACCAAACCCTCATTCGACGAAGCACGTAAACAATACAGGGAGAGGGTGTTTGGTATGAAGAAATGAAGATCAGGACAATCAAGACCCAGCAATATTCAAGGGGGAGTTTGTTAGAGTATAATGTCAGTGCTATGATCTTGTAATTTGTATGCAAAACAGATTAGGAAGTGTGTAAGACATTTAGAGCGCATGTGTACATATACGAATGCATAAGTACATATACGCCGTATATGTTACTTATCCAGGCGTATATGTTACCGCTATATAAGTGGCATATCCATTCATTAGTAAGTAGAATTCCTATGTACTGAAGATGTAATCTGTCATTGTAACATCCCGAAATTTCTAAGAATAGATAATTATTATATTATTTATTTAAGGTGGAAAAGTCTACTTGAGTTAATAGAGAAATAGTAAAATAATAAGGATGGAAGGATAAGTAGGCTAATTACATGGAATTAATTATGGATCAAAAAGGAAAGATGGGCCTAAGGTCCATGGGCTTAAGGGAGTATAAATACCCCTTAAACCCTAATCCTTTCCATTTTCATCAATCTCTACACCATAACCTACACCTTCAAAAACACACACATATACCCTCATACTACGGCCGCAAGAAAGAACAAGAATCCAAGATCAAGCCAAGCTAAATCCGGATAGATCTTTGATATACAAGCAAGATACAAGATTAATATTAAGTAACAAGCTAGCCGTGACCTAATAACCGTATAAAGGTATGTTCTTGATCTTAAAGATTTCACTTTTATGAACGGTTAATCATGAAACTCAAACACGGAGTAGATCGGGTCTAGATAAATCATAAAGTAGCAAACTTGATGTTTAATGGACATAATGGACTAATGGATATATATACGGTTCATCAAGAAAACCCTAGATCTAGCTTAAAGAACATTCTTATGGTTAAAGGTTCAAGCTTTATGACTATAACGAGCTAGACCTTGAGTCGTGGGGTTAATGTGTGTTAAACGGTTAGGATTGGTGGAGAAAGGTAGTTAAAAGAGCAATTTTGGACCGTTAACCGTTAATGCAGCCTAGAACAGATGTAGAGATAAGAAAAATATGAGCTGATAGCATCAGACACGGGAACTCGGTCAGAATGAGTTCTCGGTCAATGAGAGTTCTCGGCTAACGAGAGTTCTCGGTGACCAGGGTTCTCGGTCACTAAGGGTTTTCGGCCAACGCGAGTGTTCTCGGTCAATATGGGTTCTCGGTCAGGACATGTTCTCGGTCATCAAGGTTCTCTGCCAAGAGTTCTTGGCTGACCCAGATTCCTATTGGGTTCAGCCCAGATACCCTAGTAGACAAATTGGGAGTGACTTATCTAAGTCTGCAGGATGCTAAGCCCAAAATACTAAACAAACGAATCCCAACTTAGAAAATACGTTAGTTAACTAAAATGCCAACTTAATCAATTATACGGTTAATTAACAAATATATAATTAACAGTTAGCCGGGCTCAGCTAAAGAAGGGAATAGCGATTAACGGCGAACGCAACAGGATCCAGGTGAGTTTCTAGCCCCATTTCCTTGTTATGTTTTCGGGGTTGTGTGCATACTCGATGTGAAGTGTGAATACACATACCTTAAAGTGGTAAGTGTATGATATAGATGATATACTAGTCATTTAATAATGTTTGTCGATGCGCGAACGATCTTCAGATATTGCACACACCGTCAAGGAGAGTGATTGCCAGGTGATTATTAATGTGGGTGAATGCTATGATGTGACTTGCTTATTAAATAAATAATGAACTGATAGGAAGTGTGTTTTAGACAAGTAGAAGTAGAGTGCGATAGAAGTGGAGAGGGGTCTAGTAAGGGTGTTAGGAGCATGACGATAGTACGTGGTAGGGTAAGCCTATACGTGCCTTCATTATTAAAGTGGCATAACGTGAGTGCGTGGGAGGACAAGCCTCTACGTGACTTCGTTAATAAGTGGCATAACGTGAGTGCATGGGAGGACGGTGGCATAACGTGAGTGCATGGGAGGATAAGCCTTCATGTGCTTCCGTAAATAAGTGGCTAAGTCGTTAGGGGGTAGTTAAGTGGTAAGGTGAGCAAGATAGATAGGCGGCTAGGTGTCTTCGGACACATATATAAATGCATGTAGTGGTTGTATGGTAAGTTGCTTGATTAACTAGAACTCACTCAGCGTAGCTGACTTTTAGTATGCACGCAGGTGAGCTGATTACAGAGTTAGCATGAGGATGGCACATGGCATGGATTGAACGGCTGGCATCTGAAGATAGAAGAAAAGATGTTTAAAATACAATGTTTTGTGTTATGGTATCAAAGAAATCATTTAACGTTTTGTAACGAATGATATAAGTTAACGTTTCCGCGAAAGTTTTAAGTAACTCTGATTGCAAGAACTGTGTTTATGAGTAAATCCGACGCTAAAGTAGGGCTACCGGGAACGGGGCCTTACAGTCATATCCTTTGTACTTACAATATTTTGATGATCTATAAAGTGTAAACGTTAAAGTAATCTTGTGATATCTCATCTCATTGTATCGTTCCTGATATGTAAAGGTCTTTTTAACAAGTTAATCCATTACCACTAAAATAATGAACACTTGCTTGCTTATAGATTTTTGTTGTTGTTGTTAGTTGCTTTCTAGGAACCATTAGTATAATAATGGCTATGGTATATCACTAAGACAAATTTATGTGGTGCTTATCACACTAAGACAATTTAGGTAGGGATGGCAAAGAAACCCGAATTCAATGGGAAAAACCCAAACTCGAAATATTTGGGATGGGTAATACCCATCCCATTAGGGAGTGGGATTAATTTTAATAATTTCGTGGATTTGGGACGGGTATGGGAATTGTAATATGCTCGATTACCCGATAAGAAAACCCCTATACCCGATTATATACCCAAATGTAACCCGACATACTTTCTTTATATAGTTATAACTAGTGTTTTTCCTGGCGCGTTGCGCCAAGCAAGTCGGTAAAACACGGACGGTGGTAAACAAGTGTTGATACGGTAAGTCGACGCGGATTCGATCAGTTTCAGTTACGTGCGTTATTGAATCGGAACTAAGACAAAATTAAATAATATATATATATATATATATATATATATATATATATATATATATATATATATATAATTAGGGTGGACCAATGGTGTGGCGTCGATCGGTAAAACTCGATCATTTGTAAAACCCTACAATCATAGATCCTGGGCGTTGAGGCGGTTGAGTCTACGTGAATTCAGTCGGTTTTTGTCATGTTAGTTACGGTACCGAAACTAAAAAAACAAAAATCAGCATTCGGTCGGTTTTCGTTACGGTACTGGAACTAAAACAAACGCGTTGAGTCTACGCGGATTCAGTCAGTTTTCGTCGCGTTCGGCACCGTGCCGTAATTAAAACAAAATATTAAAAAAAATTAAGAACAAAAAGAAAATTCACATTCTATAGGTTTTCATTACGTACATTACGGTCGAAACAAAAACAAATAAAATACTACCAATAGGATGCCGTAAAATGACCCAGTCAGAACTTTGCGGCACCAAACTTGTAGATCTACCTATATAATAAAACCTATATAATAAAAGATGATCTTTTGAGCTGATGTGTCACCCCCTCCTTTACTTTACTAATGTGGCAGTACCAGGTTTATTTGACTATCGTGTCAAATGAAGAGTGTTTCTCTGGTTTTACAAATCTTCTTCTGAAAGCTTTATCAAAATCTTGATCTGATAAAGATTTTGATAAATTTTGAAACACCATCTCATACTTCTCTCTCTCTCTCTTCAATCTTGAAGAAACCGGCTCCATATATAGCAATTTCTGGATCAACACAGTCCAATTTCTACTATTGTTATCATCATCATTGGTACTTTCTGTTTGTGTGTGAACTCATATCCATGGATCTATGTTTTAGTATTTTGTTTAATCGACTTGTGGTTTGTTGATTAGCTATGCAGATGAAACCACTACCTTGTGAATGCGTTTGAGTTTAGGAAGGACGCTAATTCACTGTGAGTTCTCGATCTCTTATCACATTTTCAACCTTTGTTGTTGATATGGTTGTAAATCATGCCGATTTTAGGGCTTTAGGGTTTCAAATAATACTAGATTTGTCTTAGACCAAATTCTTAATTTGGTTGGACTGATGAGCTCCAACCTCCAAGTGAGCCTCTAAAAAGTCTATTTTCAACATCATCGTACTCAGTATATCCCACCAATAGCAAAGCTATGGTAGAGTCTGAGGAGGGTATTTTCCAAATATTTATTAGTTTTTAAAGAATAAATCTTGCTATTAAAATTTATGAATAACAATTTAACTTGGATTTGGGGATGGAAAAACAGGGATTACCGATGAATTTAAAAAATTGGAACTGGACAGTTGTGCATTTATGTGGTGAATACGTTTACCTCAACGGGTCGGGTTGACCCGTTTGTTTTTATGTATTATACAAAAGATAATTTTATGTTGTAACGTAAAACTGATTTGAGTATGTTAGTTTACCAAATACTTAACATGCCATCAGAAAAATAGTTTTAGATTTGTTTATCCAAACACCCCCTGATATACTTAGCATTATATCTTTCAACATGTTAAAACTAACTGTAGTTTACCCTTATTGTTCAGGTGGGTGGAAAAGTTGTTTATTTGAAGAGGCACTTGATCCACACAATCATATATTTGTTCTTCTATTTAACAGTTTTCTTTCACTGAGTTTTTGTATATGACATTTAAATAGGACCCATTGCACCATCTAAAACCACTTTGAGCATAAACTTACTACATTTAATCATTCTACACTATTGTTTGATTATAAAAAGAGCAGATATGGAAAATTAGTGATAGGGTGCATCTATTGTTGTATGATTTTCATTTTAATGTTTTAGTGGACTTATTTAATAACAAGATAAAAAACATATGGTTGGAGTGGTAACTGATATGAATGCATTTTTGGTTGAACCATTTAATGTTGAATATACTGTGACTTATATTGTTGTGGTTAAACTTATTAGGTCGTGACATGTTTAGCAAATTAGTATGACTTTCACACAAAAATTCTTACACTATCTCATCATATTTAGCAAAATCGAATTTGTTTGTTTGTAAGGTCTATATTTCTGGCCGTGCTTATATAATTCATTTTCTTTTTTTAGTTGTTCAGTTCAAAGTATAATTGTTCAAAAATTAATAGTTTATTTATTTTTAATTTTTCACCACCAGGAAAATGGAGCCAACAAACATTACAATGTTGAACCAATTGGATGTGCTTAACAACGGTTGTGTCCTCAAAGTTCGTATTTTGAAACTATGGCGTCTCAAGGACAATAACAAGCCCGAAGAAGATTGGTCGATAAAAATGATTTTGCAAGACGAAATGGTATTGTTACATAAAAATAAATAGCTTACCATAATCCTGACTTTTACTTTTATTTCAAATTACACATTCATTAAATTTAGTATATTATTCACACAATTTTGTATTAATTATTGGATGGTGGATGTTTTTATATTTATTGGTTAAGTTTTCACCAATTTTGTACTAATAAACATTTATATGTTTTTTCGTTAAGGTTATATCGTTTTCCGGTAAGGTTTACATTTGTTCACATAATTCAAATATTTCATAATTGGTAATTTGTTTATTATGTGATATTAATATTAATATTTAATTTTATCTTTCAGGTTATTGTCCCCAACTTGATATAACGGGTTGAGGATTTGTTGACAAAATGTCTTATTTTTTTTGTTTAATGTTAATGTATATATTTGTTATTATTCATTTATTTGTTTAATTTTTACAATTCATGTAATTTAATTGATTATTATATAATTTGGAAATGAAATTTAATTGATCATTCTATAAAACATTAAATTAGTTGTAGTAAGATAATCAACATTGTATTGTTGTTGGTCAAGTTCCAATTAAATCACTAATGTCAACGCAATTTAAAACATTATTACATTTTTCTAATATTATCGTTTTTAACATTTTAAAATAATACACATTTAATATGACATTTTAGAAACCGATTTTCACCATTCAAATTTGGATTTTCACTATTTATATGAAGTTTACAGAAATGTGTTATATAGTTTGACTTTCACCGGTTATTCAAAAACCGAAAATTAACGAATTTGACCATTTCATAAATTTTCAATATCAATGCCTTAAATAACAAAAAAAATTTAATAACCCTTTATAAATATTTCAAGTTATTATGAGTTTAATGTCAATTTCAACTAAATTTATGAATATATTTATTCCTATTCCTACACATCAAAAATAAAATGTACATTTATTTAATTTGGTTTTTATATAATACCTTTAATTTATGGTTAATATTCATAACATATTAAAACTCTTATTTCTATTTAATTCGAATTTGACTCAATTTAACCATTTATATTGAATATGTTTAAATAACATTTCATATTTAAACATAATTCGCTTTCCTAATTTGACTAATTTTTTCAACCCTTTTAAATTTTTTGAATATCATCCAAAATTATAAACCCATTTCATAATTATTCAATATTCATGCTTTAAATATAAAATATTAGTTTCTTCTAAACATTTCAAGTTATTATGAATTTAATGTCAATTTCAAATAAATCCCTTAAGTGATTAATAAAAAAATATTTATTTAAACCATTTAAAATTCAAATTCTTGACCACTTATATGAAGTTTACAAAAATATGTTATACAGTTGGACTTTGACTGTATTTTCACAAACGAATTTTAAAAGATTAACCATTTGACTGAATTTGACTATTTTTATTAATATGATTTGACTTTAATTATGGTAAATTTGGATATTATTATGATTTTAATAATTATTATTATTTTCATTTTTATTTATATGAATTTTTACAAAAAAAAAGTAAAATAATTTATACTATATAATCAATACATTTGTTCACATCCATTTATATATTGATGTAAACTTATATGTATCTAAACGATTTTCAATTTCGAATTCTTAACATTTATATGAAGTTTACAAAAATATGTTATACAGTTGGACTTTGATTATATTTTAAAAAACCAAATTTGAATAAATGTTTTAAATGTTTTTTTTAGATGTCATTAATACCACTTTAATTCTTATTCACTAAGAGGTTATTTTAAATGTTTAGTTTTAGTTTAACACTTTTTGACGTTTGTATCTTAATTTTTTCTTAATATTCATAACACATTTAAACCTGAAATTTTACCAATTAGCAAAAAACTTTTAAAGCTTTCTATACTCTTCAAACTCAACAAACTTTTTCATTTTCTTATATTTAACCATTTTATTAATTATGCCTAAATGTTAAAATTAATGTTTAAAATAAACACACCATTTTATTATTTCAAAAATAATAAAACTTTTCATATTTTTTGGAAGTTGACTAACTAACCAATTTAATTTTGAAATTTTTATAATTATGTCGAAATTATCTATTACAATACAACTGTACTAAATATTTTTTTAGGAAATTTACTAATTTTTTTTATTCATAAAAGTGAACGATAGCTTTAGATTTAATAGATCTAACTATAAAGACATTGAATGACTCCTATACAAAAGTTAAAATAAAAATTCCTTTATAATAATTTGTATATTTATTGATTACAGTTTTATATAATTATATGTTTTTTGTTCATATACAAAGCATGTGTGCATGTTTTAACTTCATTCAAAGTTTTATTATCAAATACTATAATTATGTTTTGTCAAATTCTAGCAATATAATCTAATTGTAGTAGTATCCCAATATTAACAAACATTATTTGACCAATTCTCAATAACATCTAAAAGATTTTGATGATTTCCAATCACAGGAAAGTTTTCATTTTTTTATTTGACCAGTTTATAATTATGTTTAAATGTCAAGATGCATGCCTAAAATAAACCACACATATTTTCGATAACCATTTTATAATCACAGCTCATTGTCTCTTGAAACTAACAAAATTCAAATACGAGCCAGTCATGAGAAATATTTAACGAAAAACTAGCTCAAAAGAAAGTGTATGAAATATGAATAACTTACCGAAACAAATATGACCTTTTAAAGTTAAAAGTTAGACATTTTAATTAAAAAAATTGATTTTTTTGCTTGATAGTAAGTTACTAACTCTATTTTTTTTCAGTTTGACATTTTTTAGAACGTAATTTGAAATTGCAGCAGCCAAGTTCAAAAGATTCTCAATACAAAGTTTATCATTCATTTCAAAGTTTATACTTTTTGGATAAATGAGGTGAATGTTGTGGCTTATTAGTTTACTTATAATCGTCTTTGTATTTACACATATAATCTTAGATATTCATTATAACTGATTATTTATGATAAATAATCATCATCTTTAATTTTAATGATACATTCCAATCATTTATACATTTATTTATTTCTGTTTTTAAGAATCGAATTTGACAACTCTTTTGTAGTTTTTAATAGTCTCCGATCTTAACAAAGTTGTCATCTTTTAGATTTGAACAAATTTTAATACGCATAAATGTCAAGATTATTGTATACAATTGAAAAAATAATTATATAATGAAATTAATTTTAAATAAAGTAATGATGTTAAAGAGTTTGAAACATAATTTACTGCAGATTGCAGTCACTTTAATAAAATTTTAATTAAGGAATGGCTTCTATTTAATAAAATTAAAATTAACCGGTTTAATTTTAATTATCTCTATATTATTTTAATTATACTTAATTAGTGAAATTAGCAGAATAAAACTTTATTGATTCGATTTAACTTAATACATTTAACTAAAAGGTCTCTGAATCGAAATAAAATAAAACTTTAATTACAAAATAATTTATAATAAAATATATCTTTATTTATTAATGTTGAAATGAAACTCATATAATACATTAAGATTTTAGTTGTATATTTACTTAGGTTGCTATGATTTTTTTTTGTTTTTTATATTGTGAAGCAAAATGACTTTTTTTTTGTGAAATGTCAAAGAAGTTGATGGTGGACTAACATATATGATGATAACAAGTTCATGTCTTAGTTTGGTTTTTTAATTTTGGTTTATAGTAACTTTGTGTAAGTATTAACTTTTTATGTGCACAACCTAAATGTTTAATATTTTGTTTATAAACTTATGTTAAATATTTGTGTTGGTTTAATATATTAGTTATGAAATTTTATGGTTGTCTATATTTATATGGTTGTTTCTATGTTTTCAACCCATGTGTATCATGGGCTACTATTATAAATATATATTGGTGGGTTAGATACTGTTATATAAATGAATTTATGATCATCTATGTCGATTCAAGTTAGCCGATAGTGTTCATATCCAGTTGAGTAAGTTGTGTTATTGTTGTTTCCTGTGTAATATTTCTAATTATCATGTCTTTAATATTTCTGTAAACACCAAATATAAATAACCTACAATTGTCACCAAGTTAACAGTAGTTGTGTAACAACTCGAGTTTTTCCAAATTGATATTACTCGACCCATTTTTTTTGTCCAAGAAATCTTACCGTATTTGTTGAGTAAATTAAATATTATTACATTATTATTTTATTTAATTAATTATATTAAAACATGTTTATAACTTTAGATTTTTGGCAATTTTAACCCAAACTCAAACTATTACCCAAATATGTTTCCACCTCTTTAGTCTAGGGACAAATATGCGATTTTGAAATATTATAACCCATTAACCCGTGTTGTAACTGGTTACCCTCTTACCCGATAACCCATCCAATCAAAACCCGAACCCGTTTCGTTTCTTGTAGCATAATTTTCGTATTAATTTTGGAATTGATCGGTGGACATTATTATTCTTTCCATTCGCGGCCTAGCTGACACCCTAAACGAGCTAATTATATGAGTAATGATCTGTATTTCCTCTTTATTCAAACCGACACTCGTATTAACTTGTTGAACACGAGATCTGTGATGATAATTCAATTAAACATGTCGATACGTTCCTTATGACATCGCAAATCAAACCCATATGACGAATTACGTTATCAAAACCTGCATCTGTTGTTCTCCGTCGCATTTGGCCGAGGCTGGGTTGTTTCCCCGTTCATCAATATACTGTTTATCCTTCACCAAAACTCAATTAAACTTGAAGACAAAAGCTCCTCCCCATCGCCATTCGTAACCCTAAGTTTGATTACGTTATAACAGTCCGTATGACACGTTCTGGTTCGCGTTATTGGCCGGCAAAACATGTTTATGGTTCGCAATCAATTCACAACGAGAACTGGTAATTTTTTTATGTTTCTTGATCGTTTTGCAATGTTTAACGCTAACCCTAAGATTAATTAAACTATCATTAAGCGGGTTGAACGATTTGGGAATTAGGGTTTATAAGGATTTGAGATTTATCTGCCATATTATATTTAAATTAATTTTCTTATTTCATAACGAACATGTAGCCTAGCTCAGTTGGTTTGTGGGTGTGTATCCAGATCAAAGAACCGGCCAGGGGCGCAAGTTCGAGCCCCCTGGACGCGGTTTGTCTTTTATTTTTGTTTTTCTTGTTTTAAATGTTTAATTGGTATTATAAATTGTTATAAATAATATTTAATATAAAATAAACACTATTTTATTAAACCGACCTCATTATGTTATCGTGTCTTGGCAATAAATCTCGCGCACTATTTTTTCGGGTGTATATATATATATATATATATAATTATATTTTTAATAATAATAAATCATCTTTATTTTCTTAAAAACCCGACACTATTATTGGTGTTTACTCGTCGTCAAACGTCTTTATAAATTTGTTTTTATTAATGTTATATATATGTTTCATTCTGTAAAATTGTAACAATCGTATTTTAAACGTATTAATTATATAAAACTAGATTTTTGATAAATATACAATATAAATATGGTATTATAAATATATATATTTTAACGTTAGTATCAAATTATTTAATATAGTACAAGTTATATTTTAAGGTTTGGTTTTCGTTAAAGATTCTAAAACATTAAACTTATTATAACTAAGTATCTAAACGTTTATTATTATAGTATATCGTAACTCATATTTATTTAAATTAATTATTATAACTTAGATTATATAATAAGCAAACAATTCTTTTAATTTAAATAACAACTAATGATATTGTTTTCATAATAACAATTACCGATGGAGTCAAACGTCTAATTAATAACCATTCTAATCACAACATAACCCAAATAACATCGAAATCCTCATTCATTAAATCATGTTATATCTCTTATAATTAATTCATATTATATTTAACTAGGAATCCTCGACGGTATATTCCGAAGGGTTCAATCATTCTCACATCCTCACTCGTATTTTGTGCATCTAATCAGGTGAGTAATCACTCCCCTATTTTACTTGTTTTCAAATGTTTTGGGGACACTTGCGTACCATTTATTAAATTATTTATCATATTATTTTTCAAACGCAATCTGGGATCTTTGTGTTGTGTATCAATTGAATGACTGTTTGTAACATAACCCAAATGAGTCCAAAGGGGGGTTGTTTGTAACACCGTTGGCAAACACAACATCGTCCCACTCTTAGGCTATCCCACATCGGCCGTGGACAAGAGAGATCCTTGGTTCATAAGTAATGTCTTACCTCTTAACATCACCAAAGCGTTTTGGGCTTAGTTGGCTGTGGAGCACATGAAAACTCCACGGTTAAGTGTGCTTAGGTGGAAGTAGTACTAGGATGGGTGACCACCTGGGAAGTCTCTACCTGGGCAACCAAAAAACAAAGCCATGAGTTCCGGATGGGCAACCCATCGGGGGCAAAGCGGACAATATTAGTGGTACGAGAGGCTGGGGTGTTACAAGTTGGTTTCCCGGTTTTATAATTTTTCTGTTTGGTGTATTAAAATCCTTCATTAAGTCAGTAAAATTGAAACATCATGCTCTATAGAATTTTATTTTTTATATTTATATTGTTCATCTTTTTTCTAACATCCTACTTTTGGTTATAATAATAAAATAAATTTCGTTTATTTTATATTGTGTCGTTTATCGGTTTAGATAATAAACTGTACACGGTTGGGCTTGGACTTTAGAAGATGGAAAATAAGAAATGGAATGGGCCTTAGGTCCATGGGCGTAAGGGAGTATAAATACCCCTTAAACCCTAAACCCTTCCATTTTTATCCATCTCTACACCTTAGCCTACACCTTCCAAAACACACACATCATCCTATAACCCGAACCAAGATCCAAAGACGAGAACCCGGGCTTGTTGGTGTTAGGTCGTCGTGAAGAACCAAAACAACATCAAGGACCAGATCGTGTTCGTAGTTCAACTCGTTTAAGGTACGTTATATTTAGAAATCGTTCATATAGGTTCGGTTTGATTTGGGAAATCACAGATCTGTCTTAGTATGTTGAAAACGAATCTAACCAAACAAATATTACTGAAATGGATTAGCATCAGATAGGTTAATTGATAGCCTAGAAGAACCCGTAACCTATATGCCTAAATTGCACCCCTTAAACATTGATATTTGGCCGATTTGATGGTTAGGGTTTGTAGGCGCTGTAATTCCAATCCATTGATACTTAAATCGTGATATTTGGTTAAGAAACGAGGGTTTAATTGCAGATCTGATGAATGTTGACTATTGTGTGTTCTTGGTAATTTTGACTTTGACCCTAAGTCAAAGTCTAGATAAGAACAGGGATGATTCATTAAGAATGGTGCAATTCGCTATGTCCAGGTAGCGAATCAGCTCACCCAGTTCGTTACATCAGAATTAGGCTAAAGAACTAGGATAGCGAAGGTGATTCGTTACTCACCAATTCGCCAAGTTCCAATAACGAATTAGACCACGAATCAAGTCATATTCAGATAACGAATTGGAATGACGAATTAGAGGATAAGAGGACGAATCAGGATAACGAATTAAAGAAGAAAAACATAACGAATCAGAGGCAAACTGCTATAACGAATGAGGTAGCGAATCAGAAAATAATCAGAGGCTCTGCCCCTTGGACCCCGCTAGGGGCTGCCGCCCCTAGAACCCCGCTGCCAGGGGTGCTGCCCCCGAAACCCCGTTCATTGTGGGTTATATAAAGATAGAAATACGATATGAGTAGCAATAGTTAATTGATACATGTAAATATTATACAGTTAGCCGTGCACAGCTCAAGAAGGGAATAACCATTAACGGTGAACGTAACCGCATTCAAGTGAGTTTCTAGCCCCATTTCCTTGTTATGTTTTCGGGGTTGTGTGCATACTCGATGTGATAGTTAATACACTTACCTTAAATGGTAAGTGTATTCCATGTATGAATTATATGTTAAATATGTATGTCTTGAATGTGAACGAAAGCTTGTCGGTACGTGAACGATCTTCGGATATTGCACGTATTACAAGGGAGGTATGTATGTACAATATATGAATGTATATGATAGCTATATGTACAATATATGAATGTATATGAACGAGTAAAGAATGTATGTGTATGTTATGAGTATGTAAAGACAGAATGTACGAAGATGAAGAATTAAGGGATCAGACCCTAATAATATCTGAGATAGAGAAGAAAGGGATCAGACCCTAATAATATCTGAGATAGAGAAGTATAAAGGGATCAGACCATACTAATATCTGAGATAGACAAGAAAGGGATCAGACCCTAATAATATATGAGATAGAAAAAGAAAAGAGGGATCAGAACCTAATAATATCTGAGATAGTAAAGGAAGGGATCAGACCCTAATAATATCTGAGATAGAATGGATAGTATTTATAAAGTATGAACGTATGTATGAAACTATGAAATGAAAGTAAAATAGTAAAGTAATTGTTATGTATCTTCGGATGCATGATTGAAGGTAAGGGTATGTATTGTATGATATATGATTAACTAGAACTCACTTAGCATAGCTGACTTTTAGTATGCACGAAGGTGAGTAGATTGAGACAACTGGCTTGAGCGGGGGCACATGGCAGAAGAATAGGAGTCTGGCATCTGAAGACCTGTTATGTTTTATGATTTATGTTTTGAGTTTAAATGACAAGAAGAATATTTTAAGACATGTTTATGATTTGATATGTAATGTTTTATGAAACCTTTATATTCCGCGTAAAGTTTTAGTTAACTATGATATTTGAACTATGCTAATGAGTAAATCCAACACCAAAGTAGGGCTACCGGTAACGGGGCCTTATATTTTTCATATACTAACCATATTATATTCTATTATAGATGTCTTCAAATTAAAGAAAACGTAATTTTTAGTCAATCAACGTCTTCCAATAAGAGGTTTAATTCAAACGGTTAGTCATTTTAATTTTTTTAGTTAACCCTTTAAATGTTTTTTAAGAATGCATTTTTTTGTAAATGTGCAGCTTCAACGCTAAGAGAACTACTTACTAACATTTTTAACGGTAACATTTTATTTTAAATGCGTTAATACACTATACTGTATTAAAATATAACTTTTTTATTAACTAAAATATAGTAAATAAAAATTAATATGTTATTAACTAAAAATTAGGCACTTGTAACAGAAAATTATAAACAATTTTTAATATATATATATTATTAACTATATTATAACTTTTTGATAAACACATTTTTAATAATACTGAATGTATGTTTACATATTTTTTTTTAGAAATGATACGAAACATAATTTTCAGTTATCCAATACTATTTTATTTTCTTAAAACCAATTAAAATAAATGTTTTAATTAAGATGTGTATACGAATCAATTTATGTTAATTAGAGGATGAAATATATTTCTCCATTATTTTTTTACTTATGTTTGGTTAACTCAATTTATATTGTTTCCATATTTTACAACAACATTCACAAATTTAGTTGTGGTCCATATAAAAAATCACTTTTTTGGTTTTTAAGTAAGATCATACCAATTATTTTTATATATTTTAATTTGAACTAAAATTTACATAAACACATTATGCTAAATAAAATCAAAAGAACCAAAACTATTTTGACTCATATATTGGTTCTAAAATTCGGTGTGCCAATAATGTTACTAAGGAATATGGATCAGAAGAACAGTTTGTGTGATGGAACTAGATTGCGAGTAATTAATTTGGGTAGGCGTTTTTTTGTAGTAAAAGTTATTTGTAAGGCCCCGTACTCGGTAGCCCTACTTTGGACGTTGGATTTACTCATAAACACAGTTCTTACAAATCAGAGTTTATTAAAACTTTCGCGGAAACGTTAAGTTAAATCATTCATTACAAAACATCAAATCTTTTCTTTAAAACCATGATATTAAACATCATATTTAAAACAACATTTCTTTCATCTTCAGATGCCAGCCGCTCAATCCGTGTCATGTGCGAACCTCATGCTAGCTCTTTAATCATATTCACCAGCGTGCATACTAAAAGTCAGCTACGCTGAGTGAGTTCTAGTTAATCAGGTGACATACAATACATACACATATCTTACATACATACATATCTTAACCTTGTATAAATATCCATAAGAGGAACTTCACATAATATCTATTAAAAGAACCATGGCTATTGCCCATGCTATATATATATTCCACAGAGGGACGCTCTGTATAAATTCTCCATAGAAGGACGCTAGATATACTTCCTTAGAAGGAACATCCTATATATTTCCATTAAAGGAACACTGTGCTTTCCATTAAAAGAACACTGTACTTTCCATTAAAGGAACATTATGCTTTCCATTAAAGGAACACTGTGCTTTCCATAGAAGGAACACTCAATATATATTATCCGTAGAAGGAACTATGTACATAATTTATTATTTAATATCCATATAAGGAGACAATCACTATACTTGGCAATACATTCAATATCCGAAGATCGTTCACGTACCGACAAGCAATCATCTTTACATTACATTCAATATTCAAATCCATATTTATAACATGACAGTACGTGCAATATCCGAAGATCGTTCACGTACCGACAAGCCCTCATCTTTACATCACACACGATATTCATATCTATTTTATTAACCTGACAGTACGTGCAATATCCAAAGATCGTTCACGTACTGACAAGCTTTCATTCTCATTCCAGACATATATAGATAACATATAAATCATACATGGCATACACTTACCAATTTAGGGTAAGTGTATTAACTATCACATCGAGTATGCACACAGCCCCGAAAACATAACAAGGAATGGGGCTAGAAAAAACTCACCTGAACTCGGTTACGTTCACTGCTGATGGTCACTCCTTCCGAGAGGTGTGTACGGCTAACTGTATAACAATTACACGTAACGATTAACTATCACTACCCATATCACGTTTCTAGTATAACAATAGCCCACAACGAACGAGGGTCCGGGGGCAGCGCCCCTGGCAGCGGGTTCTAGGGGCGGTAGCCCCTAGCGGGGTCCAAGGGACAGAGCCCCTGGCTAGGGTTAAGCTGCCAGGTCAGCTTGAAAAATATTTATTTTCACTAACTGTCTTAACACATTTTCCATTAGGATTTCAAATCATTATCTAATTCGCTAACTTGTTTTCTATAACGATTTAAGCCTAATTCGTTATCAAAACACGGCCTAATTCGTTATCATTCAAGGTCTGATTAGCTGATTCGTTAATCGGGTTCGTCATTCTGATTCGTTATCTGATCATGACCTAATTCGCTATTCCAATTCGTTACTTGAACATAATCTAATTCGTTATAATTTTCTAACGAATGACCAGCGATTCGTCTGGTATAACGAATTGGTCATCAGGCTTATCCAAATCTTTGACTCTGGGTTTAAAGTAAAAATTAATAAGAACAGGTAACAGTCAATAGGTACGGGATTTCTAATTAACCCTCATATCGTGATGAAACAACATGATTTAGGTATCGACAGATTCGTCTACCCAGCGCCTACAAACCCCAAGTACCCAAATACTAAAATATCGCGTTTTATACGGTGCGATTTAGGCATATACATACACGGCTCGTTTACCCTAGATTAACCCATCAATTGTTAACCAATTTCAATGAGATTTGTTGCGTTGAGTTCGTTTTAATCAGTTACATACAGATCTAAGGTTTTCCAAACAAAACTGAACCTTAATAGACGATTTCTAGATATAAACGTACCTTAAACGAGGTGGTTTACAAATACGAGCTGATCCTTGATGCAGGTTCGGTTCGTCACAACGTTCTAGCACCAAAATCTCAGGTTTTCAACTCCGGATCTAGGCTCGGGTTAAAGGATAATGTTTGTGTGTGTTTACCAAGGTGTAGGCTATGGTGTAGATTTGGATAAAAATGGAAAGGATTAGGGTTTAAGGGGTATTTATACTCCCTTAAGCTCATGGACCTAAGACCCATCTTTCCTTTTTGGTCCATCTTTAATTCTATTAACCAAGCCCGCTACCCCTTAAGCTTTATTATCATATTATCATATTATCCCACTAACTCAAATAATTCACCCGACGCAGATATAACATTAAATATTATTCTAGAATTTTCGGGATGTTACATTATTTCAGGTACTAGTACTAGTTATCGCACTTATATAATTCGTTTTGGTCTAACACTTTCAGATAAGAAACTTTCGTTTAAATTTAAGAGAATGTAGTTTTTTCCAGTTGTATTCTGTATTGCAATGACCATTAACAAAAGTGAAGGTCAATCTCTAGCAAGAGTTGACATATATCTCAGAGACCCGGTGTTTACACATAGACAACTCTGTACAGCTTTATCAAGAGCGAAGAGTGGTGTTAAAATTCTTATATTAAACAAGGAAGATAAAGTTACAAATAAATAAAAAATATGGTTTATAAGGAAGTCTTTTTAGTAGCTTATGAATTTTACATTTTTAACTTTTGATTATGTTTTGAAATGTTGTACTTTGAATGTTGTTTGGGTTTATCTTTGTATTTCACAATCATTGGTTTTCATACCAATATTATTTACAACTTAAAGTATGTTGTCGTCCCGAATAATATATAACAACTTATGTTGTCCTTTCAAATGGCATGTGTTTGTTAGAAAATTCAGATATTTCCACCCGTGTCGTACAAGGGTTAATAACCTAGTTTGGTTATATATGCCCCCACATATTCATCGCCCCCATGTCAGGGTGTGACAGCAAACCAAGTTATATTGGTTTAAGTTATAATCATGAAATACGATGGTAAATCACTAAGGTTGTGTTTGTTTTTGCTTATAAGGTCTGCAAGGAGCCTATGTTTGCGGGCGCGCAGACATACGCTCTTGAAGACTGTTTGTTTAAAAAAAAGATCTGAAAACTGTTTTCATCATCTTCACACTTCTTCACACTTAACATCATACCAAGTACCAACACCCAATGTCCAACACCACCACCACCCACCGTCCGCCGCCACCACCACCGTTCGCCGTCGCCACCGTCGCCGCCACCACCACCACCACCCACCGTCCGCCACCACCACCATCAACCACTCACCACCACCACCGTTAACCACCCACCACCACCGTCCATCACCACCATCACCCCCGTCGGCCAAAACCACCTTCCACTACCACCACCACCCACCGTCCGTCGCCACCACCACCCGCCACCACCATCCACCACCACCCGCCACCGCCACCACCCACCATCCGTCGCCACCACCACCCACCACCACCACCCCGCCACAATCATCCACCACCACCATAGTCCACCACCCACCACCACCGTTCATCACCACCACCACCACCCATTGTCGGCCACCATCACGGTCCATCACCCACCACCACAAACGTCCATCACCAGCACCCACCGTTCACCGCCTATCACAATTGTCTACCACCACCCACTTCCATAGTTCCTACACCACTACCAATTATTTTAGCAGTCTATAAACGTTAAATGATTTTTATCTACTGTAATATATATGATAGGTAACTACTTTTCAGCTTATGCAAACGATATCCAATTTATAAAACAAACAGTATTATATTATCAAATTGCAGAGCTTCAGACCACATCTTTCAGTTGCAGACATTAAATAAGATGAAATCAGATTATAGACAGTTTTTTTCTTAAAAAACAAACAACACCTAAGACAAAGTTATGTGGTGCTTATCACACTAAGATAATTTAGGTATGGATAGCAATAAAACCCGAACTCGATGGGAAAACCCAAAACCCGAAATATTGGGGATGGGATTTGATTAGTTACAAAATTTTTCATTTGTTTTAGTCGGGTATGAGATTTGTAATATACCCGATTACCTTATAACATAACCCAATTTACCTGATTATATACCCGAGTGTAACCCGACATAACTTTCATTATATAGTTGTATTAAAATGAATTACCATGTATATTAAAATGACAAGAAAAGTAACCCAACATGTGCACAAAAGTAATCTTTATTTGGTAACATATTTGTATATTGAACAATGCTCTTGCATTGCATCATCGCATAAAAAATAATATACATACACACGAGAGCCAAAATATAAACCGGCAACGCTCTATTCACTATATGTGTGCATATTTGTGGCCATTATTATATGTATTCAACTAGTCATGTTTTGCAAAAAAAAACTGATAGATACCTAATTGGTCTTGGGATGGGTATAATCGAGAAAACCGCAGGTTTACCCGATATCTAATGGGTAACTATCCAATAGAAACCCAACAGGTTTTGGGCCATGTCTCGGATAATGGTTTATAATCGGGTATGGGTTTGAGATAACTTAAACCCGACCCAAACATGGCCCATTGTGATCCCTAAATTTAGTCATGAATGACCATTTAATTTTAATTTTGTAATTGAATAATTAATTATACAATTGAATAATTAATTATACAATTTAATAATGGTTCCGATTTGCTTATATATGCCCCCACCTTTTCATCTCCCCCATGTCAGAGTGTGATTGCAAACCAAGTTATACTTGTTTAAGTTGTAACAATGAAATGCGATGGTATATCACTAAGACAAGTTTATGTGGTGCTTATAACACTAAGACAATTTAGGTAGCTAATGAAACTCGAACCCGATAGGAAAACCCAAAACCCGAAATATTTGGGACGGGTAATACCCATCTCATTAAGGCGTGGAACGAGTTTGGGATTAGTTTTGAACTTTTTTGTGAGTATAGGTCACGTATGAGATTTAAAATATGTCCGATTACCCGATAGCATAACCTCATTCACCCCCATTATATACCCGAGTTTAACCCGCCATAACTTTTAATATATAGATGTATTAAAAATGAATTAAACCATATATATTAAAAAGACAAGAAAAGTCACCCAACATGTGCACAAAAGTAATAATATTGAACAATGCTTTGATATTGCATCATCACAATGAAATAATAATATACGTACACATGAGAACCAAAAAATAAACCGGCAACACTCTATTCGCTATATGTTTGCATATTTGTGGCCATTATTATGGTAGCGTTGGTATACAGGAATGACAGAGGAAATGAAATGATTTATTACGTGGGAATGAAGAAAGTGGTGTTTGGTTACTTAATGAAATGGAATCATTCATTACACATGGAATCCCATTCCATCAAAACCATTTATTCTCACCCCCCTTCTTTTTTTTCATTCCATTCCTCTCTCACTTGACTTTCTCAACACCACCACCACCTAACAACAACCACCACCACTACCATCGCCACCACCACCACCACCATAGCCACCACCACCACCTGACCGTCATCGTCACCGTCGCCACCACCGTCGCCGCCACCACCACCACCACCACCACCTTACCACCAGCGTTACCACCGCCACCCTGACCATAACTGCCACCACTACCGTCTAACAACAACCACCACCACTACCATCGCTACCACCACCACTACCATAGCCACCACCTGACCATCACAGTCACCGTCGCCACCACCTTCGCCACCACCACCACCTTACCACCAGCGCTACCACCTCCACCTGACCATAACCGCCACCACCACTGTCGGCGCCACCGCCATCACTACCAATGCTACTACCGCCACCCCCCACCACCACAATCACCCCGCCTAACTGCCACCACCACCGTTTTCGTCGCCGGAGCTACCACCACCGTCGCTATTTCAGTTTTTTTTTTGGGTAAAAAAATATATTTTGGAATAAGAATATTTTTATTATTTCTATTTTATTCCTACAATTTTTTTGGATACCAAACAACATAAAGTAATTATTCATTATATTACCATAGGTTAACCAAACAAGACAAAGGAATGGTAATGATCCATTTCATTCCCTTATTCATTCCATTCCCTCTTCATTCAATTACTTTCAACCAAACATACCCATATGTATTCAACTAGCCATATTTTGCTAAAACCCGATAGATACTTGATTGGTCATGGGATGGGTATACTAGGGAAACCCGCAGGTTTACCCGATACCCGACGGGTAGTTACCCAACAGATCCCCAACAGGTTTCGGGCCGTGTTTGGGACAATGTTTTATAATCGAGTATGGGTTTGAGATAACCTAAATCCGACCAAACCCGGCCCATTACGATCCTTAAATTTAGGTCATGAATGACCACTTTATTTTAATTTTTTAATTAAATAATTTCAACTATACAATTAATAAAATTTGCTATTACCTATATTCTGTTGATTCTTACCATTGTTCCAATTTGGTTATATAAGCCCCCACCTGTTCATCACCCTCATGTCATGATGTGACAGCTAACCAAGTTTAAGTTGTAACAATGAAATGCGATGGTCTATCGCCAGAGCCGTCTTCGAGAATTTTTATGTCTCGGCCGAGACAAAAAGGCTCGTAGACTCTAAGAAGTAACGAAATATTATAAGAAAAAAAATTAGACCTTATGTAAATGAGTTTTTTGTTTGGTTTAAACAATAAATATTTATTTGGGCTTACTTGGTTATATAAGCCCAAATAAACTTTGTAAAAAACTGCGTATAAAATAAACTTAAAAATATGAATAAGATAGTGTAAAAAACTGTGTATAAAATAAACTTAAAAATATCTTAAGTGAGACTAGAACTTGCGCCATTTGTATTGAAAGTTACACTCCTTTACCACTAGAACAACCTAGTTATTGTATAGTTAGAGTAAACCATTAAATATACATATTTCTTTATCATATATATATATATAATTGTGCCCCCGAAAATTATGTGCCCCTGTCGGCCGCTCACATTGCCCTATGCCCGAGCCACCCCTGTATATCACTAAGACAAATTTATGTGGTGCTTATCACACTAAGACAATTTAGGTAGGGATGACAATGAAACCCGAACCTGATGGGAAAACTAAAAAACCCAAAATATTTGGGACTGGTAATACCCATCCCATTAGGGTGTGGAACGGGTTTTGGATTAGTTTTAAATTTTTCATGGGTTTGTGACGGGTATAGGATTTGTAATATACCCGATTACCCGATAACATAATCTCACTTACCCGAGTATAACCCGATATAACTTTCGTTATATAGTTAAATTAAAATGAATTAAACCATATATATTAAAATGACAAGAAAAGTCACCCAACATGTGCATAAAAGTAATCTTCATTTGGTGAATTGAGATTATATAATTATATAGGTACAAATGAGAATTAACGTACAAAGTTAAAACTAGATTAAATGATTATTTTTTTTGCTTAACAAATGACAATAATGCTTTTGGAAATTAAGTTCATCAATTTTTTTTATAAATGCTAGGTGCGTGTGTTTACGGGTAAACTTGAAAATTGACTTATAAATTTTTGAAGTGGACATTTGTAATGGGACAAGTAAAAAGGAAAATATTGACACTTTTAATTGGACGGAGGGAGTAACAGATAGTATCTCTGGTTTTTAAAGCATATTAAATGTTATATCATAGATATATACGATTATCAAACCTAGTATAGTCTTAAATAATGATATGAAACTTGTTACATGCAAAAATTGACACTTTATTATGATGAAAGCTGTGTTTAAATATTGTATATTCCACTTTTGTAAATTTTCATATTTAGGGGTGTTAAAATGACTATATTCAATGTAATGTGTTTAACATGTTTGATTTAGCTCAGTTTGGTAGTCGGTTGCGTAAACAGTCGAAAAATCGGCTTTTAACGCATAACCGACAAGGTTTTAAAATCTTGTTTAGAACAGCTTTTAAAACCTTAAAAATAATGTATATTATGTAATTTAATATAAATAATAAGACCAAGTTGATAAAACTAAATCTTAAACTGTTCGTATCGCGAAAACAACACAAAAGCGTTACAGATAGCCATTTTTGTGAAAATTATAATTAAAATGAAAAAGAAAATATTTTTACAAAATAACTTATAAAACTTATATATTTTAATTTAAAAAGAAGCTCCTACACTTTAAATAAATCATAAGTAACATTTAATATAATAAATAATATTTAATAATACAAATATTATTAACTGAAATTTTAAAAAAAACTAGTTGCGTTTCACATGATTAATTGATATCTTTGGTGTTTAGATAAAAATACTAAGGCTAGATATGTAAGTATTATATTACTGTATTTTGTGTTTGTGTAAATATATTTGATTATTGGACTTAAAACAAACTGGATGTCGCCAACGAATCATTTGAACATAACTAACTTTAGTAAATGAAATGTTTTTCCTAATAAAATAAAAACATTTGTGTAAATAATTTTAAGTTTAATTGAACAAACTTAAAATTATATATATTGAAATATTAAAACCGTATCATATAATAATAGGAAACAAGGAAAGGATAGAAGAATCGATACCAAAGGTGAGTTTCTTACGAACCTTCTTGTTTTTAATAATGTTTTATAAATATTTTTAGGGATATGCATGTTATTAAAAAATACATTTTAGTTTACAAACCGTATTAAATGAGTCAACTTGAAATTATAAACCGTTAACCTTGGTCTAGGTCGGACAAATATTGATAGATCTATCGGGTGATGCCCTTATTTAGCCAGATTGATTGACTGGTTACGAAGGTGAGAATATTTTGAATTTGGTATGCTTCGTGTTTATTCATTTTCGTAGTCATACATGTGTCATTGTCTTTTGCTTGTTTACGACTAATATAGTAATATGTTTTGTCTAAGAAATAAAATGTAAGTTTTTGGATATATGAATATCTTGTCGTGGGATGGCAAGGTCAATGTGTAAAGTCAAGGACTTTTACACCAGCGAATCGAATAAAAATGTTTATATTGAGAACTCACAACATTCATGTTGACAAACGTTTTTGGCATGCTTTTAAGGTAAATGATGTGTTAGAAACTTCCTGAGAGACCGAGAAAAAATGGTTATGATGTGTGTTTGAATCAGGAAAATGTTGGTTGACGTATTTTTAAGTTGGATTTAAGTTGAATAAAATTTCATGTAATATAACACGTGTCAATACTCTGATGGTTAATAAAGTCCAGCTTTGGTTTAGAAATGTTTACTTGTTTATGATTGGCTAACATGACATCTATCACCACCCGATATAACTTAATCAAAGTCTTCCACTGCTTAATTAAAATTTTCAGGGTGTGACAAATAGATTTTAGTAAATGCATATTTATACCCATTTACAACCTTTTTCACTCAAATTCTCCTTCTTCCCTCATTACGGTCTCAATTTTTAATAATTCATTTCCACAAATTTCTTTTTCCCTGTCTTCTTCACATTGGTCGCCATAGTGGTAAAAACGTGACAATATTGTGATACTCGTACAGTGTTTTCCAATACTCCCATTCTTCATTTCTGTATAGGGTTGTAAATGAACCGAACCGGATAGAATATGGCCTTGTTCGTGTTCATCCGATAAGCGAAAAATTTATGAATAGCTAACTGAATTAAATTTCTAGTTTGTGTACATTCATTAAGAAAATGAGTTGTTCATGAATGGTTCACTAACACAAATGACACAAAAAAAACGTTTCATTTGATTTAGCTACCCAAGTATGGTTAGTGTCAACGGTTCGGTCCAACTACCAAGTTTGTGTTGGTGATTTTTTTAACATTCATATTTAAAAGTTAGTTTTACATATATTTTTTAACATAATACTCATATATATTTTTGTTTTATAGTTAATAGTTTTGCTTAAATATATATGATAATATTAGAAAATATATTAAAACCTTTAATAATAAATGAATCATGGAACATACGTTAGCGAATGTAAACGAACACATTTCTCCACTATAGTCCAATGGAATTCGGAAATGAAGATATTTATATTTGAAATTTATTTGAATTCAAATTAAAAACGTTTTACTAACCGATTTAAAAATAATTGATACCGTAGGAACAAGGTTCAAGTCTACTCGTCAGTTAAAATGCCTCAATTGCATACATCACTACACTTTCACTTGAAACCTATTGTGTAGGAAAGCCCTCATCTCTTTTTCGTGGTCATCGATCTTGTTGGAGATAAATATTCAATCTTTTTATTGTATATATAGCAAAAGAAAATAATTCTTCTCGTGAGATAGTTCGAGATGCATATAACATAATAAATCAATGACTTTTATGAAAAGAGGAAGACACTTGATTTTTATTGTTTACAAACACAATCAAACGAAATTGCTTGTTAATGCCCATTTATATTAGACAAACGGAAATATATTTGTCGAGCGTTCAGTCAGTTTTCAAACCAAATCCTAGCATACTTTTCTCGATTATCGAATTATAGACTTTTACATTACATTCATTAAAAAATAATAATATATACATCATTTATGATTTAGAAACATACTAGCAAAGAGCCCGCGCTTTGCGGCGGGTACACAATGGGATTCGATGGGTAAGGGTTGGTTCGTTAAGGTACCGACATTTTACACATATCGACTCAAACACAATGGTCATATATAACAGCTGAAACTTACATCAACAAAATGCATGTATTTCTCTACTTCATTGATCCTTATAGCCGAAAATGTGACAAATCACAAATGACATTAAATTTCTATCTCTTTTATGTACCTTCTTCCCGTTAACACATTGAAAGAGACACATTAGTATGATTTACACTATAACCTAATTCAAAAGTCAGAACCAAGTTTTAGGACTTTGATCCTGAAACTAAATGGCATTCATCCAAAATGGATAAAACATAAATAAATACATCCACAAACCCATTGGAAATTGATTTCGAGTTTTATGTGTTTTCCTTTATCTTTAATGCGTTATGCCTTGCATTAGCATATTTGAAGTAATCAGATTAAATAAAAATGAAAATGAAAGCAGTTTTTATAAAGCAAATTAATTGTACTTGGAAGTTTATAACAACCTTGGATACAGTGAATATCAAAAAATCAAGAAACACTTTTAATCCCTTAAAGCCTTTGAATACACTTAACAACATAAATAAAATAGTACCTTGTAATTATCAATTTAATACGCGACATAGCATAAATTAAACAAATGTAATAAGCTTTAACCATTACTACCCAAAGTGCTATGTATTGGGAACATCGTTTAATTTAGGATTGTAAAGCATTAGCGAGCCTTGTGTATATTTTAACTTTGGACTATTTTGGGCTTCTATGTTTTAATTTCAAACTACACAAGAGCTCGAGCTGAGCTTATCCTTGCTTAAAATATTTCTCAAAAGATATAAAAATAATAGAAATGAATACAAATTAATAAATAATAAACAAGACGAGCTTTAGAATAATCATCAAAACGAGTCGAGCTCAAGCTCTGGTAAGTCAAAACGATTCGAGTTCGAGCGCAGTCATGCTCGGGCTGGGCTCCGTTTACAACCCTAGGGGCTTATTTAGGGAAATAAAAAAAAACCTTGCTGCATAGAGAAGGTTAAGGTGACTTGTCTTCAATCTCATTCTTGAACCATGCACTTTGCTCCTAATATTGAGATATATTGCTTCACCAGACTGCACTCGAGAAAGACAAAAGCGTCAACCTGTAGAGCTTTATATGATTGGTTTAATATCGAAAACCATAAACCCATAGTGACTCATAGCTTAAAGCAAGTAAGGTGATTCATGATGGTTATTAACTACTTAACTAACAAAAAAAATTAGAATTAAAGTTATGGTTGAAATGGGCAATAATCAGTTAATTATTAATTAACAAAAAAAAATAGGGGCAGAGTTTCAAGACCAAAATGATTCTTGGCCTTTTTTCTACCCGAATTTTCTATCCTAGATGGTAAAATAAAAAACCAAACCAACCCCATTATTAAAACCGAAAAAACAAAAACCGAATTGTTTTTAATAACACATATCACCATTGAAGGGTAGCTGGTTCCGCAGGTAATGAAGTTCAAGTATCTAGGATCATTTGTTCAGAGCAATGGGGAATTAGACAGTGATGTGACCCATCGAGTTCAGGTAGGATGGTATAGATGGAAAGCAGCCACAGGTATATTGTGTGACAAGAGTTTCCCAACTAAACTAAAGGGAAAATTTTATAAGGTCGCAGTTAGACCTGCAATGCGATATGGAACGGATTGCTGGGCCAATAAGAAGGCACAGGTGCGGAAGATGGAGGTAGCAGAAATGAGAATGCTACGCTAGATGTGTGGGCACACAAGGTTAGACAAAATAAGAAACATTGTGTTTCGGGAGAGATTAGGGGTAGCGAACATATCGGACAAGATAAGAGAGTGGAGATTGAGATGGTTTGGACATGTGAAGATCGAAGACAGACGACGAATCCTGTTAGATCCGTAGAAAACATTACCATAGAGGGGAGGAGGGGTAGAGGATGGCTTAGATTGACTTGGGATGAGAGGATTAGACATTTCTGATAGACCTAAACCTCTCAGAGGACATGGTTGAGGATATGAATATTTGGAGAAGTAGAATTAAAGTTAACGATTTTTAGGGAGAAATGAACACTTTAGGGTGTCTATTAACCTTATTCTGGTCACACACAATAATGGTATTTTCTTCCCATATATATAGTATTATTATTATTATTTGTATTATTATTATTATTACAATTTACTGTTGAACTTTGATTTCCTTATATTGCCCATACATATTAGAGCTGAGGGTCTCTCTGGAAGCCACATCTTTATCCATTTGGATAGAGGTACGGTGTGCCTACATCCCACCCTCCCTAAACCCTACTTATAGCTTTACTGTTGGTGGGATTTCACTGTGTATGATTGATTGATATAAACCAAAATTTGGTTTTTGGCTCGGTTTGAACGCAAACCAGCCCATGTGTGATTACCCTCAAAGGGGAAATTGCAGATTAAACTAGCAAACCTGAATGAAACTCCAAATATTGAACGGGATTGTGATTAAAAATTAGTTCCTCGAATGTTAAAATTGTGAAATACAAAAAACATAAAAAAGATAGCAGACCTGAATCATCTTGTGGGCAAACAACATAGCAATATTCGGCGCATTCATCTTATTTACTCGATCGTATTTAACAACATCCGCCATTAAATTAATAGCATAATTGAGAAGTGAAGTCTCAGTAGAATGTAGGTGGGTTTAACAAGGTGACTCGTCTTCTGCATTGCAGGGCATAACTTTCTCTGGGGTCAAAGAGTCGAGAACACCTCTAGGAAATTCTCTAAACCATTCATGTTTTTTTTCAAAAATAATTCATCTTAAAATATTTTTTGTTAGATTAGCCATACTATGAAATGTATACCTTAATCAAACCAGCTAAACAATGAACATCAACTCTATTCGGTACAAACTCTCTGTTGTGCTGCTTCCTAATATACTCTTCTTGACCATTTTTACCATTTATCCGGAATATTTCTTCCACTTTCGTTAATAAATCATGTAATATATAAATATGTCTAATTCAAATGTTACAATACACATATGTGACATCGGCTTACTTGAAGACCGCTTTTGCATCTTTTAAAGTATATGGTTGGCGCACATTGTTACCTCTCAAACTATAAGAAAATTGCATCGACTCCACCGATACTCCAAACATGCACACACCATCAGTTAAACCACACATTATACCAAATCAATAAACCAATATGAACATCAATCATGATTAAAAAAACATAGTCCGAAAATATTTAACAATAAACATTAAAGATTAATTGTTCTTTTCTTCATTAAAATATAAAAGCCAATCATCATTATTCTTAATGCAACTCCACAAAAAATTACCACCTACTTGCCGTTTTCGATTATTAATTGTTGTGGTTATTAGCAAAACTTAGTTGTACAAAATAATTGTAAGGCCCCGTTTCCGGTGCCTCACTTTAACGTCAGATTTACTCATAAACACAGTTCTACAAATCAGAGTTTATTAAAACTTTCGCGGAATATAAAACTGTAACCGTTTATTACAAAACATTTAATCTTTTCTTTAAAACCATAACATAAATCATCATATTAAAACATCATTTCTTCCATTTTCGAATGCCAGCCGTTCGATCCATGCCATGTGCCAACCTCATGCTAGCTCTTTAATCATATACACATGCGTGCATACTAAAAGTCAGCTACGCTGAGTGAGTTCTAGTTAATCAGGCGACATACAATACATACACATATCTTACATACATACATATCTTAACCTTGTATAAATATCTATAAGAGGACACCACACAATATCTATTAAAAGAACTATTACTATTACCCTACTATTTATATTCTTCATTGAAGGACACTCTATATATATATTCTCCATAGAAGGAACATACTATTTACTTCCATAGAAGGAACATTATGCTTTCCATTAAAGGAACACTATGCTTTCCATCAAAGGAACACTGGGCTTTCCATTAAAGGAACACTAAACTTTCCATCAAAGGAACATGGGGCTTTCCATTAAAGGAACACTATGCTTTCCATTTAAGGAACACTCTATATATTATCCGTAGAGGGAACTCTATATATAAGTTATCATTTAATATCCATATAAGGAGACAATCATCACTATTCTTGGCAATACATGCAATATCCGAAGATCGATCACGTATCGACAAGTAGTCATCCCTGCATTACATACAATATCCATATCTTTATTTATAACCTAACGGTACATGCAATATCTGAAGATTGTTCACGTACCGACAAGCAATCAATCGTATCTAACACATATATCATATATGGCATACACTTACCATTTAAGTTAAGTGTATTAACTGTCACATCGAGTATGCACATAGCCCCGAAAACATAACAAGGAAATGGGCTAGAAACTCACCTGAACTCGGTTACTTCTTCCGTTAATGGTTACTCCTTTCTTTGGCTGTGCACGGCTAGCTGTATAACAATTATGCGTATTGATTACTATCACTTTTCATATCGCGTTTCTAGTTAAATTATTACCCTCAACGAACGGGGGTCCGGGGGCAGCTGTCATAGCCCCTGAACCCTATACCCAGGGAGGGAGCCGTGAACATTGATTGGTGGTACTAGTGTTTATTAAATTATTTTGCAGCGGAAAATTTTATCAGAACCGTAGTTAGGAAAAATGATCAGAGTTATAAAAACACCATGATTATTATTATGATAAAACGGGAATTTAATCCCTTTTGATACAAACATAAGTTTTATAGGGTTAAACCCATATTTACAAAACACGTTTCTTTATTCTGGTGACAAGCCACTTATTTAAGCTGGAAGCCCGCAAGCATCATTCCTTTGTCACTAACAAGTCACCTGAAACATGTTTTAAAATATTTGACCAGCAAGAAATACTGGTGAGTACATTCATTTGTAAATGACACATTTTACAGTTACATCATTAAGATGTTTTTACATCTGCCTGCTTACAAATTACCGAAAGGTACTTATCACTCGACCGTATCTATGACTGTGGTCATATTACTTATTGGCTAACACTTGTCCTATAAGTAACGTGTAATAGCCCAGTAGGAAAGCCTTGTATACAAAACCCCACAATACCAGTAGCAACCATCTCGTAAGTCTACAGAGACTTAATCACTGTAATGTATTTAAAATACTTTAAAATATATATTTGAAAACATTTAGTCCAATTGCCATGAGTTTTATAAGTTTTGAAATTATCATGACAATGTCGGAAAAATAGTTGTCTCACGTAAATGTGAGTGGTACAAAAACTCGAATGTCTCACCTTGCAAGTTTACAATTAAAGAACACTTTCTGGTATTAAGCACCTAGTATAAACACAATGTAGTATGTCTAAGTTAGTATAAAACCAATAATCATAACGATAATCACGAGATTAGAAACTTTACACGATGGCACAATGTCATACCTTAACAGGCAGAGCTTTTGGATTCATGTATATAAGCTTCTTTTGATCAGATAGGATATCGTTGCGATAACTCGGTATTATACTATTAATATATAATTATATGTGTGTGTGAATTCAGAGAGAAAGAAAGTTTTGAGCGAAGAAATTAAGTCCCGTTGCCTTTCTATTTATAGTAAGTTTCGGACCCCATCGCGGTACGCGATGGCCATAAATAGAAAGTCGTCGCGTACCGCGAAGCATCGTATAGCTTCGCTGAGTCAGCCCTAGGCTTGCCACGCCACGTGGCAGGCTACGTGTCACGTCTGCGTAACCTCCACGTCGCGGTACGCGATGGGTAACCCAAACTTGTCGCGGTACGCGATGGAAGGATTTTTATTTTATTTTAATTTCCAATAAAAATACTAAGGCGGCCCTTAAGCGGCTCGCGGCGATGCGAGCGTGCAAAGTGCAAAGTGCGCCATCAAAGCGCCACATTGCGCCCATCGCACTTCGCCCGAGCCAGTGCACGTTCGGGTGCTTCGCACCCTCCGCTAGGACCACTGGGTGTGATATGTCTTATAAGAACATTAACATAGAAATTTTCTTTCTTATAAAGAGCTCACTAGTTTGTTAATCTATCGATGTGGGACAAGAGCTTACAAACCTATTTATACTATGGTGGTTCCTTCTCCATTTCTTTCCTCCACCAATGTGGGATGGAATTTCCTTCACTTATCTCTTTATCCTTTATGTGTGGTTTGTTATAGTCTCCCCTCCTTATTTTGAATCTCGTCCTCGAGATTTGATTGGAATAAGTGTGGGTACTTCCGTTTCATTTCGGATTCCAATTCCAAGTATATTCTGGTCCACGTGTTGAATCCCACTTCATTTTGACCAGAACTATTCTTTTATGCTTGAGATTCTTGATCTTTTTATCTTCAATTTGCAAAGGACTCTCAACTAATTTCAACTTTTCATTTACGTTTATATCTTGAAGGGGTACTTCTAGTGTTTTATCAGCTAAACATTTCCTTAAGTTACTTACATGAAATACATCATGTATACCTGACATTTCCTCTGGTAATTCTAGCTGATAGGCTATTGGTCCATTTCGTTTGAGAATTTGAAATGGTCCAAGAATCGTGGACTTAACTTTCCTCTCTTACCAAATCGGATTACTCCCTTCCATGGAGATACTTTCAGTAGCACTTTGTCTTCAACTTGAAATTCCAATAGTTTGCGTCGATGATCCGCATAACTTTTCTGACGATCTCGTGCGGTTTTTAATCTTTCCTTAACTTGATTTATCTTGTCAATACTTTCTTGTATGATTTCAGGACCTGATAATTGTTTTTCTCCTATTTCTGCCCAACATACTGGAGTTCTGCACCTTCGTCCATAAAGGGCTTCAAATGGGGCAGCATTAATACCTGTATGATAACTGTTATTATAGGAGAATTCTATTAGTGGTAAATGGTCATCCCAATTTCCACCAAAATCTATTACACATGCTCTTAGCATGTCTTCCAATGTTTGTATGGTCCTTTCACTTTGACCATCAGTCTGTGGATGGTATGCTGTGCTCAAGTTTAATTTTGTTCCCATAGCTACTTGAAAACTTTTCCAAAAATGAGAAGTAAAAGGCTATCCCGATCCGATACAATGGATAATGGAACCCCATGTAATGAGACAACTTTGTCTACATACAGCTTAGCTAATTGTTCCATTTTGAAAGTTTCCTTCATTGGTATAAAATGAGTTGATTTTGTTAATCTGTCCACAATTACCCAGATTGTGTCATTACCTCTTCTTGTGATAGGTAATTTGGTAACAAAATCCATTGTTATTAATTCCCATTTCCATTCTGGCATTTCTAATTGTTGAAGTAATCCTGATGGCTTTTGATGTTCTGCTTTAACTTGTGAACAAGTTATGCATTTTGAAACATAACTAGTTATGTCCTTTTTCATTCCTATCCACCAATAGATTTTCTTCAAATCTTGATACATTTTATCTCTTCCAGGATGCATTGTGTATTTGGAGTTATGGGATTCTTCGAAAATCTTTTCTCTTAATCCTCCTATAATTGGTATCCAAATCCTGTTCCCCATTTGGAGAATTTCATCATTTCCTTTGACAAGTAGATTAATGGTACCATTTCTTTTCTCATTAGCAATATTATTTTCTTCTATTGCTTGTTTCTGAGCATCCTTTACTTCATCAATTAAATTGATTTGAAGTTTTAACCTTAGAGCTCGCATTCTTTTAGGTTTCTCATGCTCTTTTCTGCTTAACGCATCGGCTACTATATTTGTCTTACCTTCACGGTATAGGATTTCACAATCATAGTCGCTAAGAATTTCCATCCAACGTCTTTGCCTCATGTTAAGCTCCTTTTGCCCAAAGATATATTTTAAACTTTTATGATCTGTGAATACAGTAAACTTACTACCATATAGATAGTGTCTCTAGATCTTTAGGGCAAAAGTTATTGCTCCCAATTCTAAGTCATGTGTTGTGTAATTCTCTTCATGCTTCTTTAATTGTCTAGATGCGTAAGAAATAACTTTCTCATGTTGCATTAGTACGCATCCTAGTCCTATTTTAGAAGCATCACAACGAACTGTGAAATCTTCAGTTCCTTCTGGTAGCGCAAGTATTGGGGCATTTGTTAACTTTTTCTTCAAAGTTATAAAAGCTTCTTCTTGCTTAGGTCCCCATTCAAACTTGACATTCTTACACGTTAACTTGGTTAACGGAACTGCTATTCGGGAAAAATTTTGAATGAAGCGTCTATAATATCCTGCTAATCATAAGAAACTTCGAATTTCTGTAGGAGTTTTAGGAATTTCCCAATTAGTAATAGCTTCTATTTTGGAGGGGTCCACGTGAATACCTTCATGGTTAATCAAGTTTCCTAGAAACTGTACTTCTTGTAACCAAAATTCACATTTTGAGAATTTAGCGTAAAGCTTCTCTTTTCTCAATAGTGTCAAAAGTGTATGAAGATGTTTGACATGTTCTTTACTGGTCTTGGAGTAAATAAGTATATCGTCTATAAAAACGATTACAAATTTATCCAAATATGATTTACATATTCGGTTCATCATATCCATGAATGCAGCTGCTGCATTGGTTAAACCAAATGGCATGACTGTAAACTCATAATGACCATATCTTGTCCTAAAAGCTGTTTTAGGAACATCTTCTTCTTGTACTTTTAATTGATGGTATCCTGAGCGTAAATCGATTTTAGAAAAATATCGAGCTCCTTGTAGTTGATTAAATAAATCATCAATTCTCGGTAAAGGATACCGATTCTTAATTGTGACTTTATTCAATTCTCTATAATCGATACACATACGCATTGACCCATCTTTCTTTTTGACAAACAGTACTGGTGCTCCCCAGGGTGATGAGCTAGGTCGTATAAAACCTTTTTCTAGCAATTCATCTAGTTGCTTTTTTAATTCTAACATATCTGTTGGGGCTAATCGGTATGGTGCTTCAGCAACTAGCGCTACTCCTGGTATTATATGGATTCTAAATTAAACTTCACGATCAGGCGGTTGTCCAGGTAATTCTTCTGGAAAGACATCAGGATATTCCGATACTACCGAAATTTCTTTTAACTCTTTTCCTTTGGCGCTGATGATTACAGAAATCATATATACTACGCCTTGTTTCCTTAGATAGCTTGCCGCTTTCATTACTGATATAAACTTTCTAGGCTTGAGCATCTTATCTCCTTGAATTGTAATAATTTCTCCTGTTGGCGAGCGAATTTCAACAGAATTTGTATTACAGAGGATTCGAACATGATTGGCTGCTAACCAGTCCATTCCTAGTATAACATCGAATCCAGCTAGATTCATTGGGAGTAAATTTGCTTTAAACTGGTGGCCTAGTAAGTTTATGTTTTCTTCTTGGAGTACTTCATGAATATGAATGGAATTTCCATCGGCCATTTCTACTGTGCAGACTTGATGGAGTTTGGTTAATGGTTGATTTAAGGCTTGGCAAAACTTCGTGTTTATAAAACTTTGGTTTTCTCCGGAATCATACAATACTTTAGCGTAAACGTTATTGATAAGGAACGTACCCGCAATGACGTCTGGAATCATTGATGCTTCTTGTGCAGTAAGCCGAAAGGCTCGTGCATTCTTCTTAGGCCCATCTTTGTTCTTTGCCTTGTTGTCAGGCACCTTTATCAACTTTGGGCATTCTGGACGGATGTGGCCAGGTTCTTCGCAATTATAGCAAACATGACTTTCTTTTCTCCTACATTCTTCATCTGTATGTCCAGCCATTTTGTAAAAATTGCAATACTTAGTTTTCTTAAAAGCGCATCTCCCTGAATGCCTTTTTCTGCAAATTTTACAAAAAGGATGAGCATAAGATTGCCCTGTTCCTTTCTTCCGAAATTATTGGGAAATCTTCTGGGCTAAATCTTTCCTTTTATTTTCTTCCTGAGTTCGGACTAATCCGTCTGTCAGGGTATTTGCTAGCTCAACTGTTTCTTCAATAGTCTGAGGTCTAGCTGACTTTACCAGATCGCGGATTTCACTTACTAATCCCCAAATATAACGAGAAATTAGTACTGATTCTGGCGAACCCAAAGCCGGTACCATTCTTGCATATTCGAAGAATTTTGTCGTATACTCACGACACTTAACACCTTCCATCTTGTGGTTTAAGAACATAGTAGCAATCTTCTCTCTTTCATGAGGAGGACAAAATTTCATTTCTACTATTTTTTTAAATTCTTCCCAGGTCATAGTATAGACTATGTGACTTCCTTTTGATTGGAGAATCGTGTTCCACCATTCCATTGCTTCATTAATGAAGAGGTTAGAAGCATACAATATTTTATCTTTTTCAGCACATTTACTGATTCTTATAATAGCTTCTGTCTTTTCTAACCAGCGTGGTGCTGAAATAGGTCCTTCTTTTCCAGAGAATTCGGTTGGTTTACAAGCCAAGAAATCTTTGTAAGTACAACCATGAACTTTTGACTTTTTGGGTAATGGGTTACTATTTCCTCCATTCACGCTATGACTAGCCTCATCGTTAAACTTACGTTTATTACTCTCGGTCGTATGCCTAATTGCAGAAACAGGTTGCCTAATAGCATCAGCAATTAAAGGAATTGTTTCAGTGATTTTCAGAGCTATCATATTTTCTATAGCATTCATATTCAGATGAGTTTCTTGATTATGAATTTCATGATTATGCTCGTTTCCGGGATTGTGCTCATTTATGTGACTATGCTTATGTTCGCGATTGTGCTCATTTTCACGATTATGCTCATGTTCGCGATTATGCTCATTTTCGTGATTATGCTCATTCGACATCTGAATTATATATGAGAAAAGAATTATTAATATTGCAATCAAATAAATAAGATAAGCAAGATATTAATAACACATAGACACAGAATATGTCAAAATCGTCGATCTTTGCGACATTTACTCTTTATATATATATATATATATATGCATCACTATATTTTACATCTATACACTTTTACATATATGCGTTAATACACACCTTTCTTACATACATACACTCTTTTTTTTATCAAAGAAATTACGATAATGCACATATAAATATTATATATATAGCTTTACATATAAGGCTCTCGGTCATAGTATTTCCAGAGTAGGGTCTCCCCAATATTCCTCAGCCTGTTGGCGGTATCCACCAATTCATCCCCATAGTGACGGAGTTCGGTCGTCATTTCCGGCGTTATGGTGGGGTAGTTTGTGGTTTCAGCCTGGAATGGTGCATAAGGATTTGACATCATTGTTTGATATTGCCAATCGTTTGTCCAACATTCTTCCATTTGAGCCTAACTAATGATGTCATCTGGGAGCATGGTATTATTTGTATCCTGGGATGCTGGAGCTTCCTACACCTATATCGTTGAATATTGGTTGGAAGATTTTACATTCATTTAGGCATCTTCCTAGTTGCTCTTCCATTGGTATTGTTGACATAGGTGGTGGTCAAGTTGGTGGTGGTTCTATGGGTTGTGGTTGAGTTGGTTGTTCGAGTTGTGGTTGAGTTGGTTGTTCAGGTTGTGGTTGAGTTGGTTGTTTGACTGTGGTTTTTCCTTTCTTATTTCTTCTCAATCCTCATTTCCAGTCTTTGAGCCTTCTTCTTCTTTTAGGCTTTGGTTTCTCTACAGGTAGGGCTTGAAAGATCATGGGTTCAGGTTGTTGTTGACTAGCTTCTCATTCTTCTATATCCGTGGAGTTAACGGATATGTGTTCAAAAGCATCAACTAGCTCACTCATGCTGTTAATCAAAAATTATAAAACAACGAATTTCAAAAGAAAATAGTATTTATTTTCACGTGTGGTTAAAATCTTATTTTTATGGTTAACACATAGGTTAATGCATGTATTTCCTAACATTATTTTTTTTAAGATTAGGTATTATTAAAATACCCATATTGCTTAAACCAGTGGCTCTGATACCACTTTAGCTGTCACAACCCCTGACCCCTATACCCCGGGAGGGGAGCCGTGAACATTGATTGGTGGTAACGGTGTTTATTAAATTATTTTGCAGCGGAAAATTTCATCAGAACCGTAGTTAGGAAAAATGATCAGAGTTACAAAAACACCATGATTATTATTATGATAAAACGGGAATTTAATCCCTTTTGATACAAACATAGGTTTTATAGGGTTAAACCCATATTTATAAAACACGTTTCTTTATTTTGGTGACAAGCCACTTATTTAAGCTGGAAGCCCGCAGGCATCATTCCTTTGTCTCTAACAAGTTACCTGAAACATGTTTTAAAATATTTGATCAGCAAGAAATACTGGTGAGTACATTCATTTGTAAATGACACATTTTACAGTTACATCATTAAGATGTTTTTACATCTGCCTGCTTACAAATTACCGAAAGGTACTTATCACTCGACCGTATCTATGACTGTGGTCATATTACTTATTGGCTAACACTTGTCCTATAAGTAACGTGTAATAGCCCAGTAGGCAAGCCTTGTATACAAAACCCCACAATACCAGTAGCAACCATCTCGTAAGTCTACAGAGACTTAATCACTGTAATGTATTTAAAATACTTTAAAATATATATTTGAAAACATTTAGTCCAATTGCCATGAGTTTTATAAGTTTTGAAATTATCATGACAATGTCGGAAAAATAGTTGTCTCACGTAAATGTGAGTGGTACAAAAACTCGAATGTCTCACCTTGCAAGTTTACAATTAAAGAACACCTTCTGGTATTAAGCACCTAGTATGAACACAATGTAGTATGTCTAAGTTAGTATAAAACCAATAATCATAACGATAATCACGAGATTAGAAACTTTACACGATGGCACAATGTCATACCTTAACAGGCAGAGCTTTTGGATTCGTGTATATAAGCTTCTTTCGATCGGATAGGATATCGTTGCGCTAATTCGGTATTATACTATTAATATATAATTATATGTGTGTGTGAATTCAGAGAGAAAGAAAGTTTTGAGCGAAGAAATTAATTCTCGTTGCCTTTCTATTTATAGTAAGTTTCGGACCTCATCGTGGTACGTGATGGCCATAAATAGAAAGCTGTCGCGTACCGCGAAGCATCTTATAGCTTCGCTGAGTCAGCCCTATGCCTGCTACGTGGCACGCCATGTGGCAGGCTACGTGTCACGTCTTCGTAACCTCCACGTCGCGGTACGCGATGGGTAACCCAAACCCGTCGCGGTAAGCGATGGAAGGATTTTTATTTTATTTTAATTTCCAATAAAAATACTAAGGCGGCCCTTAAGCGGCTCGCGGAGATGTGAGCGTGCGAAGTGCAAAGTGCGCCATCAAAGCGCCACATTGCGCCCATCGCACTTCGCCCGAGCCAGTGCACGTTCGGGTGCTTCGCACCCTCCGCTAGGACCACTGGGTGTGATATGTCTTATAAGAACATTAACATAGAAATTTTCTTTCTTATAAAGAGCTCACTAGTTTGTTAATCTAGCGATGTGGGACAAGAGCTTACAAACCTATTTATACTATGGTGGTTCCTTCTCCATTTCTTTCCTCCACCAATGTGGGATGGAATTTCCTTCACTTATCTCTTTATCCTTTATGTGTGGTTTGTTATAGCAGCGCCCCTGGTAGTGGGGTCTTGGTGTGGCAGCCCCTAGCAGGGTCCAAGGGGCAGAGCCCCGGGCTGGGGTCGAGCTGCCATGTCAGCTTGAAAAAATTTTATTTCTAATAGTTGTCTTATCACATTTTCGATTAGGATTTTAAATTATTATCTAATTCGCCATCTCAATCGCTTTAACGAATTAAGCCTAATTCGTTATCAAAACATAGCCTAATTCGTTATCCTGCACATGATCTGATTCATTAAACAGCTTAATTCGTTATCTTAGTTCGTTAACCCATTTGCTAAAACGAATTAAGCCCGATTCGTCAACTGGTTCGTTAGCTAATTCGATATCTTTCTGATTCGCTAGCTGATTCGTTATCTGGGCATAACGAATGGGTGATCTAATTCATTATCTTGCCAGAACGAATTGGCTAATTAATTCGTTACTTTTCCTTAACGAATCACATCAGTCTTATCCAGACTTTGACCCTGAGGTCAAGGTTAAAATCGATATGAACACAGAACAATCAAACTACATCAGATCTGCGATTAAACCTTCATTCCTTAACGAAATATCATGATTTAGGTATCAATGAAATCGTCTAAGCAGCGCCTACAAACCCTAACCGTTCAATCGTTCATACATCGGGTTTTAAAGGTGCGATTCGAGCATCTATATTACGGGTCTTTTTAGGGTAATGGTTAACCTGTCAAACTGTAATGGATTTCAATGAGGTTTGCTTTGTTAGGTTCGTTTTTATCATATGTATACAGATCTAAGACTACCTAAATGAATCCAGATCTAAAGGAACGATTTCTAGTTATAAACGTACCTTAAACGAGTCGGTTTACGAACACGGATAAGCCTTGACGTTGTTTTGGTTCTTCACGATAATCTAGCACCAACGGGTTCGGGTTTCCACCTTCGAATCTTGGCTCGGGTTATAGGATGATGTTTGTGTGTGTTTATCAAGGTGTAGGCTATGGTGTAGATTTGGATAAAAATGGAAAGAATTAGGGTTTAAGGGGTATTTATACTCCCTTAAGCCCATGGACCTAAGGCCCATCTTTCCCTTTTGGTCCATAATTAATTCCATCTAAAAGTCTACTTATCCTATCATATTTTATTATTATTATTAACCGAACGGGAAATTGGGATGTTACAATAATATAATATAATAAAAGAGCAAGATTCATCAAACCGTTTAAAAAAATTGCAGATGGATCACTTGTGACATTTGTTTCCGGGTAACATTTCTATTAATTTCGTACATTTTTTAATCTATAATGAGAATTCGGTATCGCCTTGCTTATGATAAAAAGCATATTTAAAACAACGTGTATTCGTTTTTTAAACCCTACTAGTTGCGGTTGATAGGCATTTCATCAAGCAGTTGATAGACACAATGTTAAAATCTAAAAATCCCCAAATTAGTAATACCTTGCACTGGGAACTCTACGAGGGACATTGGTGATTTCTACCCCAGACCTTGCTAGGGTCACCGGCTGCTTGTTTCTTCCTTAGATCTCGAATGTTGCTCGCTACACAAACCGATTACCCTTTTGGCCTTCTAAACTCGCCTAAAATAAATCAATCGTTCAGCAAAAAATTATGTTTGGAAACAGTGAAATTAGAACTTAAATATTGAAATTCAGTTTAACAACCTTCTGATTCACGCTTGAATTGAGCTTTTTCAAGATCTCCAGTGAGGGAGGCTTGTGAAATTTTTGCTGTCATTCTAGCATTTTTTCCATCATAAATATTTCAACTGCATCCAGCCATACCAATAATCAATAATCAAGCTAACAACCAATAAATAATTCTCGGTCTAGATTCAGATTGTACCAATTCATCAGTTACTTCATTGACAGTTTTTTTGTTTAACGAATACCAGTGAAAGTGAAATTAGAGAAGAAGAAGCATGCAATTGGTGTTATATCCGCTGGGAATCTTTTGCTCTGGGCGTTACGTGCGAGTTGTTGGAAACCCTAATATTGTGTGATGATATTTTACAATCATTGTTCTATATGTAACATAAAAGAAGCAGTCAAGTAGTAAATGAGGGAGAAAACAAACGGAAGTGAAATTTAATGGTCGCCGGGGTAGAAACTTTAACCGGTGATATAAGGTCGCCGCAGAAATTTAGCGATGTCCTGTGAGTGGGTTAAAACACAATTTTATCCATTAAAAATGCTTTATATGCAATATAGATAAGGGTAAAATAGTCCTTCCAAATAAAACTACCACATTTAATCTATTAACAGTTATTCGTTGTCATCGTACTCAGTAAATGTAAATCCAACCAATAGCAAAGCTATGGTAGGGTCTAAGAAGGGTAAGATTTAGACGACATTATGTCACACCCCACTTTAGGGCCAAGGGGTGTGACCACAAGTTGGTACCTCTTTTGTAAATTCATTAGAGTTGCGGGTTTTATTTCAGCGGAAGTCTTTAATAAAATATTATTACTTTGAAAACTTATTAGCGGAAGTCTTTAGTAAAATCATATTGATAACTTATTATTAAAAACTCGGGTTTGAATACCCGTTTGATATTTCAAATACCTTTCTTTTAGAAATTATAACTCTTTGTAATATTCTAAAATAAAATATCTGAGCCATCAGATAGCATCTAATGACTATAACTCCAATCTTCTATTCCCCCTTTGCTTATATGTTCTAACCTTTCTTGTTTCTCTGTAACATAGGGGAAAAATACGTCAGCACAAAGCTGGTGAATAATGCTGACTCAAAAATCTCTTTTTCAATACCTTTGTGAAATCAACAATAATACCTTTGTGACTACTCATTAGGCACCCAACTGAATTGGGAAAAAATTACCTTAAGTACCATGTACAATTAATTATATACACAATATCATTTCTTTGAACAGTCCCGTAGACCTTCAGAGGCATGTTTGATGATATGCATGGCCTCTGGGAAATGCCGAGTCACCATGTATGTTTGGATCCCGACACATGTATACTCTTAATCAGAGTGTCCGTTTCTTATTATTGTACACAAAGATTTAAACATTCAGACTCATTATAAAAAGGTTTGGGGTGTATTCACCTTGTCGTTTTGGGATCGGCTTCAACACCGTCCGAGGGTCTTTCCCTTGCTATCTTGCACCTATAGTACGAGTATAGCCTTCTCTTTTGGATCAGCTTCAATACACTGTCCGAGGGTCTTTCCCTCTGCTTTGTTATCTCGCACCTATAGTACGAGCATAACATTTGTATAAATAACTATATCAACGATCTAGCTTTAGACCTTTAGTCTATTTCTTATAGCTTTAACCTTGATAAAAGCTTTTGTTTATTCAAAACATTTGGACCTTTAGTCACTTTGTTTGTTTATCATTTACACACGATGTTTCTTCTTCAAGAAGAAACATTACTTTATAATATTATATTTCTTAACAATAAAGAAATACTATTTAATTATATTCCTTGAATAAACTTGCTTACGTTTCTTAATCAAGAAGAAACTATATTTAAACTATAACCTTTGCTTAAGAAAAGTTATTTTATTCTTAATCGTAATCAAGGTTTGGCTATAACTTCGACTATGGTCTAAGCCATTTATAATATATTAATAACTTACGCAGAACTCCTTACCTCGCACGGGTATTTGGAGTTAGATATTCCTAAGTTTATACGGCAGCACTTCTACTCTATACGCACGTTTATCGAGGCGTTCTTGATCCACCTTTTCTTGGCACGCAAATCGAGGCAATGTTCGGTCGTCGGGTTATGCACGTACTTCGAGATGGAATATCGGGTTTCTTGAGTGGCACGCACTTCAAGGAAACACCGGGTATTAGGAAAGTATAACGAGTAATGATTTTCGAGTCAGTGGCACGCAAAACGGTGTTCGGCACGCAAACCGAGGTAGAGAGAGTGTAATTTTAGAGAGAGAGTATGGGAGTGTGTGTGAGAAATGCCGTGAGCCTCCCTATTTATAGCCAAAATTGGATCCTATCGCGATACACGATAGGTCCTATTTTTCCCGCCATCGCGTAGCGCGATGGCTCCTCTCCTGAGATCACGCCACGTGTCGCCACGTGGCCTGACACGTCTGCCACGTGTCGCCACGTGGTCTGACACGTCTTATGCCGGGCTTCCACGTGTCACCAGAGTGTGACACGTGTTATGCGTCATCACGGCCTTCCTTGGACTCATCGCGTAGCGCGATGGGTCCATATATATATTTATTTTTCAGTGCGCCATCAAAGCGCCACATTGCGCCCAACGCCCTTCGCCGTCGCCGTCGCCTTCGCCATCGTCCTCGTCCTCGCCCGTGCGCGTGCACGTCGGGTGCTACGCACCCTCTGCTAGGACCACTTGGTGCATGATATTCATAAAAGAATATAACTATGGAAATTCTCTTCCTTATAAAGAGCTTCCATTTCTTTACCACTTTCCATGTGGGATGGATTCCATCTTCCTTATTTATACCTTGGTGTAAGGCTTCCACTTTCTTACATCTTCCTATGTGGGATGAAATTTCTTTCATGTAAGTAAACTTAACTTAGGAAATATTTTTATTTCCTTATTTTTCTTATAATTCCTTATTTAATATTTTCTCTTGACTTGTCTTGATATTATTTTTGATCCCTCAACATTTCTTAAGTTGTCAAATTTGAATCGAAATTTTGGGGATGTTACACATTACTTGTACACCGTAGAAATAAAGAGGATGCTTCCATTAAGACCCCGACTCGATAGTGGTTTTGCATCAAGCCTTGGACATAAGGCAAATAACACTCAACCATCGAAACACCGGCCGATTAATGCATATGCCCTCATATTTTGGCTACGAGTGCCACCACATGATGCATGAGTAATCTTACGCCACTTTTAACGTTATTTTCACGAAATTAGTAAAATGACGTCAAAATTAGTGCAATTTTACTTTTGCCCCCGAGGGTCCGCATGTATATACATTATATGCGCTCACTGCAAGCACGACGTTTATTCAACTATTATTGATTTTGTAAATTGTAATACGTAACCGTCTTTATTTTTTAGCCCTTTAATTAATAAAGAAGAAAAGGAAAAAAAAGAGTGCAATAAGAATAGGAACAAAAAGTCATGACTACGTGTGAACCCCCCCCCCCCCACCAAGATTTGTTGACCACAATAAGTTTCTAGAGACCTAACGTCACCCAAAATTTAAAATTTTAGAGCATATTTAAGTGGGAGACATTGCAGAATCACCATTTCATCAAAAAATTTGATCATCATGGTGTGTCAATCTCTCTGTTTATTTCAATATATTTCTCAATAACAAAACTGTTGACACTAATTTAATTGATTTTGTAGTCGAATCTGCAGCTATATTCTTTCTTCATGAGCAGTTGCGCGTATTCTGTTCGTATTGCTCTCAATTTAAAAGGTTGTCTCATCATTCTTGTCTACATGGAGTATATCTATTATTGTATTAGTATTTTAATCCCAAATGATTCATTTGTTGTGGTTTGCCAACAGGACTTGAATATGAATACAAAGCTGTTAATCTCTTCTGAAGGGAGCATGAGAGTCCCGGTAACACTTATTTATTTTATTTAGATATTTGGTGATTTTGTTAAGTGACTATTTGTTTAAACAACGTATAGGAACGCTTGAAATATAATGTTGAGTAACAAATGTTGAAGAGGTAGGTCCCAGCAGAGCCCAGTTGGACCCGCAAGACTCACTTTGAAGAGGAACGTCTGCGCAGAAACCAACTGGATCCGTAGGACCAACCATGCTCAGAGACGTGACGTCCTTACGCGCAGTACGCAAGCTGTTCCCGCAGGAAATGCCTCCCAATGGTGAAGGACTCCGCCTGTCCCCGCAGCCTCGGATACAAGCCATCAGGGAAGGCCACCCGCGCAGCAAGGCTACACGCACAAGGCACTTAGCTCTCAATCACTCAGTGTCACCTGAAGGAATGAGCAAAGCCGGGAACAATCCCGCACAAGGGCGGGAGGGGGAATACTCCCGCCCAAATAAGCCAGTCCGTACGATACGGGAAGATCTTCTGTACTGTACCTGACGAGGTATGGGAAAAAGATCTGACTAAAGATACGACAGCTTATTGACCACAGTATGGCGAGCAGCATGCTCCTGTACTGTGTCACTATTAGCCGCTGCCTACTCACCAACTACTGCCATACCACGTGCGTAGCCGGCAGTTGGTGGAAAAGGAATAGTACACAGCAGGCATGGTCACTATCAGCCGCTGCCTACCCACCAACTACCAGCAGGGCACGTGCGTAGGCCACTGTTGGTGGAACAGGAACACTGTTGCAGCCGGCCACACCTCCTTGGAAACCTACCTTCGGCTATAAATACCACAAATGGTATGACCATCTAATCTTAACATATCTTATCTTGTATCATCATAATATACCTGATATCTGCTCTAGCAATCTCTTAATATACACTTATATTTAAAGAGCAATCTAGTCTGATTCTCACGCCGGAGGGTGGTCACAAGGAGGAACCCCCCCCTTCTCAGTGACAAGCTCACGGTGTCTGTTTTGCAGGTTATCAGAAGAACCATCTTCTCAGGGTCTAACCCCTCGTGGGAAACAACTATCTAACCCCCAGGTTACCAGTAATCTGCCCGGGGTCCGGTTAGTGTTTCTTCATTGGCGCCATCCGTGCATAAAGCTAGAACATTTTTCTCCAGTTTTTTCAAACTTCTAAGATGGTTAAAGAAACTCCGGTAACCACAACCCCAGCTACTGGGGGGAATACCGGCAACACAGTTTTTACAAACACTACCCCGGCTACTCTAGCCGGGGCAAGTGAAGTAAATTTTACGAACACTACCCCAGTTACCCAAGCTGGGGCAAGTGCAGTTAATAATCGCTCACTGGGAATCACCGATACCCAGTTAGAGAAACGAACAAGACTCCCCCGCCAAACACTCGATGAGGTTAAGGCATGGGCGGAGGCACGTCAAAAGGATTCCAAGCTGAGATGGACGAACGCTTGCGTTCCGTCCAACAGGCTGACGAATTCGAAGGATACGGGGACGATGACTCGGAGGAGTCCGACTCCGACGCGAACCCTCGCCATAGGGCAAAAGGGAAGCGTAAGGAAACGGACTCCCAACCGAGAAGGCATTTTGGACATGCCTTCAAACCAAAAAGCACAGGTGGAAGTCCACGAGACTTCTCCAAAACATTCAGACCAAACGTTGCAAATGCGGGAACGTCCAAATTTGCAAGGGACATTGCGGAAGCAATCGCCCCAAAAAGTGCCAAACAAATGTCCAGCATAGGCACATATGATGGTATATCTGACCCAGATGATCATTTGAACAGATTCATAGCGGGGGCAACCGTCAGTAGTTGGACGGAACCCACGTGGTGTTACATGTTCCAAATGACGCTTGTCGGGGCTGCTAGAGCGTGGTTCGATCGTCTACCAGTCAACCACATCTACGACTGGGCAGACTTCCAACGGAAGTTTAGCCAACACTTCAGCCAGCAAAGAAAGTATACCGAGGAGCAATGGACAATCCTCAAGTGCATTCGAGAAAAAGATGAATCTTTGCTAGACTTCATAACTCGCTTCAACTCGAAGAAGCTAAGTCTGGGTAACATTAGCGAAGATCTTGTTCGCGCTGCTTTTATTCAGGGCGCAAACGACCCAGAGCTCATCCGCACCTTAACGGGTAAAGATGGCATGCCATCCACATGGGATGCCATCATGACAGCAGCTAAACGCTTTGCGGAAACGGAGAAGCAACTGGGTAGAGATCTCCCACAGAGCACAAACCTCTACACCCAGAAAACAAGGGAAGACAACGTCCTTACCGCCCGATTAAACAAAAAGCGGAAGCTAGGCATTTGGCAGTCAAGGGTAAACTTTGACACCTCATCCGGCTTGCAGCATCGGTTAGGCGGAAGAGATAACGTACAGTCCAACAAGAACTCCAGATGGACGCCGCTCACCAAAAGCGTCACCGAGATATTCGCCACCGAGGAGCTCCCATGGCCAAAGCCTCAAATAATCCGACATCGTCACAATGCTGATCGGAGCAAATACTGTGACTTTCACAGGACAAAAGGCCACAACACTGAAGAATGCATAGACGTAAAGGACATGGTCGAAGCATTCGTCAGAGATGGGACGCTCGCGCACCTCGTGGCACAATGAACACTGAGCAGGCTGATGCGTGTAGAACCCCAGCTGGGGAATACACGAATAAAATTCCAGCTTCAATATGGAGACCACATGCTGCGTAAAGAACGAGATCCCGAACCAGGTGCGTATCGGCTCGATGGCACTCCCATCCCAACAACATGGAAGGGAGCTCATTTACACAGTTTGCATGTAAATCAATTCCAAATTTGTAAAAGGCCAAGAGCCACTTCTAATGGAAACGATTCTCCTTAAAACATTGACGCTGATGATTCTACATTTATACTTTATGAACTATCAACACTGATGCCGGTTTTCACCGCATACATAAGTGAGTCGTTGCGTGGGGAAGGTGGCAAAACCCGCATAAACCCAAAAAACGACAAACCTTCACGCAAGTCAGTTGAAGGGGAAAAGTTCAGTTTTCCTACTAAATGAAAGTGCCGGTCTATCCGCATGAATCATGATAGAGGAAACTGAACACTAACCTATTAACAACCGCGCGTCGAACGGTTAATTTATTCAACACGGATATGCCGGTTTTCACCGCATAATTAGGTGAAGTCGTTGCGTGGGGAAGGCGGCAAAACCCGCATAAACCCAAAAAACGACAAACCTTCACGCAGGTCAGTTGAAGGGGAAAAGTTCAGTTATCCCATTAAATGAAAGTGCCGGTCTATCCGCATGAATCATGAAAAAGGGAACTGAACACTAACCTATTGACAACCGCGCGTCGAACGGTTCAATACAGAATTTCTAACAAAAGGATGAGGAAAACCTACACGCAGGTCAGATATGGGTAAAGTTTAGCCATCCTACTAAGTGCAAGTGACGGTCCTACCCGCACAATCACGAAAGAGGAAGCAAAACTTCACACCTATTATCTACCACGTTCAAAGGTTAACTTATCCTCGGAAAAGATGAGGAAAACCTACACGCAGGTTAGATGCAGGTAAAGTTTAGCCATCCTACTAAGTGCAAGTGACGGTCCTACCCGCACAATCACGAAAGAGGAAGCAAAACTTCACACCTATTATCTACCACGTTCAAAGGTTAACTTATTCTACACTTGGAAAATTGCTAATTTAAACTAAAGTATGCAAGTCATATAACGTTTATAAAGCAAGGAATCCAATAAAAGAAGCGGTCTTACCCGCACAAAAATTTATATTTCACAATGATTCATTACAAGAATGGCCGGGTAACTACCCGCCTACAAGAAAATAAATCTATACAAGTTAATCTATCCTAAGCAGTGGGAAGGGATCTTCAGGATCAGGCTTCAGGGCCACTTCCACTTGGACCAGCACCATCAGTAGAGCGTGGCAGTTCAAGGAAAGCCTTAAGGATAGCTAGCCCATCATCAGCAGCAGCAACTTCATTCACCTTCTCCACCACCGGATGCGGGAAGGCGGCGTACTGATTCACTGCTTGGTCGTAAACAGCTTCAGTATCAATATTGTACAAAGGGAAGTTGGAAGGCGGGATGCCTTTCTCAACGAACCCTAGACCAAGCATGAAGCCGACCTTTTCCCCATCCTCGTGAGAAGCGTTGAGGGCTGCGCTCATAGCATCATCGTAAGAGGTCTCAGCAAAGACCCGATGCACAACCTACAAGAAAATATACAAGTATCAGAACCTTTTCTATTTACAAAGAAAAGCGTAAAGACAAGAAAAGCTTACCTGAGACAACGCTTCTCGAAGAAGCCATTCCTTGGCAACCAGAGCTTCTTGGAGGGCAGCTTGGGCTTCGTTACGGGCGCGTTCGGATTCACTCTTGTTGAGGTTGGCAAGCAACACTTCTTTAGCCGCAGCCTCTTCGACGCCCTTTAGCTTCCGCTCAGTATGGTCAAGCACCCCCCTCTGGTCCAAGATCTCCTGGAGCTTTTTGGCGTCTTCCATCGCCAAGGCATCATGAGCCTGCTGGAGAGCCTCTAATTTGGCTTTAAGTTCTTCATTCTCCACGCGTAGAGGCTCAGCAACAGCTTCAGCCTTGGTGGCCCTCTCGGTTGCGTTCCTCGCAGTTTCCTTGGCCAGCCGAAGCTGTTCATTAACAGCTTGGGCAGCCTTGGAACGGGCCTCGAGTCGTGCCTAAACTTCAACCTCGAGGGCCTTGAAGGCCTTCTCCTTTTCCGCAGCTACGGCGGAAAGCCTTTGGTTCTCCTCCCGGACAGCCCGCGCCTGAGCCACTTTTTTAAGGCGAGCTGCTTTTAACTTGTCGTTTTCACGACAAAGCAGCTCGACACGCGGCTGCATCCGGGCCAGGAGAACCCGAAGCTCATTGGTTAGCCTACCCTACTGGTAGCTAGCCATGGCTTCCCCCAACGCACCACTGGGAGCAGCGTGACGAGCCCATTCCACGCACTCCACAGGGGTACGAAGGGTTGTTCCTCGGCGAATGTTCCATCGTGGAACATACACTTCATTGGAATCCGACACTGCAAAAAACACAAAGCAGTTAGGAAAAGATAAAGAAAAAATATATATGAAAAGGGCCAAAAGAACCCTACGCACCTGTAGGGTCAATTACAGGCCGATAGCCGCCGAACCCATCACCTGAACCCAACGGAAATCCGTCCAAGAGGTCAGGCAGATGGGAAGGTGGCAGAGATTGGCGAGAAGCCCCATGCGTACCTGATGGATCGGCCGTCGTTGCCGATGGCGGGGGCATGGTGGCAGCCGCCGAGGTCGCCGCCGCGGAATCCGCAGCAATAGTAACCGCCGGCTCGGTGAAGGATGCTGTAAAAATAGCACTCACAGCCGGCGGTGACGTCATCACAGCTGGAACAGTCGGCTCAAAGGAGTGAGCAACTGAACCAGCGGAAGCAGGCGCAGGCGCCTGGGTCGACGCCTCAGGTAGGCTGACCAAGCCTACCGTCATTGGCGGGGAGGTACCACTCTGCGCTCCACCCTGGAATGCGTCAACATCCACGCCTGCACAAAGAAGATAAGTGTTAACGATATCAAACTATGAAGATAAAAGCTAAAGGAAGTTGTACTTACGGGTTTTCTTGAGCCTGAAAGTACGGACGGGCGGGGATGAACCCGATGGAGCCGGCCTCTTCACGCCTGCCACCGTCGTCATCCTGGGCTCTTCGGTGACAGTTGTCACAGCCTCCGGAATTTTATCACCACCGGGATTCCTCGCCACCTCTTCGCTCTCGGTCTCCGAATCAGACCGAGGCGCTGGATCGGCAGTGGAGGCCTTCTCTTTCCCCTTCCCGCCGGCAGCCTTCTTCTTCCGCACCAACGGAGGACCATCTGCGGATTCCTCATCAGAACATACGATTAAAGGAATTCCAGCAGAGGTTTCAACATTGAGGGGTCGAGGGTCGAATAGCGCCTTACCTGGCCGACGGGCGCTAAGGATCTCATGGCCTAGCGGATAGACCTCCACGAACCGATCCGCCGTTTGTTCCAGGATGGGCAACTCATTCTCGTCCAGAGCACGAGTACCCATCCGAGCGGGACCGTCAGCCTCCCGCGGGTTCAGGAGCGACTGCAAGTCGTTCCCCTCTGAAATAAACAGGAAAAAAGTTAGAAGAAATTCTAAATCAACAAAAAGAAAGAAAGCATACCGTAAGGAACAGAGTTCGAACCGTATTCGAGGACGATTGGGATCTTATGCGCATCCGCAGCCTTCCACACCCGGCTCATCCCCAGCATCACCATCCCGGACTCCGCAAACCGGTAAACCGGAGATTGGACCCGAGATATCTTCGCAAACCATTCCGCCTCCTGGTAGTTGGAGGCGTGAAGGCTGGGAAGTGCTTGCCCGTTCTTGAATTTCATGGCAATGGGGATGGCGCGAGCGGATATGAAGAAGAACTCCCGCTTCCACGAGCGAAGACTGCGCTCGGTCGCGCAGATCTTTAAACCCTTAATCCGGGTTGTCAACGTGTACCACCCCTGGATGCACCTCCAAGTATAGAAGGTCATCAGGCGGTCGACATAGGGCTCGATGCCCAAAATCCGGCACACCCACTCGAAGTGGCGAATCTTGGCGATCGCCATAGGGTGCAACTCGGTCAAATGAACACCGTGCCTCTCAAGGAAACGGTAAACAAACTTTGTCAATGGGAACCTAAGATTCCCATAAACAAAGAATGCAGCATAAACCCCGATCTTGCCTCTGGGGGCATCGTACACCGTCTGGTGGGGTTCAGGAAACTCAGGCTCGAGAGACTCGAGCATGAACTTCCTGACGACGTACCGATACAGATCGCCAGGCAGAGCACACTGGCACTCGCCAGCAGTACTCTTGTCATCGACTGCAGATTCGAGATCACGAGACATCTTGTAAAAGAAGAAGAAAACGATTTCCGGAGAATGCTTGCCTGAAAAGGTGAGTATTCGCCGGAAATCGCAAAGAAGATGAAGAGAAGAGTGAAAGTATGGATTACAAAGAGCCCTCTACCCCTTTATATACTAATCGCAATTAATGCGATGAAATTAATGCGGAAGAGAGAGAAAACGAAGGTGCAATGAAACTATGACACGTGGCAAAAAGCAAGCTGGCAACAGCTGTTGACAGGACGCATACCATTAATTTCGCGGCCACGCGCCCGAAAATTCGCGCCCACGCGCCTGAAAAAGCGTCTGGAATGACCATGTACTGACACGTCACCATAACTTCCTGCACGTCCTGACACAGTCAGAAGAAACCGTCGCACGACGTTTCAGAGTTTTGGACTGTTCTTTCCACCAACTCTTCGAATTTCAAAATTCAAAATTCAAAAAGATCAAAAAGTAGGCGGGAAAATACCCCTTACCTTGGCAAACAAGTAACCGTAAGACAGATGCGGGTACAGTGTTAAGGCAAAACCCTTCACATACCTAGCACCCTCAGGGAATTGAAGCCAAGAAAACCTTGGCAAATAAGTAACCGTAAGACGGATGCGGGTACAGTGTTAAGGCAAAACCCTTCACATACCTAGCACCCACAGGGAATTGAAGCCAAGAAAACCTTGGCAAACAAGTAACCGTAAGACGGATGCGGGTACAGTGTTAAGGCAAAACCCTTCACATACCTAGCACCCGCAGGGAATTGAAGCCAAGAAAACCTTGGCAAACAAGTAACCGTAAGACGGATGCGGGTACAGTGTTAAGGCAAAACCCTTCACATACCTAGCACCCGCAGGGAATTGAAGCCAAGAACCTTGGCAAACAAGTAACCGTAAGACGGATGCGGGTACAGTGTTAAGGCAAAACCCTTCACATACCTAGCACCCGCAGGGAATTGAAGCCAAGTATACCTCGGCAACCAAGTAACTATAAGACGGGTGCGGGTACAGTGTAAAGGCAAAACCCTTCACATACCTAGCACCCGCAGGGAATTGACGCCAGGAATACGTTGGAAGTAAAGTAACCGTAAGACGAGCGCGGGTACAGTGTTAAGGCAAAACCCTTCACATACCTAGCGCTCCGCTGGGAATTGAAACCAAGAAGGATCTTTTGGGCAATGCTTGCGGAAACGGTAATAACATCCCCGCATAGCGGGAACGTCGAGAACTACGTTGTTTGAAGCTCCATGATGGAATTGGTGGTTTTAACATAATTGATCACTATGTCCAAAACTACCAAAACCTCATGGAGAATCCACACAAGTGGGACTCAACGCTCCTGACTTGCGAGGAGGTTACAGACCTACCCGCATCATACCCAAAGACCAAGCAGGAAACTCGGGAATTTCTGCAAGTGACAAGGACTTCCGCGGGAGGAATCCCCATGGAAAACCTTAAAATACCCTTTTTAAAACCCTTTGCTTAAGTCCAAAAGTTCACCTCACTTTATTAAACACCCATGAGAAGAACATTGGACTGGGGGGACTTGAAGAGGTAGGTCCCAGCAGAGCCCAGTTGGACCCGCAAGACTCACCTTGAAGAGGAACGTCTGCGCAGAAACCAACTGGATCCGCAGGACCAACCATGCTCAGAGACGTGACGTCCTTACGCGCAGTACGCAAGCTGTTCCCGCAGGAAATGCCTCCCAATGGTGAAGGACTCCGCCTGTCCCCGCAGCCTCGGATACAAGCCATCAGGGAAGGCCACCCGCGCAGCAAGGCTACACGCACAAGGCACTTAGCTCTCAATCACTCAGTGTCACCTGAAGGAATGAGCAAAGCCGGGAACAATCCCGCACAAGGGCGGGAGGGGGAATACTCCCGCCCAAATAAGCCAGTCCGTACGATACGGGAAGATCTTCTGTACTGTACCTGACGAGGTATGGGAAAAAGATCTGACTAAAGATACGACAGCTTATTGACCACAGTATGGCGAGCAGCATGCTCCTGTACTGTGTCACTATTAGCCGCTGCCTACTCACCAACTACTGCCATACCACGTGCGTAGCCGGCAGTTGGTGGAAAAGGAATAGTACACAGCAGGCCTGGTCACTATCAGCCGCTGCCTACCCACCAACTACCAGCAGGGCACGTGCGTAGGCCACTGTTGGTGGAACAGGAACACTGTTGCAGTCGGCCACACCTCCTTGGAAACCTACCTTCGGCTATAAATACCACAAATGGTATGACCATCTAATCTTAACATATCTTATCTTGTATCATCATAATATACCTGATATCTGCTCTAGCAATCTCTTAATATACACTTATATTTAAAGAGCAATCTAGTCTGATTCTCACGCCGGAGGGTGGTCACAAGGAGGAACCCCCCCCCCCCTTCTCAGTGACAAGCTCACGGTGTCTGTTTTGCAGGTTATCAGAAGAACCATCTTCTCAGGGTCTAACCCCTCGTGGGAAACAACTATCTAACCCCCAGGTTACCAGTAATCTGCCCGGGGTCCGGTTAGTGTTTCTTCAAATGTTTTACAATATTGTAAGTGGATGTAAACACCAGTGTTGTTGTAAAGTTTACAAGGGGCTAGTTGGGCGGTTTGGAACTAACTAGAGATTAATTGATAATAATAGGGATTATCGGATTTCAGTTTTGTATGTAATACAACAGATTTATATGTATATACAAAATATTTGAAAATTTGTTATGTAACTTTTCAAACTTATTAATCAGATTGGAACTAAGTATAATGTTTCAAACACTTCAAAGATCTTGACTATTTTGGCCGATTTTGACAGAAAAATTATCAACTTTGACCAAAATTTGGAAGATTTTGACCAAAATTTGACTGATTATTGATTAGTCGCCCCTCAAATCGATTTTTCCAACACTGGTAAACATTAGCCACACAAGTCTCATTTGCATAACTCAATTTAAACAAATGGTTGTTTTTTTTAAACTGTAGAGTATTTGAAGATCAACCCTAGAGTATTTGAAGATCAACCCTATTGGGTATGTGCCTACTCTAAAGGATGGTGATTTTGTTATAGCTGATTTTTTCGCAATTATAATGGTTAGTAGCTTACATTGCGGGAAATTATAAGTGCCTTTTTTGTTTTATTTATTTGTGGTTTTCCCATTATATAATGCAGTACCTTGAAGAGAAGTACCCTCAATGTCCTTTGTTGCCCCACGACCTTAAGAAAAAGGCATTAAACTATCAGGTAGATTACATTTTGTAATTTATGTGCATGCATTAACTTTATGCGCATGGTTATTTTTTACTTTGAAATCTGTAGGCTGCAAATATTGTCACTTCAAGCATACAGCCTCTTGTTCGGTTACCTGTTTTGGTGAGTTAGATAATTACCTTTTTACAAAAAAAAGATGGCGTATGGATTCTTATTTTTTTTCCAATTTGCAGGGTTACATCGGACGGAGTCTTGGCCAAGATGAAAAGATTACATGGGTTCATAAGCATATGGGCAAAGGATTTGCAGGTGAACTCTTGCTTTCCCACAATAACCAGGAAATTCACTTTTGAGATATATTTTACAATGAAAACAGATTCGAAGGCTTATAGCATAATCCAAATGGTTCAAGTTTAAATATGTTACAACTAATGTTTATTATAAGTACAAGAGATTCGTTAACTAATTTCTGTAAACTCACTTTGCAGCTTTGGAGAAATTACTAAAAGATTATGCTGGCAAGTACGCAACAGGAGATGAACTTTTTCTGGTGTTGATTCTTTTTTTTCTTTTTTTTCCACATATAGTCTAGCATCTTATAAGCTGACCTGTTAAAAGTTGTCGCGTATAGAAAATTAACCTAACTTCTTTTAAAATTCAAACAACATACTTAAATATGCTTACAGAGTAATGTATTCCAACCTGTTGCAGGCTGATGTGTTTCTAGAGCCCATCATTAATATGTCACAACGATACAACTTTGACATGGTATACTATGCTCTTATATATCAATTAATTTACAAAATGATATAGAGATTTATAGATGTTTTGAACTTCGTTTGAGAGGATAATTAAAGTCATTGTTATTTGTTGGTGCAGAGTGAATACCCTCTTCTATCAAGGTTAAGCATGGCATACCAGGAGGTACCTGCAATCCAAGCTGCAATGCCGCAAAACCAGCCAGATGCTGCATCCACTAACTGAGAGACAGTATTTGGAGGATTCATCTTGAACAATATTTCTTTCGGGTTTTGTGTTTCAAGTTTCAACTAGATGTTGAAAATCGAGTGAGGATATATCATGATTAAATGGGGATCAATAATTTGTGTTTTTGAAAGTAGAAAATTTTTATTTTATTTGCAACTTTCATATGTTTTACACAGGCTGTAAACATTCATCAAGTTGATATTTTCTAGCAATATTAAAGCAACATAGATAAGTTTGGGAGGAACTTGCAATCTTATTACTCATGATAACAAAAGCATTCTTTGAAGGAAACTTAGTTTTTAGCATTACATATTATAATTTTCAGTATTATCTTCAATGTTTTCAGACCCGGACCGGTGATCGACCCGGACGCCTTACTGGGTCACAGGTCGGACCGACCCGGGAGGTCGAACCAGTCATCGACCCGGATGACATCATAAATAATATACATATACATATATATAATACATGGGACTTATGTCATATATAATATAAGTATATAAAATATGTGGACATTTAACCAATGCGAAACTATGATGACTCTACTTTAAATATAAAATAAAAAATAAAAAAACAGAAGGAAAAAGACGAGGTAAAAGGATGTACTTAATTTTAGTAAATAATATAAAATGAAAAAACATTAACAAGGGAAAAAAATTATCGGCGTTCAAAAAGAAAATTGACAAAAGCTAATTTAATCTTAACTCCCAATTTTAAATGTAAAGAATAGAATATAAGATTTGTGTTTCAACAAAATAACAAGAATATGGTTTGGTTGGTTGGCAACTTGGGAATTCATTAGGCCCTTTTCTCCTCTCCTAATCAGGTTCGATTCCCATTGTAAGCATGGCTTTTTATATAATTAAAAATGGTTTTAGGTTCGATTCCCATTGTAAGCATGACTTTTTATATAATTAAAAGTGGTTTTGCCGGTTCGACCGCCGGGTTACCGGTTCCGTTCGGACCGCAACCCGTCTAACCCGGCCGGTCCATTAGAAAACGGGTTATATACTACGACCCGGACCGGTATTAGCACCGGGCCCCGGTCGGAAAACATTGATTATATTACTATAACGTTGCTCCTGGTTCTAGGGTTGCTTTAGAGCCGTTTGGTAAATATTCCAATACAAATCAACAACATAACAGTTTGCATCACAGCTGAAAAATCAATCATCGTATGGTGTAAATTTTGATTATATCTTAAACATGGGTCAAAACAAAGAACCTTAATCACGTATATTAAAGCAGTAATATAAGCAAACATGTAAATTAGTAAGACTTACTTGTGGGAAACACGATCTTTGATGAAGATGATGAAAATATGGTGAATCCTGTTATGATGCCTTTTAGTGATGTATCATTTAGAGAGTTGAGTTCATTGGTGATTATTAGAGTTTTATAGTGCTAATGATCACTAATGATGAATGGTTATAAAACTTATTGCATTCTTTTTGTTAAAGACGTCTATAGGGAAATCATAAAGCCCCTTAAACTTATTACAATTACTTTCATCAAGTAAATGTTGGGGCTTGTAGTTATTGTCATATTGGTAAACTTAATTCAAATGATTCACAAGGCCACATTAACATATTGTTTTCAACATTCTCCCAGCCGGATGATCATTTGTGATGAACATAAGTTTGGCCAAGTTAAAACACTAATCAAGTTTCACATTAATACTATAGCATATAGTTATAGTCATTTGGATTTTAATTAATTCGAGACCACCAACAGTCATACTAAAGACTTAATATAAAATTAGTTAATCATAAAACCAAAATATATAAATAAACCCTTAAATATACAATATTTAATTTGTACAAATTTGTCTATCATTAAGCACGCATAAACATTATTATAGACAAAACAAAGTATTGATGAAATTAAAATAATTCATACATACTACATGCTATATAAGGTCTCTACTAATACTCATTCGCAGTATGAGTTCTCGGAAATTTTAGGTGGGAGACTTTAAGTTATCGGATCCGATAGCATATCTTTGGTGTTAATGTATTCGATACAAAGATTATTTTCATTTACTCGTTCGCGTATGACTACGAAGAAGTACTTTGTATCAAGATGTAATCCAATGCCACTCGAACTGTTACCGATCAAGAAACTAATGGCATTTGAGTTATTATAGTAAATCTTCAATGGACGTGACATGGAGTTAGTAAGTTTGAGTCCACTTATCATATTTATTAACAACATCCCATGGCACGTTGCATTGTACACTACAACGTATTCAACCAATAAGGCCTCGTTCTCGGTGCCCTACTTTGGCGTTGGATTTACTCATAAACCAGTTCTAAATATCATAGTGAATTAAAACGTTCACGGAATAAATAAAACTTTCAATAAACATTACATAACATTTCAAAAACTTGTCTTAACAAACATCTTTGTCTTTCATTTTAAAACGTCATTCATGAACATATCAAAATTCTTCGAATGCCAGCTTCATATTCTTCTGCCATGTGCCCTCTTCAAGCCAGCTGCCTCATTCTACTAACCTGCGTGCATACTAAAAGTCAGCTATGTTGAGTGAGTTCTAGTTAAAGAGGCAACGCACATTCATACATTTACTTTTATATACGCATCTGAAGATACATATTATATACTTTACATGTTATCTTTCTTTCATTCGTACATATATACCTTCTTTCTTTCTTTCATACTTTCATACATTCATTCATACATTCTTTCATACCATCACACTTTCATACTTTTATAATACATACATAACTATCTTTACCATTTCAGTTATTTGTAGGGTCTGGTCCATTTATTCTCTATCTCAGATATTATTAGGATCTGGTCTCTTTCTTCTCTATTTCAGATGTTATTAGGGTATGGTCCCTTTCTTCTTTATCTCAGATATTATTAGGGTTTGGTCCCTTCTATCTCAGATATTATTAGGGTCTGGTCCTTCTTTCCTAACAACCATACATACACTTCTTTATACGTAAATTCGATTATATACATTCATATATCATTCATGCATCTTATGTAAGACACACCTTTCCTGGCAATACGTGCAATATCCGAAGATCGTTCACGTACCGACAAAAATACATTCATAACATAAATATAACTATCACATCTATCATTACGACATACGCTTACCACTTAAGGTAAGTGTATTAGCATTCACATTGAGTATGCACACAGCCCAGAAAACACAACAAGGCAATGGGGATAGAAACTCACATGTGTTCTATTACGTTCACCGTTAGTGGTTATTCCTTCCTTTAGTTGTGCACGGCTAACTGTTTAACAATTACGCGTATTAATTACTATCGCTATTTCTAGTTTAATCATAACCCCCAACGAACGGGGTCCGAGGGCAGCGCCCCTGGCAGCGGGGTTCTAGGGGCGGTAGCCCCTAGCGGGGTCCAAGGGGCAGAGCCCTTGGTTGGGGTTAAGCTAGCAGGTCAGCTTGAAAAAAAATTATTTTCTTTAACTGTTCTTAACAAAATTTCCATTAGAAAAATGTTTTATTGCTAACTCATTAACCATTTAAGGTATCTTTCATTAATTAATAAAGTTCAAGGGCTTCTATGTAATTAAACCATTTATTCTAAGTCTAGGGACCTTGCTGTCATTCTTTCAATCTTAATTGGTTCTCCAGTTCGTTTCGTTTAACGAAGGAGGCTCTTTTGTTATTTCTTAACGAATGGACCCCTATAACGAATGTACCTTTATAACAAATTGGCCTTTATAACGAATTGACCTTTATAACGAATTGGCCCTTATGGCGAGCTGACCTTCATAACGAATGGACTCATTCGTCTGGTCTGGCTAACGAATGAACTCTATAAGAATGAGGTTAACGAATGGACTCACTTAACTAATGGCCTTAACTAATGAGGTTAGTTCGTCATTCTTCCTTAACGAATGGTCATAACGAATTAAGGCTTATTCGTTACTTTTCCTTAGCGAATGGGCATAACGAATTAAGGCTCATTCGTTAATCTTCCGTAACGAATTAGGGTTAGGTCAAATAATGTCAGAAACATTCTCTGACATGCTTAACCTCGTACGACAACTTTCCGGCGCCGCAGTGCCAGAAAAACGGGCGGTGGCCGAAAAAACGTATTTTACACCGTTTTTCGTCCCGTTCGATCCAGATCCGAGCTAGGGTGACCCCTAAGCTCGCCTTTTGACCGGTTTATACCCGATTCCATCCGGATCTAGTGACTTTAATGGTTGAGGGTGTCGGCTCGTCGTTTCGCCACTAGATCTAGCGGGTTTGGATCCATTTAAGGTCATAACATCATTACCTCGGGTCGGGATCGGTTCTTCTCCTTGGTTTCGGTTAGATAAAGAGAGGATAAGAGAGAGAGAGAGAGCTTAAGTGTGTGTTTTAGATGGTGTATGGAATGAGTGGAAATGAATGGATTATGGGTTAGTTAAGGTATATATATCACGGGTCATGGGCTTAAGACCATGGTCTTTCTCCCTTCCTTATTAACCCAAGTCCATTACCTATATTACTTAACCCAACACAAGCCCATCTCATAACATCTAATATTATTATTTTACTAACCGAACGGGAAACAGGATGTTACAAATCTAGCTTGTAAGCCACCTCACCCACACGATCAACAATCTTAAACGGTCCAATGTACCTTGGACTCAGCTTTCCTCTCTTCCTAAAATGAATAATTCCTTTCCAAGGCGAGACCTTGAGCATCGCATTGTCACCAACGTTAAACTCGATTGGTCATCGTCGCTTATCAGCATAGGACTTCTAACGATTTTGAGCGGCTTTCATTCTTGCTTTGACCTGAACAAACTTTGAAGAGGTTTCTTGCACAACTTCCAAACTTCCAAGCTCCTTTTGACCAATCTCTTCCCAACATACAGGGGTTCTACAACGTCTACCGTATAGCATCTCAAATGGTGACATACCAATACTTGAATGGTAGCTGTTGTTATAGGAGAACTCTGCCAGATGAAAATGATCATCCCAACTTCCTCCAAAGTTTAAAACATAAGCACGTAGCATACCCTCAAGGGTTTGAATAGTCCTTTCAGACTGCCCATCTGTTTGAGGATGATACATCGTACTAATGTTCAGTCTGGTTCCCATAGCTTCATGGAACTTCTTCCAAAATCTCGAAATAAAGCGAGTATCTCTATCAGACACTATTGACAATGACACTCCATGTTTAGCCACAACTTCCTTTATGAACACATTTGCTAACGTTTCTGACGAGATAGTCTCTCGTATAGGCAGAAAGTGAGCACTCTTAGTCAAACGGTCCACAATCACCCAAATTGTATCATGATGTTTAGCTGTACGAGGTAGCTTAGTTATGATTCCCTAATGCACTTGTTTCGACAAGAGTAAACTTGAGATAAATTCAAAGACGAAAAATTAAAAATAAAACCAAAACAAAAACAATTTTGCCACCCGGCCTTCAATAATTCTAACATATTTCGGGATCAAATTTCATTTTTGTTAAACTAGCAAACTTTTATGAAAAGATCCGAACATGGAATCATATTGATTAAGATGCTTTCACGATGATTCATTTTCAGCATTATTATGACATAGAGAACAAGTTGATAGCAGATATTTAGATACTTAGCATGATTTTCATTCCAGCTGTGATATGCATTAGGTTCAGTTAGGCATACAGCTTAGATGGACATCACTTATGGACCTATGATGTCTCTTATCTCTTCTCAAAGCGTATTTCACTTTCTCTAGATCACTCTAATTTGACTCCAACCTCCTAGTGCTTGATCAAAAGATTTTTACTATACAAACAAAAGTTTTAAGCTTTAAGGTTGAATATTGGACTTACATGCCATCCGAACTTACAAGCCTTACATTCATAGTGTTTAGAACTTATTTGAATGCCCCACCCTTGTAGTTCTAATTTGACCCTTTAAGCTTTAAAACGATTTTATTTTCAACATTATCTACTAATAGCAAATTTTATTTTATTTTTAATAAATAAGAAACAAATATTTTGGTGATCAATACACTAATGGGCTCGTGTATGACTGGTTAATTTCTTTTCCGCCTATCATTCGAAGAGATGCATCTAGAGACATGCACAAATCTTCAAAATAACTCTCCACAGTAAGTTTAGCATATTTAGTATACATCACTTCAAACTTTTACGCATCATGGAAAGCTACCATACATATCAATGACCGATCAAAGGCCTTTTTAGCCTAGTAACTTCACACGTTAGGCACACAAAATCAATTTATATATCATTTTCCAAAGGTTGGATCAAATTTTCATTTAAAAACCTTTTGAGCTTTTATAAAGCTTGTAACTGAATAATCATATCACTTCCTATGTAGAAACAGAACCAAAAGCCAAAAAAATTTTATCCATAGCCGTTCCAGCTATTCAACCCCCTCCTGAAATAAGAGATTTTAAATTAAAATCTAATTCTGAAATATCTAAATTATTAGATACTAAATTAGAATTTATTTCAGAAAAAATGAAAGGTTTAAATATAAATACTCTTTCAAAAGAATTTTCTAAATCCACAAATAAAGAAAATTATAAAGAACAAATAAACTTAGAAATTGCTAAGTTACAGAATAAATATGCTAATAAACCTAGCATGAATAAATATTATTATGATAGACACATTTTTAATTTTATAATTCACACACACACTCTTTTTGAATTTTTGAATTTCATAACGCACGCACACTCTTTTTGTATTTTTTAATTTTCTCCCCCTAAATTGTGCAAAAAATTTAACAGAAAGAAAAACTTTTATGTACAAATTTAACCTCAAAAAGACTCAATAGCATTTTAACAAACCCTACAAGCACATTAAATCTGGTTGTTCCGACCGGTTTTGTAAATAAGTCCGCCACATTATTATCAGTGTGAACTTGTTCAAGATGAATCAAGTTTCAGTCGTAACAGTCACGAATGAAATGAATTTTTATGTCAATGGGCTTGGTTTCAGAATGCTGAACATGATTTTTAACAATGGAAATAACAACATCATTATCACAAAATATAGGAGTGTCAAGAAATTTCAAACTGTAATCCAGTAATTGGTGTTGCATCCAGATAACATGTGAACAACAGGCAGAAGCAACAACGTACTCAGCCTCAGAAGTGGATGTGGACACCGTTTGTTGTTTCTTGCATTGCCACGAAATGAGTCGATCACCCAAGAACTGACATCCAGCAGACGTAGATTTCTTATCAATATCATCACCTCCATAATTGTTGTCAGAAAAGGAATATAAATCAAAATATGAGTTTTTGGATACCAAAGACCTAGCTTCGGTTGCCTTCTCAGAAATCTAAAAACACGTTTAACAGCAATTAAGTGAGAAAGTTTACGATTAGCCTGGAAACGCGCGCATTGACAAACTACAAACATGATGTCCGGGCGACTGGCAGTTAGATACATCAAGGACCCGATCATTGATCGATAGTACGTTTGATCAAAGGATTTTCATTCAGGATCAGATGAAAGAAGAGGTCTTTCCGCCATAGGAGTCGCCGCACAGTTAGAATCTTGGAGATCAAACTTTGACAACATGTCCTTGACATATTTCTCTTGATGTAGCAAAATTCTTGTCAAACTATGACGAACCTGAAACCCAAGAAATGTCGTCATCTCCCCAAAGAACTCATCTTGAATCTTTTCCTCATTACCTCCTCAAATTCAGAACATAGAGCAGTACTAGTGGAACCAAAAATGATGTCATCCACATAAATTTGAACCAAAATCAGATATTTCCCGAAAATTATAAGGAACAGAGTCTGATCGATGGTCCCTCGCTTGTACCCGTGTCCCAGCAGATGAGCAATCAAAGTAACATACCAAGCCCGAGGCGTTTGATGAAGACCATAAAGTGCTTTGTCCAACTTATAGACATGAGTATGATGCTTTGAATCGGTAAAACCCGGTTAATGATTCACATATATATCTTCATTTACTTCTCCATACAGAAACGTCGTCTTAACATCCATTTGATAAACCGTGAACCCCATGTAGGAAGCATATGTCAAGAAAATCTGAATGGCCTGGAGACGACCCACTGGAGCATACACTTTAGTGTAGTCTAAACCCTCAACTTGACGAAAACCACGAACCACAATCCGTGCTTTGTTTTGAACAATAACTCCAGTGTCATCTTGCTTGTTACGAAAAACCCATCTCATGTCTAATGCCTTTTTCCCGACGGGTAACTCCACCAATCTCCAAACCTTGAGTTTATCAAACTGATTCAGATCTTCATGCATAGCATCCACCCAACTTGGTTCTTGCAATGTCATCTCAACAGACTTTGTTTCAATTTGAGAAATAAAACGGGAATATAGACAACTGTTGATGTGTCCTATTTGACTTCTGGTTGAGACGCATGATTCAAGCGGACCTATGACGTTCTCGATGGGATGATCCTGTTGAACCTTTGTTGGAATAGAATGATCGGGAACAGAGATGGTAGTCGGTAAATTTGTAGGATCTTCAAGGAATTCACAGAGAGGGTTCCTCCATTCAGATTTCGCGGTACTATGCGAGTACGAGGTACTTGCAATGTATTCATTTGGTAAGGAGAATGTCCACTAGCCATAGAAGAGGAATCACCATAATCAATCATTTGAACATTGAATCTTTGTTGTCCAGATTGACTGCCTGATGCTTGACTTATTGGATAAACTCTAGGAGTTTCAGCATTAAAGTCATTTGGCTCTTCATGTCACACCCCCTTCTAGGGCTAGGAGTGTGACCCATAAGTTGGTATCGTATTTGTAAATAAATCAGAGTTGCGTTAGTTTGCGGAAGTCTTATAAAACTTTAAGGATCAAAAGTGTAACTTAGATATATATTCAAAAGACGGGAATTATAAAATACCCGTTTGAGTTTACAAAACATTATATGTTTATAATTACAAACCACCATATTAAAGTTTACAAAAGAAATCCGAGCCATCAGATTTATATACATAGCACTTCGATACTCCAAGCGCTAAACTTGTTCACTTGCAAAATGTAATAAAATACGTCATTAACGAATGCTGGTGAACACGCTGACGCAAAAATATTTCTTTTACTTTATTACCCCTCTAGACTACGCCTGTCTCGGCCCAATGTGGCTTAGGAATAACAAAGTCAAATAACACATTATAAATATGAGCCTCTACTCTAGGTCACCTCAGCAAACACCGCAGCGTTCGACTTAGTTAAGTACCCGTAAATATACACAACGGTCGTACTCCCTGCAGGAGAGCATCCTACGACCAAGGGTGGTGCGATCATGCCCATACATCGCATAGTACCACCTATGTAAGGATCCAGACATACGTATACCACAGCCTGAGGGCTAGGTTTATACTCTTATTCATAACGGTTTTAGGAACACATAGTTCCTTGTAAACAATTTCAGAAAGCAAGTTGACTCATTTTAAAATAAGTAAAAGTTTGGGGGCATATTCACCTTGTCTCTTTAGGATCAGCTTCACTCACCGTCCAAGGGTCTTTCCCTTTCTTTATCTCGCACCTATAGTACGAGTATAAATATTTGTTAGTCGGATACACGATCCGGCTTAAGACCTTTAGTCTTATATCTCAATCCTCGATTGAACCTCTAGTTCAATTCTTTGTTTACTTGAAAACCTTTAGTTTAAAAGTAATTTATAAACCTTTAGTTTATATTTAAAAACCCGACGTTTCTTCTTCTCCAAGAAACGTAATCATTTTTCTTTATTATTTAAGAATACTCTTTATTCATTAAATAATATTTCATAACAAAGAATATTTACATGTATACTTACACACATATATACGTATTCAATAATATTCATAATCACACTTTCATTCGTTTCTTTGTAATGTTTTCTTTTCTTTTCTTTTATCGAGGTATCGAGTATAACCTCGATTTAGGGCTTAAGCCTTTAATATAATATTGAATTATATTGTATTCATTATTACGCCTAACCTTAATGGCGTATAGAAACTCTAGGGACACGAGCAGCACTCCAACGCCGCTTTACTTTGCTCGACACGCTAATCGAGGAACGCTAAATCTTCAATACTCTACGACACGTTTTACGAGGTTCATCGCCATTATATCAAACACCTTTCTTGGTATGGTGGAGGGTGGCACGAACTTCGAGGAAACGTTATACACAAACAAGAGATCGGGACACGCTTTACGATGAAATATGGCACGTTTATCGAGGTGGATCGAGTATACGATTGTCGGGATGTAGTGAGATGTTAGAGAGAAGAATGTGAGCTGAGTTTTGGTGTGCAAAATGTGAAACCCGGACCTTGCTATTTATAGACTTGAAATTGGTCCCCATCGCGCTACGCGATAGGTACCTGGGCAGGCCTATCGCGTACCGCGATATAGACCTGATGATGCAGATGTGTAGGCCTGCCACGTGTCGACGCGTGGCAGACGCCGCTCCACGTGGCGGCAGTGTTGCCACGTGGCAGCACATGGTGCCACCGTGTGCCACGTGGCACACGTGTCACACAGTGTCAGACTCCCCATCGCGATACGCGATGGGAGTCTCTTCTGACTTGTCGCATACCGCGATGGGTCAGGAAAATCAGAATTTACATTTTAGACCCTCAACTTTGGAATTTGGCAATTTTAGTCCCTAGACTTTGGAAAGTTGATACTTTGCACTCGAAATCTTCACGTTTTTACACTTCAATAATAGGAATTTGTTGTTGATTCTTTGTGGACAGATTTCCCATTGGAGCAATCAAGGCATTCGTCACTTGGAAACTTGGCTTTTCTTCTTTAATAATCGTGTTATTCCCAATCATCTCATGTTCAGCAGCTTGAAGGAAACAGATCACATCATCAAGCTTGAAGTTTGGAAAATTGTCTTTCACCTTAATGAACTTGCTGACAATGTACCACACTACAGACAAAGATGACAACAATTTCTTGTTAAAATCAAAGTCGGTGATAGCTAGATCAGTTGTTCTTATCTCATTAACAATTGCTACAAATCTTTGCAACACAGATTTTAGCCTCTCTCTCCATTGAACTTGAATCTCCAGTTGTTGTTTCAATCTGTCTATATTTTTGTCCTTTAACTTAGTATTGCCTTCAGACATTTCCACAACAACATTATCCATGGCCTTTTCAGCAGTATGATGGTTCACACTGGTCAGAATTTCCCATGAAAGACCTAATTTCAGCATTGAGAGAGCCTTATCATCTATTTCCTTCATCTGCCTTTCAATTGCATGATTGTTATTTGTTCCTTCAGAAGGAACATAAAGACCATTTCTGATTGAATTCCACAGTTTAGTATCATTGTAGCTCACAACAGCTTCAAACAGCACCTTCCATTTAATGTAGGTTTCATATCCTAACAATCACGGAATTTTGTTACTAGACACTTCTTGGTCATCCATTTGTCTTTTTAGTAGAGTTTATCAAGAAAATATTTTTGGAATTTTGAATTAAAAACTAAAATTATCTGAAAACTTGAAAAATATTTGAAATAATCAGATGTGTGGATGAAATCCTTATATCTGATGAAAAACATATGAATCTGACCAAGAATGAGACACAACTTTAATAAAAAATAAAAGTAAGATGGGTGACGTCACTTTTCAATGAAACAGTGCTGTGCTTACGCCATCGTCTTCTTCCTTAAATTAGCTCAGATTCAATAAAAACTCCACAATCAAACTTCTTAAGCAACACGCCGGTCTTCACAAGAGCTAACACAGACTCTGATACCACTTGTTAGGACTGATTTAAACTCGTAACCCACATAAACTCTTATACGATTGTCGGGATGTAGTGAGATGTTAGAGAGAAGAATGTGAGCTGAGTTTTGGTGTGCAAAATGTGAAACTCGGACCTTGCTATTTATAGACTTGAAATTGGTCTCCATCGCGCTACGCGATAGGTCCCTGGGCAGGCCTATCGCGTACCGCGATATAGGCCTGATGATGCAGAGGTGTAGGCCTGCCACGTGTCGACACGTGGCAGACGCCGCTCCACGTGGCGGCAGTGTTGCCTCGTGGTGACACGTGGCAGCACATGGTGTCACCGTGTGCCACGTGGCACACGTGTCACACTTTGTCAGACTCCCCATCGCGATACGCGATGGGAGTCTCTTCTGAGCTGTCGCGTACCGTGATGGGTCAGGAAAATCAGAATTTACATTTTAGACCCTCAACTTTGGAATTTGGCAATTTTAGTCCCTAGACTTTGGAAAGTTGATACTTTGAACTCGAAATTTTCACGTTGTTACATCCTCCCCACCTTGAAACAAATCTCGTCCTCGAGATTGCTTTACTCGAATAAGTGGGGGTATTTCTTTCTCATTTCCGATTCGAGTTCCCAAGTATATTCGGGCCCTCTACGCGAGTCCCATTTAACTTTCACTAGTTTCAAAGTTTTTCTTTTTAATTTCTTTGTTTTCGAATCTTCAATTTGTATTGGACGTTCTACGAATTTTAAGTTTTCTTTATTTTCAACGTCTTTTAATGGCATAGCCAAAGATTCATCGGTCAAGCATTTACGCAGATTCGAAACATGGAATACGTCATGTATCCCTTGCATTTCCACAGGCAGTCGCAAACGGTATGCAACAGTGCCGATTCGTTCAAGTACCTCGAAAGGTCCAACGAATCGAGGACTCAATTTTCCTTTCTTACCGAAGCGAACAACGCCTTTCCAAGGCGAGACTTTTAATAACACTTTGTCACCGACATTGAATTCTAACGGCTTACGACGGACATCGGCGTAACTCTTTTGGCGATCACGTGCCATCTTAAGTCGTTCTCGAATTTGGATAACCTTGTTGGTAGTTTCTTGGACTATCTCGGGTCCAGATAACTGATTGTCTCCGGTTTCAGACCAACACACGGGCGTTCTACACTTTCTTCCATACAAAGCCTCGAACGGTGCGGTTTGAATACTTGCGTGATAACTATTATTGTACGAGAACTCCATTAGGGGTAAGTGGTCATCCCAACTTCCACCTAGATCGATCACACAAGCGCGGAGCATATCTTCCAACGTTTGAATCGTCCTTTCGCTTTGCCCATCGGTTTGTGGATGATAGGCAGTGCTAAGGTTCAACTTCGTACCGAGAGCTTGTTGGAATCTTTTCCATAAATGAGACGTAAAATGACTGTCTCGATCAGAAATTATAGACAACGGTACTCCATGCAAAGCAACGATGTTGTTCACATAAATAAGCGCTAATCTATCCATAGAGTACGACTCATTGATGGGTATGAAGTGTGCGGACTTGGTTAAACGATCCACAATTACCCATATTGCATTGTGTTGTCGAGTCGTCTTTGGGAGTTTGGTAATGAAATCCATAGTAATCAATTCCCACTTCCATACGGGAAGTTCGGGTTGTTGAAGCAATCCTGAAGGCCTTTGATGTTCAGCCTTGACTTTCAAACATGTCAAACATTTCGCAACATGCGAAGCAACATCCCTTTTCATCGCATTCCACCAATAGTTCGCATTAAGATTGTGGTACATCTTATCACTTCCGGGATGCATCATGTATTTCGACTTGTGAGCTTCATTCAAGATTTTCTCACGCAACCCTCCAACGATTGGTACCCATATCCTATTGCCAAGTCTAAGGATACCATCGTCACCTTTGACTAGCGAGTCAATGGTGCCATTTCGTTTTTCATCGGAGATTTGGTTTTCGTTGATCGCTTGAGTTTGCGCGGATTTGATTTGTTCGAAAAGATCGATTTGTATTTCTAGGCGCAACGCTCTAACTCTTTTGGTCTTTTCATGCTCTTTATGACTTAAGGCATCAGCCACGACGTTGGCCTTGCCTTCATGATACACAATCTCACAATCATAATCATTAAGAGTCTCCATCTATCGCCGTTGGCGCATGTTGAGCTCTTTTTGATCAAAGATATGTTTCAAGCTTTTATGATCAGTGTACACGGTGAATCTTACTCCGTAGAGATAGTGCCTCCAAATCTTAAGTGCAAAGATTATGGCGCCTAACTCTAGATCGTGAGTCGTGTAATTCTTTTCATGTACTTTTAATTGGCGAGAGGCGTAAGCAATCAATTTCTTTCGTTGCATTAGTACGCATCCCAAACCCGAGTGAGACGCGTCACTAAATACCACAAAATCCTCAGTACATTATGGCAAAGCCAAGATAGGTGCTTTGGTGAGTTTCTATTTGAGTATATCAAACGCCTCTTGTTGCTTCGTTCCCCATTCATATTTGATGTTCTTTCGAGTTAATGCGGTTAGAGGAATGGTGATACGAGAGAAGTTTTCGATGAATCTACGGTAGTAGCCGGCCAAACCTAAGAAACTTCGGATCTCGATTGGCGACTTCGGGACCTCCCACTTAGAGATAGCTTCAATCTTAGCGGGGTCCACTTGAATACCTTTAACGTTAATGATGTGTCCAAGAAATTGCACTTCGTGCAACCAGAACTCGCACTTCGAGAACTTGGCGTACAACTTCTCGGTTCTAAGGATTTCAAGCAAAGTACGAAGGTGGATTTCATGATCGGCCTTAGACTTAGAATAAATAAGTACGTCGTCGATGAATACGATAACAAATTTATCCAAGTAAGGCTTGAAAATACGGTTCATCATATCCATGAATGCGGCCGAAGCATTAGTAAGTCCAAACGGCATAACCGTGAACTCATAATGTCCATACCTTGTTCGGAAAGCAGTCTTTGGAATGTCTTCGGATTGGACTTTAAGTTGGTGATAGCCGAAACGAAGATCGATTTTTGAAAAGAAGCTAGCACCTTGAAGTTGATCGAAAAGGTCATCAATACGAGGGAGTGGATATCGGTTTTTGATTGTAACTTTGTTTAACGCACGATAATTGATACACATCCTCATGGAACCATCCTTCTTCTTGACGAACAGAATTGGCGCTCCCCAAGGCGAAGAACTCGGTCGAAGGAATCCTTTCTCCAAAAGCTCGTCGAGTTGTTTCTTTAACTCCTTCATCTCGGTTGGCGCTAAGCGATACAAAGCTTTAGCGATCGGAGCAGTACTGGGAATCAGATCGATCCTAAATTCTACTTCACGCTCAGGAGGGATTCTGGGAAGTTCATCAGGAAAGACGTCAGAATAGTCAGAAACAATAGGAACGTATTTGATTTCTTTTGGCTTAGATTCTTCGGTGACGTAGGCCATGAATGCGAGGCATCCTTGATTTAAACATTTGTTAGCCCTAATCATGGAGATTATGCTAACTTGGCCAGCGTCTTTGTCCCCTTCAATTCGAATCGTTCGTTTATCGGGGGCTTGAAGTTCAACAGTTTTGCTATTGCAGATGATACGGGCATGGTTATCGGATAACCAATCCATACCAAGTACAATATCAAAACCAGCCAGACTCATGGGTAACAAACAAATAGGTAAGATATAACCGGCTAATATAATTTTTCCGTTTTCAAAAGCTTCGGAGATTTTAACGATTTCGCCACTAGCAGTCTCGACTCTTAGAGTTTTATCTAATTTAGTTAATGGTTCATTTAATAGACTATAGAAACATAATCTATAAAACTCAAATTGGCACACGAATCATATAAAACTCTAGCATAGGTGTCGTTGACTAGAAACGTACCGGTTATGGTTTCCGGCATGTCAGCGGCCCTTTTTGTGTCGAGTACGAAGACTCAAGCGTTTCCCTTCTTGTCTTTGCCACTTCCACCCGCACCGCCACCGGCGGGTTTGTTCTTTGGGCACTCGAAACTCAGATGGCCCATCTCCTTGCAGTTGAAGCAAGTCATTTTCTTCTTCCAGCAATCAGCAGTATCGTGACCAGTGCGATTGCATGACTCACACCCTTTAGGAGGTGGGGCGAAGTTGCATCGTCCTTTATGATACCTTCTACAAGTCTTGCATTGTGGCGTGTTTGAATTAAATCGGCTTTGGTTCACGCCTTTTCCTTTGAATCGATTATTTCCTCCACTTGTTCTTCCTTGAGTCGTTGGTGTCGTAACCTTCTTGTCTTCTTCTTTGTTACGAACCATGCCGCCCATTAGTTAACCGGCTAACTCCATTGCAGAATTAGCGGTTTGCGGTAGGTGTGACCTTACCTGTCGCGGATTTCCCGTGGAAGTCCCCATATATATCGCGTGACTTTGCTGGACTCAGGGTTAACTAGCTGGGGAACAAGGCGACAATACTCATGGAATTTGGTATTGTATTCTCGGAGGTTTGTCCCTACGACCTTGAGATTCAGAAATTTTGTTTGAATCTGATCGGTCTCGTGCATAGGACAGAACTTAACCATCAACAAGGCTTTAAACTCTTCCCAACTCAAACCATACATAACCTCTCTTCCTTTGCTCATTAACAGAGCATTCCACCATTCCAACACCTCTCCTTTGAACATAAGAGCAAAATATTGAATCTTTTCTACCTCGGAACACTTACTAGTAATCACAATGGTTTCCATCTCCTCTAGCCACCTCACAGTTGAAATGGCTCCTTTGTCCCCATGGAACTCTTTCGGTCCATAGTACTTGAAGTCTTTAAAAGAACAACCACTTATCTTGAGCTTCTTGAACTCACGTCTAACACCACCATCGGCGTTAGACTCATGCACACTCTCTTCAACATGAGACGGGTTCGGACGGGGTTTTTCAGATTTTCGGGAGGGATGAACAGAAGGATTAACAGATTGTGAATTTCAAGATTGCCTAGAGTGAGATCTATTCATAGATTCTTCCCTAACAGCATCTTTTATCATCTTTTGTATTTTATTCATATATTTCTCGGGAATATCTTCCTCTCTCTCATTCTCGGGGCCTTACCCTTGGCTTTAATCTCTCTCTCTTTACGAGCGTTTTCATTGTTGTTACTTTGTTCAGACACTTTTTTCTTTCTTTATCAATTTGGTCTGAAATTTTTAACAACATTACTTTTATTAAACACACAAATTTTATTTATAATACAATTATATATATATCACAAGGATATATATTTTATGATACACATACATATATATATATATTGTTTCAACGATATATATATCATCCTATCATTACATTAGAACGTTTCAAACGTTCTTTATTCATACATCACACATACATGACTTATTTTTACACATATGTCTTCACATCACACACCACCATATTCAGTCCTTCAAGAACTTCTTCACAACCTTCGTTAGTTTGTTGCATTTACGAAGGAGTGATTCTCCAACTTTCTTCTTTTTCTTCTCTTCCTTGTGTACCTTCTTTCTCCAGTCGTCGGTCTCATGCAGTGCACGATCCAGATGTTCTTCATACGACTGTGGGACTATGTTGGGGTTTCCGTACTGCGGAGGTGGGTCGCGGTAACCCAGTGTCAACATCTCGTAGTGGTTCCGCGGTTCAGGGTACGGAACATAGGTCTGATCAGTTGCGAGGTAGAGGTAAGTCTTGGCGTCTTGATTTTTCTCACGAATCTCGTCGGCTTGTTCTTGAATCGAGGGAATTCTCCCTTGAAATGGCGGGAAGCTTGACGAAGCTTGGTTCCTTAGATTTTCAAGGTGTTGGACATATGGGTCCACAGAACCATAGCTTGCATTATGGGAAGTGAGTGATCCATTCATCGGGCTTGATATCTCGTTAGGATTCTCAAGATGCTCTTCTTCCATATCTTCCTCAGACTCTTCTACAAGGTCCTCCTCATCTTTTTCAGATTCTTCTTCTTCATCGGGATCTTCTTCTTCCATGGGTTCCTCATCTTCTTCATCTTCCTTCATAGGTTGTGTAGTCTCAATGTTCATGGAAGGCATCTTGAAACTCTCAAAAGACATCATTATTCTAATCTTGGGCTTTCGGGACGGCCCTTCTCCATTGTTGTTTGGTTGTGAGCTTACTTCATTAAAAGTAGAGCTTCCGGTAAACCACCGGCATGGGTCAGAATGACACTTCATCCAGTCGGAAGATGGAGATTTTGGTTCTTCCTTGATAGGTAAGTTGGACAGGAAAGCATATGTCGGATGTGGATTTGGTGGTACATATCCAGTCGGGAACTGTTGTGATATCTCCATGGGTTGATAAGTGGGGATCTCTGATGGGTGATACGTCGGTACTTCTGACGGTTGATACATTGGCATAGTCGGTGGATGATAGCTTGAGTGCCTCGGTGGCTCAACACTTGGCTTTGGTGGACTATCGGGAACGTCAATCGGATAGTGCCTACTTCCGGGATAGTATAAGGGTTTGGATAAGTCTCGTTCCACGTCTTGGTCAAAGAACGCTTCATAGTATCCATCGCTCATGTTGTCTTCGGGGTATGGTTCGGCTATACCGGCTTCTTTGGCCTTGCGTATAAATTCTTTAATGTGAGCTTTAAACGACATCTAATATTATAGGTGGTTTAGAATATAGAGAGGGATAGAAAGGTTACTAGCCTATCTTATCCTTAAAACATATAATCACAAAATTCATAAACTTGGATCGAATCTTGGGTATTGTTTTATGATACCCAATTCGCTAAGATCGATGGCTCTGATACCAACCTGTCACACCCCCATCTAGGGCCTAGGAGTGTGACCCATAAGTTGGTATCGTATTTGTAAATAAATCAGAGTTGCGTTAGTTTGCGGAAGTCTTATAAAACTTTAAGGATCAAAAGTGTAACTTAGATATATATTCAAAAGACGGGAATTATAAAATACCCGTTTGAGTATACAAAACATTATATGTTTATAATTACAAACCACCATATTAAAGTTTACAAAAGAAATCCGAGCCATCGGATTTATATACATAGCACTTCGATACTCCAAGCGCTAAACTTGTTCACCTGCAAAATGTAATAAAATACGTCAGCAACGAATGCTGGTGAAGACGCTGACGCAAAAATATTTCTTTTACTTTATTACCCCTCGATATTACGCCTGTCTCGGCCCAACGTGGTTTAGGAATAACAAAGTCAAATAACACATTATAAATATGAGCCTCTACTCTAGGTCACCTCAGCAAACACCGCAGCGTTCGACTTAGTTAAGTACCCGTAAATATACACAACGGTCGTACTCCCTGCAGGAGAGCATCCTACGACCAAGGGTGGTGCGATCATGCCCATACATCGCATAGTACCACCTATGTAAGGATCCAGACATACGTATACCACAGCCTGAGGGCTAGGTTTATACTCTTATTCATAACGGTTTTAGGAACACATAGTTCCTTGTAAACAATTTCATAAAGCAAGATGACTCATTTTAAAATAATTAAAAGTTTGGGGGCGTATTCACCTTGTCTCTTTAGGATCGGCTTCACTCACCGTCCAAGGGTCTTTCCCTTTCTTTATCTCGCACCTATAGTACGAGTATAAATATTTGTTAGTCGGATACACGATCCGGCTTAAGACCTTTAGTCTTATATCTCAATCCTCGATTGAACCTCTAGTTCAATTCTTTGTTTACTTGAAAACCTTTAGCTTAAAAGTAATTTATAAACCTTTAGTATATATTTAAAAACCCGACATTTCTTCTTCTCCAAGAAACGTAATCATTTTTTTTTATTATTTAAGAATACTCTTTATTCATTAAATAATATTTCATAACAAAGAATATTTACATATATACTTACACACATATATACGTATTCAATAATATTCATAATCACACTTTCATTCGTTTCTTTGTTATGTTTTCTTTTCTTTTCTTTTATCGAGGTATCGAGTATAACCTCGACTTAGGGCTTAAGCCTTTAATATAATATTGATTTATATTGTATTCATTATAACGCCTAACCTTAATGGCGTATAGAAACTCTAGGACACGAGCAGCACTCCAACGCCGCTTTACTTTGCTCGACACGCTAATCGAGGAACGCCAAATCTTCAATACTCTACGACACGTTTTACGAGATCAAACACCTTTCTTGGTATGGTGGAGGGTGGCACGAACTTCGAGGAAACGTTGTACACAAACAAGAGATCGAGACACGCTTTACGATGAAATATGGCACGTTTATCGAGGTGGATCGAGTATACGATTGTCGGGATGTAGTGAGATGTTAGAGAGAAGAATGTGAGCTGAGTTTTGGTGTGCAAAATGTGAAACCCGGACCTTGCTATTTATAGACTTGAAATTGGTCCCCATCGCGCTACGCGATAGGTCCCGGGCAGGCCTATCGCGTACCGCGATATAGACCTGATGACGCAGAGGTGTAGGCCTGCCACGTGTCGACACGTGGCAGCCGCCGCTCCACGTGGCGGCAGTGTTGCCACGTGGCAGCACATGGTGCCACCGTGTGCCACGTGGCACACGTGTCACACTGTGTCAGACTCCCCATCGCGATACGCGATGGGAGTCTCTTCTGACCTGTCGCATACCGCGATGGGTCAGGAAAATCAGAATTTACATTTTAGACCCTCAACTTTGGAATTTGGCAATTTTAGTCCCTAGACTTTGGAAAGTTGATTCTTTGAACTCGAAATTTTCACGTTTTTACACTTCAATAATAGGAATTTGTTGTTGATTCTTTGTGGACAGATTTCCCATTGGAGCAATCAAGGCATTCGTCACTTGGAAACTTGGCTTTTCTTCTTTAATAATCGTGTTATTCCCAATCATCTCATGTTCAGCAGCTTGAAGGAAGCAGATCACATCATCAAGCTTGAAGTTTGGAAAATTGGCTTTCACCTTAATGAACTTGCTGACAATGTACCACACTACAGACAAAGATGACAACAATTTCTTGTTAAAATCAAAGTCGGTGATAGCTAGATCAGTTGTTCTTATCTCATTAACAATTGCTACAAATCTTTGCAACACAGATTTTAGCCTCTCTCTCCTTTGAACTTGAATCTCCAGTTGTTGTTTCAATCTGTCTATATTTTTGTCCTTTAACTCAGTATTGCCTTCAAACATTTCAACAACAACATTATCCATGGCCTTTTCAGCAGTATGATGGTTCACACTGGCCAGAATTTCCCATGAAAGACCTAATTTCAGCATTGAGAGAGCCTTATCATCTCTTTCCTTCATCTGCCTTTCAATTGCTTGATTGTTATTTGTTCCTTCAGAAGGAACATAAAGACCATTTCTGATAGAATTCCATAGTTTAGTATCATTGTAGCTCACAACAGCTTCAAACAGCACCTTCCATTTAATGTAGGTTTCATATCCTAACAATCACGGAATTTTGTTACTAGACACTTCTTGGTCATCCATTTATCTTTTTAGTAGAGTTTATCAAGAAAATATTTTTGGAATTTTGAATTAAAAACTGAAATTATCTGAAAACTTGAAAAATGTTTGAAATAATCATATGTGTGGATGAAATCCTTATATCTGATGAAAAACATATGAATCTGACCAAGAATAAGACACAACTTTAATAAAAAAATAAGAGTAAGAGTGGGTGACGTCACTTTTCAATAAAACAGTGCTTTGCTTACGCCATCGTCTTCTTCCTTAAATTAGCTCAGATTCAATAAAAACTCCACAATCAAACTTCTTAAGCCACACGCCGGTCATCACAAGAGCTAACACAGACTCTGATACCACTTGTTAGGACTGATTTAACCTCGTAACCCACATAAACTATTGACAATAAGGATTACGAAATAAGAATGTGAAAACCCCTAAATTAAAGCTAGCAGAATCAACAATAATAAGAGTGTTGCATAATAACACTAAGCTAACAAACACTCTATAAACTCAAAAGATTTTCATTCATAATATTCAGTGAAATACAATAGGAAATTGCTATTAGGGTTTCAGCTAGAATGTCAGGTGCGGTTGCCTTTCCGTACAAAATATTTTGTATGCCTAGAAAAGTGTGTAATCATCTATTGTAATAAATGTGACCTTGTATTCCGTTTTCATAGGCACACTTGACAAACCTTCTAGAAACCCTAATCATTGTTAAAACATATTCAAAATTATTACAAGTGTCAAATAGGTCTTCGAGTAAGCTTTTGTCTTTGTCGAGCAGACCTTGTAATTCGTAACTGTGCTTGAACGTTCCTTCGAGTAAGCTTTTACTCAAGCAGACTTCATTCTTCATGATATAGCCCAACTTTGCTCGGAAATATTCCAGCAAATATAGTATGCTCGGGTACTATAGCTTTCTTAAGATTGAACTTTGTTCGTAGAAGTCCCTATAATAACTCCTTTTACTTCTAACAAGTATGCTTGAGATCATCTTATTGAATCCTTGCTCGACCCACCAAATTACTTGTTAACTTGGTTTCAGCTAGGATAAGTCAAGAGTATGCTCTACAGCAAACCTTACTCGACTAAAGAACAACCTTGCTTTATGAAGTGTAGTTTGCTCGAACCTTACACTCAGAAGAATTCCAGAAGATAACATTACCCGAATGAGATACATTGCTTGAATAAGTGTAAAGCTTGCTCAAAGTGCATGGTTTGCTCGAATTACATACTTAGCATATTTCTGAGAAGGTTGAGAAGATTCAAATCTTGATCATCTTTTAGGCTCAAAAGAAAAACGGTTTAGGTTATTATAGATTATTTAAATATTATAATTTTAATAATTTACACAATGGCCCTTGAAGTTTCAATTATTTTTAAAACTGAATATATATCATAAGTACATATTAAACCTTTAGCTTTTAAAAGCTTTATGAATGGAATAAAAGTTAATATTCTTGGATTATTTCCAAGTTATACCTGCATAGTTTGGAACTTGTTTAAATAAAAACTTTAAATAATCATAAATCATCGAGAATAATATATTATTAATAAGTGATGACTATTGAAATGACAAAACGGGTCTGTTTAACGAATAAAAACACATAAAATACATGAAACGAAACTTGATATATGTATATATATATATAAACAAAACCAAAATTTTAAAATTGGTTGGATTTTCGGGTTTGAAAATTAGCGAATGTTGCACTGCATCCATGGGATGTAACTAGGATATTTTTATTAAACACTGTACAAAATATTACAATATATGATAATGATATATAAAAAGAAAAATAAGGTTAAATAACTTAGGGACCAGGAAAACTTCAAATGGGCCCTCCTCCATAACTAAACGACCCACCCTCTTTAGTATTCTAATTGTCAACAAACGAACTCGACGTGGACGGCCTTCACTAATCCTAACAAGATAGATAAGGTTACCATGCCTATTGAATTAGAGTAAGTAAGAGTTACTTAATGCAAAGGAGATAATTGAAGAATATAAATGGTCATACCTTGTTAGGGGCAGTGTGATGCAGCTAGGCGTCCTCCATTTTTTCCTTTGATGGAATTAATCGATAAATCATCCAAGTTGGAGATGGATATTAGATGTCTAATCATCGATTATTTAACGATTCTACCAAAGAGTGATCTAAAGAGTTACACTTTGGATAACAAACAAGGAACAATATTTAATAGCTAATTATAGTTTACCAAACACAGATTTCACATCGGTGATTAACTATTTGGATATTATTAATAAGGCGCGTCGGTTAAACCGTCTAATAGTAAAATGTCGGTATTTAATATTTATAAGATAAATATTAAAAGACAAGGATCAGTTTGTCATTAACTATTAATTACTATGATTTATTGTTACTAATTATGAGGGTGTGGTTTGTAACTTGAGATATTATAAATATATCTCATTGCTCATTGGTTAAAACCCTAATCGAGTTATTTCGAAACCCTAGCCGCCACCTGAAACTACCGTTGCCACAACAGTCGATCATCATACCGCCGCATCTTGTTGCCGCTATTATTCTCGTGTGCCTGATTAGACCGTTGTATTGTGGAATCTCGTGAAAGGGTTTTGTTTCCTTGTTCCGATTGGTGTTCAATCTAATAGCTAGACGTTTGTTGATCCTTAGTGCGGGTTTTTGTTTTCTCATCACAAGATATTAAATCTGAACACCCTATGGTTGTAATTGTTTATTCGATTTGTATCTGGATCACTGCCCATTATCGAATTTGATTCGAGTTCGTGTTCACGCTTCCATCCTTATTTGATATAAAATAGTATTTCATTAAACCGTACACAAATTCCAACAGTAGTGTTATGAGTGACAGTTGGAGTGATTTAAAGGAACAAGAATTCAGCGGCACTATGCCTTGTCTTACACCCAATTTCCGCCTCGAGGGCGTTCTTGTTCTGTGTCAACTCACACCGCCAATTCCCTGGGGCATTAAATCTCATTTCCAAGGTTACCTATTCTGACGTCCGTCGTCGCCAAATAAGGAGGCTCCTTTTAAAAACATATCTATGTTTTCTATTGAAAAAAATATATTACGAGTTCTTCAAATAAGGAAAATTGGTTTAAATAATCCCAATCACGCCATATTGGTAAATATTAAATAATAGTTCTAATTTCACACTTGACTGGTGGCGGTCCCAACTAAAAGTGTATTTGTTTTCAACGGTCTGCGACTAATGGATGATTAACTCTCTCTTATGTGGCACGCACAACTGTCAAAAAATTCTTATGTGACACGATTAAGTCCTTATAAACTTCTTTTAGGTATTATACAACCAAAAACTTGAACTACGTCTCTTCATTCAGTTAGTAATCGTGTTAGTGAATAAAGAGATGGAGTTCACTTTTTTGTTTTTATAATACTTAAAAGATGTTTATAAAGAGTCCATGCAACGTAATCGTGCCACATAAGATTTTTTTGACAACTGGCCGTGCTATGTAAGCAACAGACTAACGGAGTTAATCATTCGTTAGTCACGGGCCGTTGAAACCAAATACACCTTTATTTGGAACCGCCTCCCGTTATGTGTGAGTCAAGACTATTATTTTTCAATAAAACGTAGTTAAGATTATTTAAAACCAATTCTCTTTCACATAATTAATATATCAAACAGAAAAGTCAAACAACTTTAAAGAAAACAAGAATTAGTGTTCCTTATTGGTTTTTAATTTAAAAATGAAAAACTTTGTTAAACAAATATACCATTTATACTACTTGTAAAATACAAAATAGCAGAAGTAGCCCATAAAAATTCGGCGATTTATGTTAAACAGAATTAGTCTACGAGAATGTACTAAGCTATATGGTATTGTTTATTAGCTCATTCTTTATCATTTGTTAACGCCACATTAGTTTTTTCTCTATCATTCACTGCACCACCCAACCTATTTTATGGCTCATCCCCTTTGTTTATTTAATACAAATTGTATGTATAATGTTTAAAGCATGGTTATTAATTATTTTATGAATCTTTCATTATATAAACTATAAAACTTAATCTTAGACACTAGAAATAATATAATAAAATAAGCTAAACCTTAAAAGATCACTAAAAATCAAACATTAAATTTAAACACTAAAACTTTAAAATTCACTAAAAATTAAACACTAAATTTAAACACAACACTTTAAGAATTAACTTAGGGGTGTTTGGGATTGCTTAATTTATCTTCATATGACTTATAGTTATAAGATGTTTGGAAAAGTTAACTTTGTGAGTGTATAAATCATAAATTATAATTTTGTAACCTATAACTTTTGACTTATATAAGTCATAACGAGGTAGAATAAGGAATCCCAAACACCCCGTAAAACATAAGAAAATCACAAAAATATTTAGTCTTCGTTGTTGGAAGGAGGCGGTTGTGACCATATATGTTCAATCTAGTCCGATCGTAGCGTGTCACGCGTATCTTCATTCTCCAAAGCCAGTCTATTATACTCTCTTTGTGTTTCATCAATTTGTTGATATTCGATGTTTTTAATCCTCATACACACAAATTGCATGTCCCTTGTCTTTAATAAACATGTTATGCATAATGACTATGGCGTACATCATCCGTCTAATTCTTTTATGGCAACCATGCTCGTGCCAGCTTGTTTACAAACATGTCACTTTGACTTTAGAACACCAAACATCGTTTGATATCCTTTCTTTCCGTCTCTGGAGCTTTCTTCGTTTATCATCTAGTGCACATGTGAACGATTTCACAAACATGGACCACGGGGGATATTCCGTCACCAAGCTAATAGACATGCTTGTATTCGATCCCGGAAACTTGAACACTAAACTCCTTAGTGATACCTACTATGATGTCATTGAATAACCTCAACTGATACAGGACTATTAAATCATTATTTGTACCTGTAACACCCAAGTAGGCACGTTAAATTCATTAATCTTGTGAAGTGACTGTTTGTAAAGATACTCGGGTGTACATGTTCACCTCACATGTACTGAACCACGCCAAAAATTGGGACAGTTTGTCAACTCCAATGCATATAATCAAAACTACCATGCATTCCATGAAATCCCTTTTTGTTTCATGTCACATATAGTTTCTGAATATCGCTTCAAGTTGGGCTACGTAAATATCTCTTGTATATATCTTAATGTTATTTTTGCAATATTTATAACACTTTCACGTACTGCTTTTCGGTAATTTGAAGATACTCGTCCAAAGCATCATGTGTCGTGCAGTATGTCATATGTCGGATCGTTGCAGTTCACTTTTGTAGAGAAATAAAGTCTTTTCTCCTCTCGTATAAGGATGTAATTCAAACCACAAATCTGTTCTCTTTATATCTTCGACAATTCTTAGAAATAGCCGTTTACTCATTCGTAAACGTCTTCCAGAATGTTTATATGTGAAAGTTGCGTCTTTGACAAAGTAATCGGTTACCATGCGTTTGTGTGCACCCTTAAGATCTTGATTCAACCGAGCTTTTCTTGTAAGCAGACTCAGCGTATGCCGGTCGTTGAATAACATCTCGATCATACAATTCATTGCTTTAACACAAAAAATCTGCATTGTCGGATGAAGATGAAGGGTTTATGCTCAAATTTTTAGTTGAAATGGTTTTGTTTTGATTGAAATGGGTTTGTTTAAATGTTTTGAGAATGGCTTATATATATATATATATATATATATATATATATATATATAAATAAGGGGTAAGAATCCTAAGAGAACCACTTGCAAATTAAGAACCATTTTGAACCATTAAAAAAACCTCTAAAAATATATTTAAAATAATTATAAAACAAAAAAGAACAAAAATTTTAAAAAAGTAAAAAAAATCAAAATTCTTATATTTCATTCCGGTTTCATAAAAAAAACTTCGTATCATTCACATATGTATAATTCCAGTTAATCTTTAGTTACATAATGTACACATGTATACATTATCATTTACCTTAAATTGTACATATGCGTATAAAAAAACATGTATATACATATATGTACATATTATACATATATGTATAATTTAATTAAACCGAGACGTTTTTTTTTATGAACCCGGGATAATAAATAAGATTTTTTTTTTTACTTTTTTGTTTTTGCTTTTTTTTTTGTTTTATGATTTTTTTTATGTTTGGGTTTTTTGTGGTCTAAAATGGTTTTCAATTTCAAAATAGTTTTCACATGATCATATATATATATATGTGTGTGTTTATAATATAAATAATAATTTTTTTAAAAAAAAACTAGTGTCTAACTATCATATATTGGCCAAATGATGCGCGTACGACATGAACCACCACGGCCCCACCATCCATACCGCTTAGTCTAAGATCCAACGATGCATCACAACAATCAATAGACGGGATGGACTTTTATGGTGGGCCACTATTCAAAAGTAATAAGTAATTACCCGGTGATAAGGCCTCCGCCCCCCCCCCCCCCCCCCCCTCCTTAAAGTTTATACCACTTTCAAGGAATCAGTTAGTTTTTTAATATTTTTAGTTCGTTGCTTTGTCTTTTTGATTTGGTTTCCAAATTATGTAGCTTAGTTTCCCAGTGTTGTTTAGTGTATATTAATTGTTACATTTTTGAATCGTCTTTTGCTTTCAGTTATTATCATATCCTAGTAAGAAGATGATGAAGGATCACTTGACAGAAATTGGGTCAGTGGTGGCGAGTGTTATGTTTATCTGGGCGATATTCAACCAGTGGTTTCCGGAGGAGCTCCGTACCTACATACGAAGACACTTCCGTACAGTTGTTAATTATTTCTACCCATATGTCACAATCAGCTTTCACCAGGACGACGAGTTCCAGCAGAACATGGCGTATAAGGCCATTGAACTCTACCTTGGCGCCAACTCAATAAAGCGTGCTAAACACCTAAGAGCGAATGTGATCAAGGACAGCAAGCACCTCGCCCTCAGCATAGACACCTATGAAGAGGTTTTGGACGAGTACAAAGGAATCAAGGTCTGGTGGAGATCTGGAAAAATCATCCCCCAGCAGCAGCCCCTGTACTCTGCTGGCAATAATGAGAAGCGGTACTATTCACTCACATTGCATCAAAAGCACCGTGATATTGTCACCCAAGATTATGTGCAGCATGTTCTTGAACAAGGGTATGAGATTACCAGGAAAACAAAACAACGTAAGCTTTACACCAATAGCAAAAGTAAAGGCTATTATGGTAACATGTCAAGTGGAGTTACATCATGTTCAAGCACCCGTCTACGTTTGATACACTTGCGATGGATCTGAATAAAAAGAAGGACATTTTGGACGATCTTTTGACATTCAGCAAGTCGAAAGATTACTACAAGAAGGTGTGTTATGCTAATTTTATTTATCAGTTATCTTTTTGTTATGCTTGTAGCTATCATATATATCAACATATATTATTGTCGTTTCATTGTAATTATTATCTTTTCACCAATATATATTGTTTCATTCTGTTTTGAAGGTGGGCAAGTCGTGGAAACGAGGATATCTTCTTTATGGTCCACCAGGGACTGGGAAGTCTAGCATGATTGCTGCCATTGCTAACTTTCTTGATTATGATATCTATGATCTTGAAATAACTTCGGTGAGCACTAACACGGAGTTAAGAAAGCTAATTATCGAGACAACAAGTAAGTCCATAATCGTGATCGAGGATATCGATTGTTCCCTCGATCTCACGGGTCAGAGAAAGAAGGAAAAGGAGGATATTAATGAAGAGGAACAAATGCACGAACAATATGAAAATGAGAAGAAAAAGAAAAGTTAAGAAAGCTAATTATCGAGACAACAAGTAAGTCCATAATCGTGATCGAGGATATTGATTGTTCCCTCGATCTCACGGGTCAGAGAAAGAAGGAAAAGGAGGATATTAATGAAGAGGAACAAATGCACGAACAATATGAAAATGAGAAGAAAAAGAAAAGTGAAGTGACTTTGTCTGGGCTTTTGAACTTCATTGATGGATTGTGGTCGGCTTGTGGCAGTGAGAGAGTGATCGTATTCACTACGAATCATATCGAAAAGCTTGATCCGGCTCTTATTAGGAGAGGAAGAATGGATAAACATATTGAGATGTCGTATTGTTGTTTTGGAACGTTTAAAGTTCCTACAAAGAACTATTTGGATATTGAATCACATGAGTTGTTTGAAACCATCGGTCGATTGTTGGACGAGACCAACATAACTCCAGCCGATGTTGCTGAAACTTTGATGCCGAAATCAGCTGAAGAAGATGCTGAGAGTTGCTTGAACAGTCTGATCAAATCTCTGGAGAATGCAAAAGAAAAGGCAAGACTTAAAACTGTGGAGGATGCAAAAGGTGATCCAAATGCACAAGAGTTGTGAAAACCCAACACCGAAGTAACAAGATTGGCAGCCTTGAAAAAGTAGTAACAGATCGATTAGAAATTTTGAGTCTTTATTATTATGTTTTGTCATGTCTTTAGTTTAGTTGGTTTGAGTTTGAATTTGAATTTGAAGTTTCCGATAAGCTCCTTGACATAGTCTAGATAGGGGACTTAGTTTCTTGTTTTCATCGTACGTTTTTCAAGTTCGTTTATTTAATAGAAAAGGAGTCGCATCGTTATGCAAGAAAGCGATCCAGAAGGCTAGCTAGTTTATCACAATTTCATCGATATTGGCTTAAACTCGTGTATTCACTCTATTTTGTGTGTACGAGACCAACTTCCAGTAATTGTGTGAATCGGTCGGCAGTGGCGGATCTAGGAATTTTTCCCAGTGGGTTCACTGCTTTTAATGCTCTAATTTCATAGAACTGAACACACAAATTTTCGGGTTGGTTCGACGGTTCGAGTCAAGTAATGTTCATTTTAATTGTGCATGAGCAAATTGGTTAGGAACTTAGGATAGATGAAACTTGCAGATGTTCTAACTTTTTTAAGGAAATGTTCAAACTGTTTATTAATCATACATACCAAGTGAAACATGTTCGTCAATGTGCTCATGGAATTGTCCATCATGGTGGAGTCATTGTAGTTTTGTGACATTAAGTCACAATTGTTTTTCACTTTACCAATAAAACATTTGGTGTTCATTGAACCGTTTCCCTCTCATACTCTCCCTTGTCTATACCTTAATTGAATTCAAGAAGAACCAGATAAACTACACTATAGTTTTGTTTCATTTGTCTAAACCAATTTGTTCACGGAATATGCAAACCCAAAAGACACCATAATACTAATACTTACTTTGATACGAAGATTACAGTGCAAATGATGTGTTGAGCAAATTGGCCGATGATGGAATTCAAAATAAAAAATGAGTTTTAGATACAGGTTCTAAAAGAACACAGTGCAAAAGAAAACAAAAGAGTTTTTAGTAAATGTTCTAAAAACAACAACGCAGAAGGAAAAAAAGAGATTTAAATAAAAGTTATAAATGAACACCATGAAACACTGCACAGTTTCGAACCCGGGTTGCTTGCATAAAACAATGAAACATTAAGATTCTTGCACTGGAACACTTATTCAACTTGATAATAGGTTCACTTGGTAATATATGTATGGGTTCACTCCAGAGTTGTTATATAAAATATTTATTAAAAATTTGAAACTCGGTGGGTTCCCGTGAACCCGTAAGAATGTATGTAGGTCCGCCCATGTCGGTCGGTTTATACCCAAAACCATAACCATAATCGAATTATCAGTATACTAGATAGAGAAACATTCCCGACGACAGTATCATGTGTGATGTCGGTTACGTTGGCATCCGACTCCGTTATGTCCTCAATCGGTAACACCTTCAACGTTAGTTACTTGTCTGACATAGGTACCCCCGGTTACATGATCGACATCTCGTCGGTATGGCAGGAGGCGCCGGTTGACGAGTTTGGAGAATCTATATATAGAATAAGCCATTCATAATCTACAGAATCTTCAGTCATTTTCGTTTGCAAATATCTCATTGCCAATGTCTATGACTTTTGGTTGATCATCGAACTTCTTGATAACCAAAATGTTATGATAACTAGTCAAGTAAATGAGGGCGTGAGCGGCTGCCCTAGAAGTACCGGATTGAAAAAAATTGGTTTAAGTTTTTAGAAAATGGAATACGCGTGTGTTTAATTTGAGTTTGAAAATAAATTATTGCATCGTTAGTTTTTTTCAAATGGATTTCTCTAATATATGCCGTAACCTCACATGTAAGAGTTATTAGTTATATGGAATATTCTTTTTAAAACTATCATTTAAAGTAATTACATTAATCTTGTAATAACTACCATATTTAAATTTTTATTAATCCTTTCATTCATGACTACTAATTAAACTTTTTTACCTCCCTTTTTGAAATGAGAACTTATTCTTTCTTGCATAATTTTAATAAAAAAAAGCCTCCTCTTAATTAGAAAACATTGACAAACGAATTGTTTCTTAAAAAAGATTTCTTGTTTTCACTTGTTCTTCAATGGCATCTTCATCAACACGAAGCTCATTCAGATCCAAAAGAAAACGATCATCCATTTGCAGAATAATACGAATGTTTTATATCATTTAATCTTAAAAAAAAGGTAACGAAAGTTGTTGTTTAATAATAAATACTTATTAAAAATGGTAGAAAGTAGAAGTGATGAAAGAGTAATTTTTTAGGGAATTAAAAAAATCTAATTAGTAGTCATGAGTAGATGGAATTATTTAAAGGGAATAAAAAAATTGTTAAATATGGTAGTTATTAAATGATTATTGTAACTAATGTGAAGTTTCAACAAGAATATTTTATGTAATAAATGTTTTTTACGTGTGCCCTTTGGGCACTTATTAGAAAATCCATTTTTCAGAAAGTTATTTTAAAATAGACAGGATTTATGGTAACATTTTCAAAAGTCGAATAAAATAAAATTTTGTGATTGTCAAATACTTTTTAATTTTGTCTTGTTTGGTTCTATCATATCTGACTTGGCCCTAAGTTTCCAGATAAGCTGCGTAAGCTACTAGTATATCTAAATATAATTTAAATGATAAGTTTAGTTAAAAAGGATTATAAAGTGGATATAAAAGCGTACTTGCTTTAACAACAGAGAGAGGTTTCTTCAGCCGTCCAACTTTTGCTCTCGATTCAAGAGGGGAACAATAGCTGAAAACGGTTGCTGATACCCCGTAGGCTGAGAGAAAAAGGAGGAATCCACCCGAGCAAGGGCAAAATATAGTGGGGGCAGGGAGGGGTTGTGACCCCTGTTTTCAACTCCAAAGTACACATTAGATAAGAGATTTGTTTTTCAACTCCAAAGTATATATTTGGCAAGAGATTAGGAAGTTGCGATTGATTAGATGGTTCATTGGAGTTTTTGATATGTGCAGGCAATTTATGGGTAGAAATAGAATTATGTGAAGCAGATGATAAAGAAATAGGGGCATTTTCATAATTTAGTCCACTATAAAACTTATAGCATGTAGCATAGCTAATGTTGTCATATTGCTTGTCAAACTAAATATTAGTAACTTATATAAAATTTGTTATATACTATATATTTTACTAGTTTATTTAAATTAGTTAAAAATTTGTAGATGCTTACTTTTATTTATTCGTTTACCTTATTAAATTTTATTTTGCACAGTATAAACTATTTTAGAAAAAGAAATTTGTATATCGACTCTTCAGTTAAAAGTTTATGGTTCTGTTACTAATCATGCCTAAACAAGTTCCATAAAAGAGTGTAAATGTTGAAGTAATAGTAAGAGATGGCATCATCTACTCGTTAGTCCTTACTCACACCTAAGTATGTCATCTTATGTTCTTCAAACACCGACCACATCTCTTTCATTACTAAAGAAGCCTATATTACTTTTCAGATTTATTGAAATATATCCCACCCCCACCCCGGATTCAAATATTAAAATTCCGTCACTGCACCAGAGGAGGGCTCGCATCTGATTATGTAGTTAGTAAGGTAAATAATAGGGGTGTTCAAAGTCGGATATCCAGACTTTGGATATCCGAACATTTCGGATAGTGGATTTCACTATCTCCATCTGTCCGAAATTTCAAATATTTGAACTTCGGATATCCGTTCGTATAGTGAAATGGATATCCGAATTTAAAAAAAAATAATTATAGGAAAAATTTAAGAATTACTTTTAAAAATATTTTGGATATCGAAATATTACAAAAATTATCCTGAATATCCAAAATTTATCCAAAATATCAGAAATTATCTAAAATATCCAAACCTTATTCAAAATTTATAAATATTATTTACTATTTAATAACTAAAAAAATATTTAGATATTTGAACTATCAGAAAATATTCAAAATCTTTATCAGAATATGAAAATTCAGATATCCGAATTTTCGAATAATTCGAATTCAGATTTTCCGATATTTCGAATACGGGTACGGATTCGGTTTTTTAAACACCCCTAGTAAATAAGGCTCTCCCACCACCAAAATTTGAGTGAAAATATATTATAAATCAAGAAAAAAATTTGTTTTTAGTCAAATTCTTTTTGACCAAATCAGGCATCCTCTTCTTTCTCATTCAACATTAATTCAATCACATGTTGACCGATTGAAAACCAACTTTACCCATTCAAATGTTTTTCTTTTTGGAATCAAAGGGTCTAAAGCATGATCGAATCAGATGTCATCTCTTGATGGTTTCATTGAGATGTAAGCAAACTGTGACATTCGTCATTTTCTAAAACCGAAAACCAGACCCTTTTTTAAACTTTGTTATACTTCGGGTCCTTTAAAAGAATGCCTTTCATGTTATAATCATGTCCCATACTCATTGTGTTATTTTAATATCTTTAACGGTGCTTAATTCGTTTATTTTATGCTCGAAACCAACCCAAACCAAAGTAAAAGGATCATTTTTTTGCAAAAACCAAACTTTTCCCCAACCCATAAATCAGATTTTATTTAATTAATTATTTTATTTAATTTATTTATTGATTTAATCTATTTTAAAAACCAACCAACCACATTGAATGCAAAAGTGGTTGTAAGATAGTTTAATGTCGAACCATCCATGCAAACTTGTCACCTCCTCCTTGCTTATAAAACCAACACTTCTCAACTTTTAAAAATGCTAATATCTTCCTCTCTCTCTAATTTTAGATTTGTGGAAGCAAATTAAAGTGTTTTTGTCTAAGTTGACTTTAAAAGTCAAACAAAACAATTGCTTGTTTTTCAATCTGATTTGAGTAATGTTTTGGGATGTTTTCAATTTTTATTAGTCTTGTATATATACATATGTTTCATTGTTTTCCTTCTTCAACCTTGGTTTATTAAGGTTTTTATGTCATCCTAAGGCACGCATTGGCTTATTAAAGGCTAGTTTGGCCTGTTTTGGGATTTTGACTCGTTTAAAATTTCTTATTTTTATTTTATTTTTTGTTGACTCTAGGACAATGAGGATTTGTGTAATAAGATGGTAAACATGTATTGGCATCACACAATGAGTGGCATAATTGTTTTTCATCAAAAACCATTTCAAAACATCAAGAACATAGGTTCTAATGGTATTTCAATTCTAGACAGAAGTTGGTTGTTAAAGATTGGGCCATAACTTTGTCGTAACAAACTGGAATGGTGCAAGGCAAAAGTCTGTGATGAACTTCATTGAGTTGTGGTTTCAATGCTTATTTAATTTTATTTTAATTCATTTGTATGGCTTCAAAATCACTGTTTTCGTTTTAGTACGCATATTTACACCAATTGAGAAAACCGGCTGTTTCAGCCTATCTCAAATAATAACTTGGGGAAAGTTTCTAAATTAAAAATGTTCATAACACCCTAATTAAGTGGACTGAATATTTTTATAATTTTTAGAAATTTATTTATTTTTTTAAGCATTATTCAAATCAATGACAGATTCCGTCCAAATCTGATTAAAATCCTTTTGGTTGTTTTAGCACCTTAGATGTGATATATTTTTTCTTGATTATTCTTGGCTAATGTTTTGTAGTTATTTTTCATGTTAAAGGAAGATGGGTACTGGACTTGGTCTCAAACCAAGCTTTGGATTAAATAAACCAAGCAATCCACTTAAAACCGAATCACTCGCTTAAAAACACAAGTTGTATTTCAAGCGAGCGATTCTTGTATTTTCTTTCAAGTTTCTGTTTTATTTTAGTTTGTTGTTAGTTGTTAGTGCACGGTCTTGCGTCTCGAGTCTTTTTGTTGATCGTTAACGTATTTGTCGTTTTATGTTTAATGTAATAAACAATTAATGTATTTTATAGTTCGTTAAAGTATTAGTCTAGTTCGCTAAGGATGTTTAACGAACTAGATCTAAGTTAAGACCTTCCTGGTTCGTTAAGGATGTTTAACGAATCAGGAGTTGACTCGTTAAGATTATTTCGTATTTAATGTATATAACGAAGTAGATCCTAGTTTGTTAGGAAATGTTGACGAACTAGGTTTATCTTCTATATATAGTGACCTTGTCACTGTTTAATGTTAAGCTTTTGAGACAATTATCGAACCTCTGCCCGAATACTCTCTCAATCTTCATATTAAGTTTATTAATAATATACATACTATTGATAATATATACACATATACAACATATAATCAATCATGATAATGAGCTAGATCCAAGGTTTAGCATTAACCGTATACATCAGATCTGTGATCTGTTAATCGTTAAGTGTTAAATCAGGGGAACAAACAAGTGGTATCAGAGCTTTCGGGGCTCAATTACGCTTGATTTGGTTGTTTATTTGGATTATTGGACTGTTAATTAGTATTATGTATTGTTAAGGTTCTGTTTGATTGAATTAGGATCAAATTGAGGTTAATTGATTGAATTATGAAAGGATTGGACTGGATTTAAGGTGGTTAAGGTATTGGTGAGGCATTGTGAATTGGAATTGAGGTTAGGACTATGTATGGATTGATATTGGTGTGAATTCAGCGTTAACCGAAACAGAGGATTGATTTGGTATAATTGGATTTGTGATCTGGGTTAATAGGTCACGAGAATAGTTGATTTGGTTTGGTGTGGTGATGACGAGTGTTTTGGTACTTGATTTGTGAGATTTGATTGCGTATTGAGTGTGTATTACGGATTTAGTTTTTCTGGGTTCATGTTCTTCATTTCCAGATTTTTGGAAATCTTCTTTGAAGATTTGAAGATATGAATATTCAAGTTTGATTCGTTAATCTGAACTTGATTCGTTAACATATTTCATCAATTCGCTAAAGGTTATCATTGATTCGTTTCATCGGTTCGTTACTTAATCTGATTCGTTTCATCGGTTCGTTACTTAATCTGATTCGTGTCAAATAGATTCGTGTGACACATGTCTGCCTTGGAATTTGTGTTATAACAACCATTGCCACGTGGCATTAGGTGTCAGAGTTTGTTACAAACGGTTGTAACAACTTGATTCGCTATAGTTTGATTCGTTATCAACTGTAGCTGGTTCGTCATCTTATTTCTCTAAGCTTATCTTAGTGATTCATCACAGAAAATACTCTAGTTCGCTAAGCTTGTACTTTGTGATTCGCTTCGTCAAATCGCTTACTCATTCGTTGACCATCAGATTCGTTAATAATTAAAATTCTGATTCGTTACCTGATAAATCTTAACTTCGTTAAGGTTAATTCGTTTATCACTGTTCACAGTTCGCTAAAACTGTTTACAGTTCGTTACATTCATTGTTCACTATTCGTTAACCTTATTTTTCACAAGTCATCCTTTAATTTTTGAAATTTTTCAAAAATGGATGGTATGTATACATTAGCTTCTCAAAACATGTTAATGCAACAAATGTTGCAACTTGATACCGAGATAGGTTCACATTCGAAATGTCCAAGGTTGATGAAATTTAGTGACTCTGCTAAATGGGAACCTCGTTTTCGTGCTCATTTAGGTTCTGTTCATCCTGATTGTTCGTACTGTTTGGATGAGGTTTATACTGTTTCATTGATCGGAGATGAGACCATAGGCTTCAGACCTAAAGCTATCTCTCAATACTCACATGAAGAGAAGAAAGCGTTAGAAATTGAGACAAAAGTTTATTCTACTCTTACCATGGCTTTACCTGAGAACATCTTTCACCAAGTGGGTAGCACAAAAATCTGTGCTTCATTATTCCAACATATTCGTATGAGAAGCATGGGTAATACAGCTGAAAGCAAGAAGGTAATGCTCAAGTTTCAATTTAGAAACTTTAATTTACTAAAAGGTGAAACTGTTGAAGAGATGACAACAAGGTTTAATCACTTGATTGCTGAGATGGACAAAATGAGATTAGAAACTTCTGAGGTTGTTAAGATTGATACCATCAAGAGTGCATTACCAAGTTCGTATTCTACGTTTCTCATGGTATTGAAAGAAAACTGTTATTTTAATGAAGACCTGACTGCAAGTGAGTTTTTACAAAAGATTGAAGCTCGTGAATACGATCTCAAGTGTCAAAAATCTTCCAAGGAAAGTCAAGATCATGTTTTCTATGGTGGTAGCATGCTTCTAAGTTCAACCATTTCTCCAATCACTGCATTTCTCACACATAATGCAAGTGAAAATGCAACAACCATATATAGTGATCCTAGAGCATGTTTCTATGCTGGTAAACCAGGATCCCCAAATGTCTCTGCTGGTTCAGGAAGTTCATCCAATACAAATCAATTTTCATCACCTCCAAGTGTAAACATGAAAGAATCTGAACAAAACTTTGCCTTTTTATCAGCTTTCATGTCTTCTTATGAAAATTTGGTGAGTAGCAAAATTGCCACTAGTGATCTGACTGATGAAGATTACGATCAGATTGATCCTGATGACTTATAGATCATGGGTTTAAAGTGGAACATGGCGATGATTGTCCGTAAGGTAAAAAGATTTATGCAAAGAACTGGAAAAGATCTTGCTTCCATAAATAAAAAATTGGTATTTGACAAGTTAAAGGTGAAATGTTATAATTGTCAAGAGTTCGGACACTTTGCTAAAGAATGTGACAAACCGAAAAAGGAGTATACTGGTCCTCGTGGTCAAAATCAAAATTCTTCAACACCACGAGATAATGATGCTGAAAAGAAACCGTCTACCTCTGGGTCACAAGCAATGTTAGCTGATGGAAATGATTGGTCACAACGACTACTGTGTAATGACAATCAAGCTAATTTGGCTATGTTTGGGCTAACTAAAGACTTTCGTGATGCAAGTGGAAGTGAGTCGTCTTCAGACAATGATTCTGGATCTGATTCTGATGATTCTTGTGACAAACCTGCAACTGTCTTTGCTTGCATGGCAAAAATCAATGAGGTTAGTCATTCTATTTCTGCTACATCATCTGTTAAAGTAACGTGTGTTGAATGTGAATCAAACAAACCTAAGTTAGAATCTTTAAAGAATTAAAATGATAATTTGATAAGGGAAATTGCTTCATTAAAGGATACTTATAGACAATCTCTTGAGTCTCAAATGAGATCTCGTGAGAAGATTGAAGCTTTGCCGACAAGTAACCATGAGGATTACTTGTATTTTATGGTAGAAATATTGAGGATTCTATGTTTAAAAAGAACGGACTGTGCCCTCCTTACAAATATCTGTTACATGTCCTGATTCATTGCATGGGTGGTCGTAAAGGTGGATTTGATGAGTGTCGTATAAGTTTGCAATCGGCATTTGTGGCTCTTATTCTCAATAAACCTTTCAACTACTCAGAAATGGTTTTCGATCATCTGAAAGAACAAGTTCAGCAGACGGCTCAGAAGAAGAAGTTCTTGATGTATCCCCGATTTCTACAGTTGATAATTCAAGACCTTATCCCAACTTGGTGATTGATCGAACGTTAGTGGACGATGTTCTTGATCTAGAACACATGAAGGCTGACATGGTGCATAGAATGATGATTTATCGTAAGGAGAGGCCACAGGACAAACGGATGATTGGTCATATCATTAACCCTGATTATGTATATCCTCCCGAGGATCGTTGGATCCATGATGACTCGGATTCCGAGCAGGAGGGAGGAGAAGGTGGGAACGATGGAGATGATGATGATGGTAACGATGGTGGTAATAGTGATGCAGCTCATAGAGAGCAACAGCCTACCGTTGAAGCTGCGTTGGCTGCTACCATTCCAGCTCAACGTGAACAAAAACGAAAGGGTAAAGCACCAGCTTCTGAAGTTCCAGCAAAGAGACGTGTATCTACTGGAGCTGGTGTAATTATTGGTGTTCCACCGCCTCGTCAAATCATGTCTCAATGCCCGGTAGTGCCGCCTACTACTAGCACTCCGGCGCTTACATTAACAACAACGATGGTTCATCATGAGCAGCTGGGTTTGATTCCACATATGGCACTAGCTGAAATACCATTGCCTTCTGCTACATCTTCCACTGTTCCTCCAACACCGTCAATGAGGCCTCCTCCACCTAGTGATGTCTCATTTATGAGAATTACAAGGCCTCAGGGACCAATCCAACCTGTTCATCCATCTTTGTATGCTATGCCACCGAACCGTCAGACAGACATGTTGTTGAATCTCCTTCATTTGTATGAAAATCAGATGTCTGCTGACCGACTGAATCAGGAACGTCTCATGGAGAACCAAAAGAGATTAATGGGATATGTCTCCTTCTTCCAGAAAGAAACGAAAGCCCTACGTGAGATTGTTACGTCTCAGGGGGTGAAATTAAAAGAGCAGGAGGAACTTATTCTACAATTAACGTGTAAAGATGATGCACTGAAAAGACTCAAGAATGACGATGAAGACCCTGATGAGTCTGGTGCTGGTGGTGAGACGAAACAAGCTCACGACGCATCTACAGGTGTAGGTACGAGTGGTGGTGATGACTCGGGTAAGCAGGTTGTTGTTTATCATGACTCAACTGCTATTAAACCGATTGAAATGATTGAAGCCAACAATGTTATATTTGTGGATGGATTGGGAACAGTTAGGAGTGTGGTGAACAGAGATGAGATCGAGGTTGGTGAGTTCATTGAAAGGTCACTAACACGAGAGCAGATTTCGCTACTGCTTGGCTTCAACAACAAACAGTTGATCGTGTTAGAGACAGTGCCCGATATTGAGGTAATTAATGATGATGAGATTCTAAATGATCCTACCGTTGAGATGAGTACGGATTAAATTTATGAGAATGAGGAGGTTGAGATGGAGGATGTGACTGCTGAGGATTACCCTGATCTGTTTCAACACACCAATGTTGATCAGGGTGCTCCAGTGTTTAATGAAGAAACGATTAAAGAAGCAGAAGACCATCTTGAGAAGAACTCCAAAGGCGAGAAGGTTTATTCTGATTCGCTTCTCGACCCGTCTCTTGAGGAGATTCAGAGTTGGTTCAGACACAAGAAAGCAGGTAAGATTATTGGGTTGTATCGGTATGTTGATAAAGAGCTTAAAGAAGAAGAAGTTTCTCGAGCCAAGGCAAATCAAGTAACGTCCTTCAAGACCGTATCAAAAGTACAAGGTGATATTGTCTCTTGGCTATATGATCCTGAGCTTAAGGTATGCATTGTGAAATGGGAGAAGGGAATCCAGTACTACGAGAAGATGATGGATGTTCTTACTTTACCGCGTTGGGATGTTCGTACCCTCGCATGTCGTCCATTTATCAATCGAGGGGGTGACCGGATAGCTGATTGGTTTCATCAACAATTGCTATTCGAGGTCAATTCTGGATTCAAGTATCTCAAACCCCTAGTTCCAACCCGGAAACGTATTAATGAGATTGATCCAAGGACGGGTTGGAGGAAGCTTGTTCTTAAGGTAAAGCCACCGAAGACGATGAAACGTGTGCCGATGAAGACTATGAACCAACACATGCATCTGTCATTCGACCGCTGGTACTACGATAATCGTACTGGCGAGGCCGTCATTATATTGTGCAAAGGTTTGAAGACTGAGCTTATTAAGATTATCGACCCGATGTGGTTGGTTAATTTAACTGAGACCGATAATAACGTGTTGCACAAGAACAAGATTTTGATTGAGCGACTTGAGGATTACGATCTAGCCATGCAGTTCCAACGTGTTGTACGTGTATGCTTTGAGAATGGGATTCATAGTTGCAAGGACTGGCAGACCAAGCGCTTCAAGTAATTTAAAGACAAAGAGCTCAAGACGAGGGGGTGTCTGTTAGTGCACGGTCTTGCGTCTCGAGTCTTTGTATTGATCGTTAACGTATTTGTCGTTTTATGTTTAATGTTATAAACAATTAATGTATTTTATAGTTCGTTAAAGTATTAGTCTAGTTCGCTAAGGATGTTTAGCAAACTAGATCTAAGTTAAGACCCTCCTGGTTCGTTAAGGATGTTTAACGAATCAGGAGTTGACTTGTTAAGATTATTTCGTATTTAATGTATGTAACGAAGTAGATCCTAGTTCGTTAGGGGATGTTGACGAACTAGGTCTATCTTCTATATATAGTGACCTTGTCACTGTTTAATGTTAAGCTTTTGAGATAATTATCGAACCTCTGCCCGAATACTCTCTCAATCTTCATATTAAGTTTATTAATAATATACATACTATTGATAATATATACACATATACAACATATAATCAATCGTGATAATGAGCTAGATCCAAGGTTTAGCATTAACCGTATACATCAGATCTGTGATCTGTTAATTGTTAAGTGTTAAATCAGAGGAACAAACATTAGTTCTCATGTTTTGGATATGTGGCAACCAACTTCGGTCTCAAAACGTGCCATAGACCGAACCAAAACCGAACTTTCGCTTAAACTTAATATTTTACAAATAAAACCCCAATTTGAATTCAAGTTTAGTTTATTTTACTTTATTTAATATTTACTTTTGGACACATCCCCAATCCTAAACTCACTTTCTTCTCGGACTCACTTCTAAAAATTTGAACCTTATGGTTTGCCCTCTTAAGGACTGTCCCATCTATCTCATCACTTGCTTAATTTCCAAGTGAGAAATCACACTCCCCCTTTTACACTTTTATACTTTTCGGGGTGGCATGCGTACCATATTCAAACTTACATGTTTTAAGACCTTATTACTAAATTCACAATTCTACATTATGTGTTTATATAAATATTTGCTCGATCATTTGTTTATGCCTCAAATTGATTACGTGCACGAGTGTTTATTTTAATGTTGTTGTTGAGCCTCAATAAGTATGATCATACGCACCCCTAACTATTTTAGCCTTGTGCTAATAGAATAGGGCTTCATTATCCGAGTATTTTGGTTGTTACCAAATAGAAAGGATCATCGGTTATTTACTTTTCATTTATAATGGTTGTTACATTATTGTATATACACATATGAATTGTGATTTTGCCTCATTATATACATATAACAAAAACTAGTGTATTGCTCACCAACATTCATGTTGATCAAATCTATTTTTATGCATGCTACAGGTTTACTTTTAGGTTGTTTTTGAAGATTGAAGACTCATCACTTAGATTAATTATACCTTTAGGATATTTTAATGAATTAAGTATTGTTGTAATTGTTTGTATTTAATCTTTTAACAAGTTGTTCTTGAGTTATTGAATGAAATAAATGAGTCGAGTAAATATTATCACTTTAATAGTGTCATTGTGTTCTTGAGCAATCCGTCGTACCCCGGCATGTTTTGCCTCCTTTGGTCGGGGTGTGACACAAACAACCTTAGCGTTGTCAACATTTTATTTTCAAACTCAATCACAAACATGGCCTAACTTAAAGAATCGCTTGATAATTTTTAGGACCTATAGTTACGTCAAGGTTTAGGTTGAAAATATCAAGACTCGTCCTTTTCTTTTTCTAACTATGAACTTTGATAAACAAAGAACAAACACCCACGAGCTGCCTCCACAAGCCGAATCACAACACACAAAGCCAAATGAAAATAAAGAATTACATGAATCATATCCACACCAACTCAACTAATCTGATGACCTAAACTTGGACCTACTTTTGAACTAAAGAAAACTGAGAGATTTTATATCTTCTGTTATCTCTTCCAAGTTTACATCCTTTTCATCGAACACATTTTCATCACGCGCTTTCCAGATTCTCCAACATGGAGTTATGATTATCACATATAACTCCTCTTTCTTGGTCTCTCCAAGTTTGATGATCTTATGAAGCTCCAAAAAGTCTCTAACCGAAAAGGCCAAAAATAGAAGGTATCTTACACCATCGACTAATATGTTCCCCAACTATCGTTTGGACCAAACATCCCATGGTGATATGACCTACTAATTCCAACCCCAACTCTCATAAGACACAAGCTTTATCGAAAACCGTTAGATTCCTCCGCTCGAGCGCCTCCTGAGTAGGGATTCTATCTATTTGGACCATCCATACATGAATATTACACTTCATCGGCATCCATTTACTCCATTTCAAAACATAATTGTTCCCCACTATTTTAGTCTAGCACCCGCTAGTTAGCTATATCCCCATTTTATTTATTTTCAAATATTTTATAGTGATTATACCTTAATTTACAAATCTTAAATATATATAAACGAAAGTTTCTTAAATTTTCTCAAGCCACCAGATTGCTTTATTCTTAAATGAAGGCTTCTCATGCATTTGACCCGAATTTATGGGTATGGGTTTCACCAAACCCGCATAACCCTTAAACGGGTTATAACATCTCCTTATATTAAAAATTAATCTCATCAAATATTTGATAAGAAAACCTATAAAATAGGGATATATTAAAAATTAATATTAATTTTTTTAAAAAGATATTATTTATAATTAAGAAAAAATTATATAGTAAAAAAATAAGCGAGTCATGGGTCTCACTAAACCCAGATAGCTTTTAAACCGGGTATAACATCTCATTTGTTTATGAAACCATTATCAAATCTTAAGTATATTATTAACTTTCTTACAATAAATAAAATTAAAATCCACAAAAATATATAACTATTATAAACGAATAATGTAAAACAACATATGAGGATGTAAATAAATTACAATGCATGTTGCGCGCAAAAAAAAAGAAAAAGAAAGAAAAAAAGGAAAAGAAAAGAAAAATTATAGAACTAAGAATCTTAATCTTAAATATATATATATATATATAAACGAAACATTTAAAAGCACTATGGTTGCTTCTTACGTTATCTCAAGCCACCATATTGTTTTATTTGTGAATGAAGACTTACTATGCATTTGACCCGAATTCACGGGTATGAGTCTCACCAATTCAGATAACCTTAGACGGGTTATAACATCTTATTATATTAAAAATTAATCACCAAATATCTGATATAAAAATCCTATAAAATAAAGATATACTAAAAACTAATATCCACGTTTTTTTTAAAATATATATTATTTATATCAAGAAACAATTTTATAGTAAAAAAATATAAGTGGGTCGTGGGTCTCACCAAACTCATAGCTAATAACCCCGTTATACGGGGGTTAAAAACTAATATATATATATATATATATATATATATATATATATATATATATATATATATATATAAACGAAACATTTAAAAGCTATATGGTTGCTTCCTACATTATTTCAAGCCACTATATTACTTTATTTGTAAATGAAGGATTTTCATGCATTTGACCCGAATTCACAGATATGGGTCTAACCAAACTCAGATAGCCCTTAAACGGGTTATAACATCTCATTAATTAAAAAATTAATTTTACTGAATATTTGATATGAAAATCTTATAAAATAGGATATACTAAAAATTAATATTTAATTTAAAAAAAAGATATTATTTATAGTTAAGAAACAATTTTATAGTAAAAAAAATAAACGGGTTATATGTTTTATCAAATCCAGATAACTTTTAAATCGGGTTATAATATCTTATTATTTGTGAAACTCTTTAATCATCAAACCCTAAGTATATTATTAACATTCTTACAATAAATAAAATTAAAATCTAAAAAATATATAAATATTAGAAACGAATAAGTTAAACAACCACGTAAACTTAAACAACCACGTATCACGAGAATAAAAACAAGTAAATCTATAAAGTGTTATTTAATAAGTTAATTCTGAACAAAGAATATACGTACCAACGCTTTAGAATGTTTTAAAGCAACATAAAAAACGTGATCCACTCCTTTGGGTAAACCTAAACCAATAGGATTCAAACTTACGTAAGACAAGAGGTAACTAGTTTCTTGCATGAATACACTTTGCTTCCATTTGAGGGCTACTTTTGTAAATTTAGACCTAAAAATCTAACAAAAACATTCTCCTCGTCAACATGACCATGCATACAGAAAGATAACGTACATGACTAAATTCCCTTTAATACAAACCCACAACACAATCCTAGGTTTCCTGTTCCTTCTTACCTGGAAAACCCCCATTGTTTCAAACTATTGTTTAACTTTAACTACAAGTTAACCAACCATCCCTACATCTATTTCATGTGTTCATGTATATACACACACCATATATATGTATCCAACACATGCATGCACTTCATCTTTCAATATCAATCTCAATCAGAATTCATAAGTTCAATTTATTTAATTAACCATTAATCATACAAGTAGTGTCGAACGAGATTGTATTCTTTGATTTAGAAACAAGCGTTCCGAAAAATCCTGGGCAAAAGTTCTGGGTGCTCGAGTTTGGGGCGGTGGTGGTGTGTCCACGAAAGCTAGTTGAGCTCGAGAGCTATTGCACGTTGATCCGACCGGGTGACCTGTCGGTTGTTGGGGTGAATCCCGCAAGGTGTCATGGGATATCTCGAGGGACGGTTATAAATGCGCCGTCTTTTGAAGAAGTTGCTGATAAAGTATTTAGCATTTTGAATGGTAGGATATGGGCTGGGCATAATATTAGAAGGTTCGATTGTGTAAGGATTACAGAAGCGTTTAAGGAGATTGGTCGGGCTGCGCCCGAGCCTAAAGCGTTGATCGATTCTTTACCAGTTTTGTCAGATAAATTTGGAAGATGAGCTGGTGACATGAAGATGGCTTCATTGGCTAACTATTTTGGCCTTGGTGAACAAAAACACAGGTAGATAGCATATAATATTATATTATATGTATATTTTTGTATATGATACAAAAATAAGTGAAAGAATTAATCAGGATGAATGTTTTCTTGATATTCAGGAGTCTTGATGATGTTCGAATGAATCTTGAAGTTGTCAAGCATTGTGCGACCGTGTTGTTTCTGGTAACAAATCGAAACATGTACATTTAACTTATTTATGTATTTTAATGTTGGTTTTACATGTGTTTAATGTTTTTCCCATGAAATAATTCAAGGAATCCACGCTTCCTGGTGTTCTTGAGGATCAATGGCAGCATGATAGATCTCCGAGCATCGCAACCCGAAGCAGAAACAATGTTATGGTATGTTTCTTAGAACTCATTGTAGATTTGGTGGTTTAGGAAAATCACTTGCAATTTTAGATTGTTTTTCAAAAACAATCGTGCATCTAAGAAATTTGTGCCTTGTACAAGCAAATTAAAAAGATTTCAACAATTCACTGAGGTGCCAAACGAATTCATCAATTTCGTTTGCGCCAATTCAAAGAGAAAAAAATTGTTTAGGGATTCATCCGATTCGTTGGCGTCAATTCAAAAGAAGACAAACTTGTTACAGGAACCTGTCTTTAAAAATACTTGGTGTGGTGATCAATTCGCTTGCCACCCCCAGCGAATACTTGAAATCTTTGTAAGACATGGCTTAAATTCGTTTGTGTAACGAGCTAATGTGCAAGCGGTTTTTTAAACCACTGATCATACAAAAAATAATCATGTTTCTTCATTAAGTATATAACATTTTTGTGCCTTTTATTATGATGTTTATATGTATATGTTGTAATTTTAAGGAACCAAACATATCACGCACAATTAACAAAAGATGGCATCAAGTGCCAACGCCAACTATGACAACAAGAAGTAGGAGCAAACCGAAAGAGGAAGAAGCAAGTCGGAAATCTCCTACAATACTCAATCGTCGTCGAGTCGTCCCCTATCCCACCGGAAGTCTTGGACAGGTTCGGTAGTTATTACGAACCCCATTTATCTTTCCAGGGTCAAACCAATGAAATCCAGCACATAATTGAATTTCACCAAATTTGACCCTAGAAAGAACAAGATTCAATTATATATAATCTCTACTCACTTTTCATTGCTCTTCGCTCAAAACAGATGACATAAAAGGTGAAAAACATGTTGCGAGATGCACATAAAACACCACTGAATACTCTTCTCAAGCATTCTCAGACGCTGCTCAGATAAAACAAATTCAAGACCACTTTAGTTCAAACTTTAAATTGGATTTTGTTTGAACTCCAACAATAGAATTGAAGCTTGCAATAAGTTGTAGCTCATGGCATCAGCAAACCTAGCTTGTTTCTTTGATTCATTAATTCTTTGACTATTTATTCTACATTTAAGTTAACTATTTCATCTTTGTAACACCTTAAACCAAAGTTTAAGATTCTTTAGTTGCTTAATCCTCTTGAAAAAATATTGCAAACGTTTCAATTGATGTGTACTAATAAACACGTTTTGAATATTAAATGTAAAATGCGTTGTGATTTAACAAAGATAACAATGAAAACTAAAATACAGTTAAATTAAAATACCGATTTTATATCTAAATTAAGTTAATGCTCAAAACACCTATAAGGCTATAATACAAGCTCACTAATGGGGAAGCTTGGACGAAAACGCAGGACTCAAAAATTTTGGATGAAGTAGGTAAAATTACATTATGAATAAAAAACTTCAGACGAAAACGGATAAATTTACATAGCTGAGCTAAAAAAAACGCGTTGGGGCGGGGCGTGACTCCCCATGCCTCTATTAAGCTTCGCTAGTGAAGACTGATGAGTGTCATCGTTAAAAAAAACACAAATCCATCTATAGTGGCCATTTGCTCGCATTTTTCACCATGAAAGTCTTTTTTTTTTAATTTAAAGAAAACGCCTAATTTTGCGACCGAATTTGTTACTGGCACTAACCAGACATTATTGGATTTGGGTCTGCTGGGTTTTTTAACCGCTAAGCTTTGCGACTGAAAATGTTTGTCAGATTTTAATTTGTACATGAAAAATGCTTAGATTTTTATATTATAATTGTTGTTGAATGGGCAACATCGGAGAAAATTCAAAATCCGACACAACAAGATTGAAAACATTCAACAAATATCATAACCATAAACATTCAACAAAACATTCAACAAAACACCTCAAATAAGATAGGGTTTGAACAACGATTTTTTTTTTGTTTTGTATTTTTTTTATTTGGGGGGGAGATGGATTACGATTTTCACATAAGAATTATAGTAAAAAAATAAGTTAAGGTGGGTGGCCTCCCCCTTCTCTAACAAGGTAAACTAGGTTCGAATGGAAAATGATATCAGGCAAAATAACAAGGTAAACCAGATCTTGTTAGGGCCACTAGCATCATCCTTAATCGACCCACGTCATCAAATCTAAAGGGAATAAATACGTCACTTCAACGTATGGCCAAATGATAATTTCTTCCTAGGAATGTCAACTGTCTATAGAGGTAGGGTACCAAAAAGACCCAAATACCTTTAAAGAATACCCGCGGATCAATCAGAAGTCCCTCATAAGGCACCCACGGGACATATAAACCATCCGCATAACCATTTGAGGAAGAAACACCCTCATAGCACATGCGGGAGCATCACAGCACCCTCAAAAGTCATCCGCAAGAAGGAATATCCTTCCGCGTAAATAACTACGAGGTAATGCTCGGGGACAGCTGTCAATAACCAATTACCTTCTAGAAGATTTCCAAGATGCTTTCTTGGTCAATACGTGATCTCTCAGCCAATCAGCCAACAACACCTGGCAAGGTTGTTATAACCGTGCACATGGCCAATATTGCTCCGTTAACCAATGATAGAGAGACACGTGCCTAGGTTGTTATACATGCACATGCAACGTATAGCCTAAACCTATCATATGAGGACACATGTCCAGACGGTTACGAGAGCATCTTCTAAAAGGATAGTTGGCCCAATCACTTCCCTACACTCTTCGGCTATAAATACCCTCTCAATCATCATGAGGTATTAATTCACTCTCAAGGTACTCTCTCAATTTACTTAAGTACTTTACTCTCGTCTGAACTGTACTTATTCTCACGCCGGAGGGTGGTTACGAGAAGACCCCCCCCCCCTCTTGTCCTTCCCGTAACGAGCTCACGGTGTCTGTTTTGCAGGTTCACGTCACTAGACTTTGGGCAATTGAGTTCATATCGTATCAGCAGTTAACCGTATCCTACCTTGTGGACTCATTGGATCTAGGACCCATTAGTGGGGAGTAGATCCGTGTTTCTTCATTGGCGCCATCCGTGTTTTTTAGAACAGCTAAAATTTTTTCCATCCTCTTTACGATATGAATCAGTTACCTAAAAGGCCGACGGAGAACCAAGTGCAATCTTCACGTGATCCCAACCTAGAAACACGTGAAGGAGCAACGTCTGTCTTTGCTCGAATCACGACTCCTGTTGTAAGAACCGAGACCGTCAACCCAGGGAATTTTTCCCTGGGAGGTTCGACGGCTCGGGGATTGTTTGCTTAACAAGAAGGTGTTACTCCAATTGACACCGGAAATGTTGTCACGCCAACTACTGACTTGGGGTACGTTACAGCCCCAGGAAGTTCTAATTTGAGGAATCTAGAACGAATTACAAGAGAAGTCCACCGAACTCAATCAGAGTTAGGGTGGGAGGAAGATTCTGGTAACTCTGATTCAAGAAGAGTTCGCCGTCATAGCTCTAGAACAGAAAGACTTTTGTCTCCAGATGAGTGGTTTCGTATTCAACAAAACAGCTTGAAAGTAGAGTATGAACGTCGAGTCCAAAATGAGTGCGTTCATGGCCGCATCTTGACGTACGATGAGCCTCCCAGGAGATCTATATCTCCTCCCATAAGGGGAAGCCACATCCAATACAGTCAACCCCGGAACAGATTGAGGTATGGAGGTTACGTCCTCGTCCTCGCATAGATATGCGAGTACCATCTTATGAGGATGAGCTGGACGAATACAATTCAACTTATCATCCAAATGGAAGTTATTACAGTGGGGATAGTCGCCTACCGTCTTATGGGGGGGCTAGCCATCCGCCAGGCGGAGTATCACAACAATGCTGAACATGATTTTTCCAAACCATACCGCCTGGAATCTTTAGCAGAAAAATCAAAATTTATCCCAAGTATCGCGACAGCTCCATTCCCGATTAACGCAAAGATTCCAACATCCGTCGGAACATATAATGGAATGACTGACCCTAGCGATCATTTGTTAAAATTTGAAGCAGTTGGAGGAGTCAGTGGTTGGACTCTTCCATATTGGTTCCATATGTTTGCACTAACATTCACTGGCGCGGCACGAGAATGGTTTGAGAAGTTACCATATGGAAAGATTAAAAGTTGGAAAGATTTTGTAGCAAAGTTCTCTCAGCATTTCAACCAACAAAGAAAACATACACGTGATCTTTCAGAAATTCTGAACGTTGAAAGGCGGAATAATGAATCCATCAAGGACTTCATTACTCATTTTAATAACAAGAGCCTTAACATTGGAGGAGTTAGTGAGGATATGCTGAGAGGAGCATTCTGTAAAAACGTCCATAGCAATACCCTGATCCGCACTCTAACTGGAAAAGATGGAATGCCCGAGTCTTGGGACGAAATTATAACGGCAGCTAAGTTGTTTGCAAGAACCAAAAGAACATTGGGCTCCGATAGCCAGAAGCAATTACCAAGGGTTGAGTTTCAAACTCCGAGACCAAACAGACAAGCTAAGGGACCAATATGGTCAAGACTTCAGCCAAGTGCAGAAACGTCTAAACCATTCGATGCAAGATCTTTGATTGGCAACAAAAACAAGCGTAATTTCCCAGCACGGTCTTCCAACAGCAGTTGGACCCAATTGTCAAAAACTCCTTCAGAAATCCTCACAACTGAGAATCTGACCTTTCGCAAACCTCAACCGATGCCAAGGAAGTCGTTCCTCGATAGTAAAAAACACTGCACGTATCACAATGATATAGGACACAACACAAACGAGTGTGTGGCCCTAAGAAACGAAATAGAAGCAGCAGTAAAGAATGGGAAGTTAGATCATTTGGTCAAAAGCATACGACCAAGGGCTGGTAAAGCTCCCACAAAGGATAACCAGGGTTCGGCAAAAAGGCAAATTAAAGATCTGAATGTCCACATGAATCAGGGGGGCCAAAAACCAGTGGTAAAAAAAATGAGTTTGCGGATGAGGAATGGAAAGACGAACCAATCATTTTTCCACATGTCAAAGGAGGACCTTGCAATAAGAATCCCTTAATAATTACCACTTTGTTCGGACACTATCGATCACAATATGTGTTTTTTGATACTGGTAGTACATCGGACATCATGTACGAACAGTGTTTCGAACAACTTGAGGAAGATGATAAGGAAGATTACGACCAATTCATGCACCCGTCTCTGGGTTTGGCAGAGAGATAATGCACCCGCGCGGTGTTATTACTTTTCCGGTCACACTGAGTGACGGAGTGCATTCAAGAACAGAGGAAGTTGAGTTTTTAGTTTTACCAGCAACTTCCAAACATGATATTATTCTTGGACTAGAAGCAATTGGTGACTTTAATGCCCATCCATCCACAGCTCATGGTGCCGTGGGAGTTCCAACTCCTACCGGCGTAGCAATAATCCATGTCAACCGGCATTGCTTTACAACCGAGAGCTCGAAGCCAAGTAAAATCCCAAAGAAAACTCACAGGACCGAGCCAGAGAAATGGATCCTCAACAAGAAATTTCCGGATCAAACTGTAATAATTGGTCGGGCTATCTCCGAAATCGTCCGAACCTTTTTGAAGCAATTATTGTCAAAAAAACATGGACATTTTTGCTTGGCAGCCCGCGGACATGACCGGTGTTCCGCGGAGCATTTCGGAACACAAATTGAAAGTGAATCCGTTAATCACACCAGTTGTGCAAAAGAAACGAAAGATGGGTCCGGAACAAACAAAGGCTATGAATGAGCAAGTGCAGGATCTTCTTCACGCTGGGATCATACGAGAAATCAAGTATCAAACGTGGGTGGCCAACCCAGTGATTGTCCCAAAAAGCAACGGAACGTGGAGGATGTGTATAGATTACAAATATTTGAACATGGCATGTCCGAAAGATTGTTACCCACTTCCGGAGATTGACTTAAAGGTAGATGTTGTAGCCCCCATTCAAATTCAAGTGCTTCCTCGATGCCTACAAGGGGTACCACCAGATTCATATGGCAGCTGGTGACTAGGATAAGACAGCGTTCCGCACTGACTAAGGAACATTCTGCTACAGAATGATGCCTTTCGGACTAAAGAACGCGGGGGCCACATATCAACGACTGATGGATCAGGCCTTCAAAGGCCAAATAAGTCGAAATCTCGAAGTCTATATGGACGATTTGGTAATCAAAAGCACAGAAGAAGATCAAATGTTGAGGGATATTGAGGAAACTTTTGAAACCTTAAGAAGTATCAATATGAAGTTGAATCCGGCAAAGTGTTCCTTCGGGATGGAGGAAGGAAAATTCCTCAGGGTAATCGTTACAGGCACGGGCTTCAAGGCTAACCCAGACAAGGTTCAAGCAATAGCCCGTATGCCGTCTCCCGCATCCCTCAAACAAGTCCAAACACTTAACGGAAGGTTGGTAGCATTAAACAGGTTTATGGCAAACCACGTTGCTAAATCTTACCCGTTCATTTCAACATTGAGGAATTGCCTTAAAAAAGAACAATTCAGATGGACCCCGGAAGCCGAACAAGCATTTCAGGAAGTCAAGAAGTGTTTAATGGAATTACCTACTTAAATTGCCCCTCACGCAGGTGAACCATTAACACTATATTTTTCGGCATCCGACATTGCTGTGGGAGCTGTTCTGTTGACAGATAGGAAGAATATTCAAACTCCAATCTATTACGTCAGCAGAACACTATCGGACCCCGAAACAAGATATTCGATGTTAAAAAAGTTTGTTTTGGCACTGGTTTACGCCGCCAGACGGCTCCGCAGATATTTTCAGGGTCACCCCATCAATGTGTTAACCGGGTACAAACTCAAGAACGTGTTGAGTAAGCCTGAGTTGTCTGGTCGACTGGCGAAGTGGGCCAACGAATTGGGTGAACACTCGATCGAGTATAAACCAAGACCGGCAATCAAAGGACAAGTGCTGGCGGACTTCGTCACAGAAGTCCCGCAGCACAAAGAACAAGAATGTTTGATCGAACAACCACCCCAAGCACCCCCGGAACAAGGACAAGTCTGGTCACTGTTCACGGACGGAGCTTCAAGCAGTGAGGGATCAGGTGCAGGCTTAAGGCTAATCAACCCTAAGGGGCATGAATTCACATATGCCATCAAGTTGGACTTCAAAAGTAACAACAATGAGGCAGAATATGAAGCCTTCCTGGCAGGTTTGCAGATAGCGAAAAAGCTTGGGGTGAAATATTTGGAAGCACGGGTGGATTCCATGCTAATTGCGGGACAAATAAACGGAACATATGAAGCCAAAAATGATGTAATGGCTTCTTATTTGTCACAAGCAAGGGTCTTGATCTGCCAATTCTCCTCTTTCAATGTTGTTCACATTAAGAGGAGCGAAAACAAATCGGCGGACGCTCTTAGCAAACTAGCTTCAACGAATTTTGAGCATTTTGCCAAAGATATTCGTGTGGAAGTTCTAGATCATCCATCCGTCCCAGAAAATCAAGTCCTGGTAATTCAAACTGGCGTTGAGTCATGGATGACGCCCATCAAAGCATACCTATCTTCCGGAGCACTTCCGGCAGGAAAGGCCGAAGCTCGGAAGATTAAACACAAAGCTCTAAATTACCAGTTGACTGATGGTATCTTATACCGGAGGTCATATCTTGGTCCGTTATTGCGCTGTGTGGACGCAGAAGACGCAAATTACCTAATTCGGGAAATTCACGAAGGCATTTGCGGGTTACACGCGGGACCAAGAATGACAGTCGCAAAAATCATGAACGAAGGGTATTATTGGTCTGGCATGCACTTAGACGTTGTGCAAGAAATCAGAAAGTGTGATTCATGCCAGCGGTATGCCCCCAACACCCTGCGTCCAAAGAATGAATTAATTCCAGTAACGTTTGCCTGGCCGTTCTAAAAATGGGCTATTGATATTATGGGACCTTTCCCAGAAGCCCCGGGACGAGTCAAGTTCCTAGTAGTGGCCATTGATTACTTCACCAATTGGGTAGAAGCCAAACCAGTTGCATCAATCACGGCTTCAAGTGTGAAAAAAATCCTTTGGGAATTTATCATTTGCCGGTTTGGCCTCCTGCAGGAATTGGTAAGTGATAATGGGACCCAATTTGCTGATAGTGGATTGCAAGAATGGTTGAAAGAACTTCAAGTCATTCAAACCTTTACATCCGTAGCTCATCCACAAGCAAATGGTTAGGTCGAAAGGACCAACCGAACTATCAAGGAGGGGATCAAGGCAAGGCTAGGGATAAAACGAACGGGTTTGGTGGATGAACTGCCTCACATACTTTGGGCTTTCCGCACCTAAAAATACTCCAGTAATTTGGAGACACCCTTTAGCCTGACATACGGCACTGAAGCCATGATCCCCGTAGAGATCGGGATTCCATCCGCGAGGGTTCTGTTAGTTGATGACAACGATCACGAACTCAAGATGAATATGGATCTATTGGAAGAAAGAAGAGAACTAGCATTAATTCGCGAGCACAATTATAAGCGACAGCTTGAGAAATATTACAACTCGCGAGTTTAAAATTGCAAGTTCGATGCAGGAGACTTTGTCTTCCGCAATAACGAGGCTTCCGGCCAAGAGCCTCCGGGCAAGTTAGCACCAACTTGGGAAGGGCCTTATAAAATCAAACAAGTACTATCCAAAGGTGCCTACAAGTTGGAGAAATTAGATGGGACTGAAATCCCTCGAACATGGAACGCAACACAGTTAAAGAAATGTTATATGTAGCAGTTTTATTTGCTTTTTTCGGCCTGCGAGCCCACATAGATTAGAAAGTTATGCAATGTCTTTTAGTAAGGCTTATGCCCAATGTATGAAGAATGCCCAGTTAATTCCATGTTATTTTGTCAAGTTGAATCTTTTATTGACAAAACCGAAGTTCCGGACAGGCACTTATATTATAGTACATAAGACAAAGTGCACCGGAAGAAACACGAAGACTTTTTATTATTGGTCAAAAGAGATTACAAAACAGGCGGAAAGATTTACAATCGATAGTACATATACATCTACGGGGAGACATTTTCGCCTTCCGCAGTATCTTCGGCCTCTTCATCTTCTTCCTCCTCTTCAAGATCCAGCAGCTCCTTTAATTGCTCCATGGCATCGTCTTTATCCACGAGCTCGGATATATGGTCAGAAAGGGAAAATTTTAAGGTGTCAAATTCCTTAGTTTTCTCAAGGAGGACAGCAGCAGTGTCCTTGCCGGTCAGAACATACTCCTCCGGAACTCGACCCTCATAACCAAATTTATATCCTTCCTCAAAGCCCATCTGTCGGCCAGCTTGCTCGGAGGCACGAAGGAGCACAACAACGCAATTTCCAAGGTCGTCACTGTTCCGAATGTCAGTAATAACCTGTTAAGTACAACAAACAGGTGTAAGCTCATACACATCTGAACTGATTATGTTAACAAACAGACTTGGTACCTTGGGAATCACTATCGACAGAAGCCATTTCTTATCCGCCTGAGCCCGGATAAGATCCATTTTGTGACCAGCACATTCCAGAGCTTGGTCTCGATTCTTGGCATTCAGGTCGAATAACCGCTTATCCTTAATTGCTGAGTCAGCTTGAAGGGTCTTTATCAATTCAGCTTGGTCATCCAGCTGTTTTGGAGAGCAGCCTTAGCTTCCTCGGCAACAAGTTGTTCGGCTTTCGCCGCCTCCATAGCCCGATGGTTATCCCGGGCATCTGTTAACACTTTAAGAGCTTCTTTCCTAGCGTCTAACAGTTTATGCTCAGTTTCCTCTAGCTCGTCATTCATGGCCAACCAATCACGATGTATCTCCTGATTGGTGGAAACAGTGTTCGCTATATGGTAAGAGTTGGAGTCTAAAAGCTCCTGGCGGATGCGACGACGTTGTCGCTCCCTCTCTGCGGGAGGGAGGCTTTCGTGCAAATATTCTTGACAGACGTCCGCATCATTAAACACTGAGTTCCGGCGCAACGACCAATGAGGGTGATGCGGGGCGGTATCTTCTTCCGCTCGGGATGAGGAAGCCTGCCCCCCATACTTGAACACACTAACTCCACCTTGATCCCGGAAGTAATGCTCAGGATGGGGTGGAGATGTGGGGATCTTCTCAAAACTTCCAGCCTCTTTCTTCTTGTTAGGAGAATTATCCGACAAATCAATCGGATCTTGGAGAGTATTTAGTGGTGAGGTTGGTGGAGTCGGAAGTTTTGTAGCAATTGTACCCTTCAAACCTGAAATAAAACTCCTTTAGTCACCAAAGAGTGGCAAGTTCTCGGAGACGAAGGTTCAAATCTTACCCTTAGAAGCATCTTGGGCGGAAAGCTCTCGGAGACGAGCTTCCAAGGCAGGAACTTCAACCTTCACCTTCTGCAACTTTTTCTTTTTCTTCTTGGGCACGACATCGGAAGGCTGTGCGTTCCGCTTTCCGGCAGCCTTTGATGTACCCGCTTCCGCAACTTCAAGTTCGCCCTCAACGGATTGAGGACCACCTTCCTCACCTATAGTTGGGTCGGTGGTGGCCTTCAAATCTAGCTTGCGGGTCAAACCTACAGTTGAACACGATGGATTAATAGCACCACTTGATAATCCTTCCTCACAGAGTGATGACTCTTCACAAGACGAGAGGAGTACTATCACCCCGCTCGAAGTAGCGGCGGTTATAGGTCGAGGTTGGGAAATACCTTCACACTTGGTGACAAACTCCTCACCTTGTGCATACATCGCCTCGGAGACAACAGGCTCCGGCGTAAGGGTAGTGGAGAACAGGAAGTTACTTCGCGTCCGATCCAGAAACGGCACGTCGTGTCTTGTAATGGGGAGGCGTACCATCATGCCACCCACCTTGTCCACAAGAGTGGAGAGAATCGTGCCTTCACCTGCAAGCAGAGAATGTTAAAGAAAGTAATTTAGGAACCTAGAATGTTACAAGTAAAAACTTACTCCCATCAGAATTCTCATAATAGGGTTCCAAAGCAGGAAACGGCCACAAACGACTCATCCTAGCATGCACCATCGCTTCCTCATGAATGGGACGCATGGGCGTTGGAGTATTTGTTATATTAAGGAACCAGGCATGATCTTTGTATTCGGAAGCAGGGACTTCCGGCAATTGGTCCTTCAACTTCCGATGAGTTATTGTAAACGGGATAACATCTTCCCGGATCCAGAAAAATTTGGTCTTCCACCCATGGATACTGCGAAGCCATTCAAAACCGATAGATCCTTTACCGGTGGTAGAAAATCTATACCAGCCTTCAAGGCAAGTCATCTTGTAGTACGGCGAACATCCCAACAGAGGGATCATAGCCATGTGCTTGGCGGCAGAATTCGAAGTGATGAATTCTTAGCTTCCCAAAAGGATGAATCTGGGATAAATGAATCACATACGCCGTCAAGACCAATTGCACGAACTTGGTCACGGGCAATCGGAAGTTCCCGGTGGTGAAGTGATCCAAATAAATAGCCATTTTCTTCGGCGGATGCGCCGTTGCGATGGCTCCTTTTGATGGACGTTCGGCCTCCCATTCCGGAGAGAAGCCATATACGTTTTTAACGTCATCAAAGTCTTTCTCTTTGATTTCGCATCCAACTTCATCAATAGCAAGGGATTTTTCTTCTGGGCAGCCATTAGAATCAAATAATGGATGTACGAGGCAAAAGCTTTCCGATATGAGTAAAGGAAAAAATATGTAAGTGATAAGAATGGATTGAAGACATCAAGGCCTATTTATACTCATCGCAATCAATGCGACCATCTGACTGACAGAAGAAAGAGAAAACGCGGGCCACTGGATGACTGACACGTCAGGCGGGAGATTCGAAAAAGTGCTCACAGGTTGTCAAACAAGCAATTAACATGTCTTGTCAGCCACCGCCTAGAAAATTCTCTCTCCGTCACGTCACTAGCTATTCAACTTGCATGAGTTCAAAATTTAAAAGAGAAGATATTTCACAGTGATATTATCAACACATGGAATTTCTTTTCATTAATATTCAAAACGGTGATTACAAAAAACATGAAAAGAAATTACAAGTACAAATTCTAACACCTACACCTATCCTAAGGGTTAAGGGGCGTTGTATCTTCCGGAGCATTATGAGCCACATCTTCCGCTTATTCATCATCAGACTTGTCATCATCAGACTCGTCATCATCAGATTCATCATCAATGTATACCTGCAATTGCTTCACGCCATCTTTGGATGAGGCAAATTCCGGAAGCATATTCTGTAGCGGAAAGACAAGGTCATCATACTCTTGGACCCGCGTGCCAAGTTCTTGCTCCGCGTCAAGTCCGTGAAGGGGATAGCTCTCAATAGGTTGTCCGGACTGGGCAAATGCCAACCCTTCGTTGAAGCCCTTCACCCGACCAACCCCTTCGGAAGCAGTCGTCAAGTTCACGAAGCAATCAGTAAGCTCCGTACTCCTCTTGATATGACGGATGACCTGTGAACAAAATTTTGTCAACATCATGGACTTAAAAACACAAAAATAAAAGACTACCCAAGAAAAACTTACAGAGTCAAGGCCACGATTGAGGAAGTATTGTTTTTCCTGCTCGGCACGCTCCGCCCTATTGCGAAGTTCTTGCAACTCGGCAGAGACGCGGTCGCCTGCTTCAGTTTGGGACTGCAAGAGGGAGTCATATGCAGACTGCATCTCAACAATAGTCTTATCCTTCATTTCAGACTATTCCCCTTGCAATTTCAAAGCTTCCTCGAGCTCCTGGATTCGAGCATTCTGACGAGACACCTCGTCCTGTGCTTTCGCCAACTCGTCCTTTTTCCTTTGAGTCTCAGCTCGGGAAGCTTCAAGGGTGGCATTGGACCTTTCACAGGCCTCTTTCCACCGTTTAGCAGCATCAGCATTCCGCTCTTTCTCCTTTTTGAGTGCAGCTTCAGCGTCGGTTTGTTTCCACCTAGTTATACTCGCCGCTTTACGATGCTCTTCAGCTTCCTTCTTTGCGACTCTTACATCCTCGGAAGCCGCACCAAGCTTCCCGCCCATCGTCCGCCACTCCCGCAAGATTTCCTGACTAAAGGCTAAGCTGTTAGTCAAGGAAATAGATAAATCAGTATGTAGTTCCTGGCGGGAGCGAGTTCGTTGGTACGCCATTTCAGCGGGTGGCATACAGTGCTCAATGAAACTCATATAGGTGTTGGGATTAGAAACCCGAGACCCGTTGACAATGTCCCAAGACGGGACAAACAAATCATAGTCTCCTCCCAACTGAACGTTCTCGAAATACTGGGAACTGGAAGTCCCGAGACGAACAGGAGTAGAAGAAGACTGTTGAGGTCCACCCTGCGAGGACCCCCCCCCCCCCTCCCAGCCTCATGAATAGTTGGTCCAATAAAAAAGTCATCTTCTCAGCCCGATGCAAAGGGCGAAGAAGTAGGATTGAATTGAGGGCTGGACTGAGGAGGAGGTTCATCAACCCCAAAGCCTTCAGCAGCAGCATCGGGGTTCTCATGTTGAGAACCAGTAGCATCCCCACCTTCAAAAAGGTAATCCAGGGACCCGGTAGTAACCGGTTGAACCTTAGACTCCTCCACAGTCGCTTCAACAGGAGGAGTAACAGGCTTATCCGCCTCCTTCTCCGGAGGAGGTGACGGTTGTTTTTCCACATTTGATGTTGGCGTTGATAACCTACCAAATGTATGTCCTTTAACAATGGATGGATCTGCATAACAAAATCAAAGTCAGACCTCATTATCACGAACAACAAAGTTAACAAGTAAAACTCACCATTCACTGTCCCCAAACGCTCCGAAAGCTTAGGTGGTAGCGGCTTCCTCGGACGATGCGTCCGGAGTTTTTTAGCCTTTGGCCCCTTCCCGGCGTCCGGGGAACTGGTACCCGCGTCACTCGCCTGTGACACATGGAAGGGCCTCTTCCGGTAAAGTTCTTCTAACAAATGAGAGACAGATGAAATTTCAGAAGTATCATCTGAGCTTTCCTCCTCAAGAATGGCAGAATCGTCACTGGGAATGACGATTGTCCCGTCGGACGTCGGTACATTAAGAGGTGGAGGATTTAAAATGTACGCACCTGTTTCAAAGATAGCTTCCGAGACAATTGGTTTGGCGCGCACTTTGACAGGAAAGAGGAAATATTGAGCAGTCCTCTCAAGGATAGGCACATCCTTTACGTCACGGATAGCCTTACCTACACAGCCCTTACCATCATCTAGGGCGTTCAACATCGATCCAAAACCTGAAAACAAGTGCAAACGTTAACAATAAATACACAAACATAGAAGAATAGAAGACCAAGATACTTAAACTTACGGCCGTCTAATCCAATAAAAACAGGCTCCATGAAAGGAGAAGGCCACAAACGGCTCATGCCAGACCACACAAGGGCTTCCTCAGGAAGCACCCGCATTGCTGTGGGTGGAGTAGTAAGCTTGCGAAACCAATCACGCTTCTCGTGAGCAGCTGGAGTGATATCAATAAGAGCGTCGTTCGGAGAACGACGAGTCATGGCCTCGGGCACCACGTCCTCGGAGATCCAAAAGAATTTCTTCTTCCAATCCTTCGACATATCCTCGGTCACGTTACCGATAACTCTATCAGGCAAGCTATGGCAAGTATACCATCCGTTCCGATTCGCCATCTTGTAAAATACACGAACCGATCTAACCGAGGTACTAGGTCTTGTGCCATACACACAAATTCGAAATGTCGAATTCGCATGACAGCACGTGGATGTAGTTGGGATAAGTGAATCCCAAACGCCTTAATTACTCGTTGGAAGAACTTTGTGACGGGAAGGCGAAAGTTCTCATGATCAAAGTAATCGGCATATAAAGCCATCTTTCCTGGAGGTGGAAAGCTGGCTATGGAACCAGTAGAAGGGAACTATGGACCCCACTCAGGTGGAATACCATAAGTCGTAATCAGTTTCTGGTATTCCCCTTGGTCCCAACAGACTTCTATCTCATCAACCTCAGATTGGGCAGGCGCCATTGAAAACACTTGGTAAAAATGTTTGGATTTCAAAAGAAAGATCAAAGGATTAAAGAAAGAAAGCAAGTTCATTTGCAGAATTCAAAGGCGATAAAACTTTAAAAAGAAGTTAACTCTCTCTATTTATACCCACCACAATTAATGCGATGGGATATGAATAGTAGAGAGAGGAAAAATCGTCCAGTAACAGATCGTCACCTCACGCGGGAAATTCGAAAATGGGAAAAAGTTGTACAGTCAGGTACAGTAACAGCTGTCAAAAACGTCCTGTCACCTGCACACGCGCCTGCGAGTGGTCAACTTGTCCTTTTTTTCATGATTATCCACAACAAAAGATATTTCTTACCAACTTGCAAAGTCAAAAATCCCCAAACCCATATTAAGTCCAGAATTTCACCCGCATAAAATACTTCACACGGAAGAAACACTGGACTGGGGGGACTTATAGAGGTAGGGTACCAAAAAGACCCAAATACCCTTAAAGAATACCCGCGGGTCAATCAGAAGTCCCTCATAAGGCACCCGCGGGACATATAAGCCATCAGGATAACCATTTGAGGAAGAAACACCCTCATAGCACATGCGGGAGCATCACGACACCCTCAAAAGTCATCCGCAAGAAGGAATATCCTTCCGCGTAAATAACTACGAGGTAATGCTCCGGGACAACTGTCAATAACCAATTACCTTCTAGAAGATTTGCCAAGATGCTTTCTTGGTCAATACGTGATCTCTCAGCCAATCAGCCAATAACACCTGGCAAGGTTGTTATAACCCTGCACATGGCCAATATTGCTCCGTTAACCAATGATAGAGAGACACATGCCTAGGTTGTTATACATGCACATGCAACGTATAGACTAAACCTATCATATGAGGACACATGTCCAGACGGTTACGAGAGCATCTTCTAAAAGGATAGCTTGCCCAATCACTTCCCTACACTCTTCGGCTATAAATACCCTCTCAATCATCATGAGGTATTCATTCACTCTCACGGTACTCTCTCAATTTACTTAAGTACTTTACTCTCGTCAGAACTGTACTTATTCTCACGCCGGAAGGTGGTTACGGGAAGACCCCCCCCCCCTTTTGTTCTTCCCGTAACGAGATCACGGTGTCTGTTTTGCAGGTTCACGTCACTGGACTTTGGGCAATTGAGTTCATATCGTATCAGCAGTTAACCGTATCCTATCCTGTGGACTCATTGGATCTAGGACCCATTAGTGGGGAGTAGATCCGTGTTTCTTCACTGTCCATACTGATTTTGACGTCTCAACCCGTCAATTAGGAAACCCACCACTGTGGGAAAGCCCTTTGATCAGTCATGTTTCAAACCTGAGACCTTAAGATCTTAAGCCTTTGACTCAAAAGGCAAATTGCAATAGTTAAATTAATAACTTTAATTAAAATAATATTGATATTACTAATAAAAATATTATTCTAACATATATTTGATTTTGGAAAAGACATTTCATATTGAATTTAATAGAGATTTGATAGCCATCTTGCAACGAAATATAAATATCATAGGGTACACTCACCATGTTGGACATAGACGTTTTTAAATTCAAATGTATAATAGGTATAGTGATAAATTTGCGTTATAGTAGCTATAAAACACAAATAAACCTATACCTCTATTACTTAAATCTTGAAAATAAATTTCAATTCAAAAAAATACATTAATACCTATGAATTTTCACACTTATAAGTCAAACAATTAATACTTTTTGTAATGGTTGACAACATGCTTCTATGCGTACATGAATCACTTATCATAATTATATATACGAATCAAGTGTAGATTTACACATGATATACGCGCATGGCTTTGTGATTAAATAAATTCATTTTAATCGTTTCGTAATGATTGACAACATGCTTCATTAAAGACAAAGTTTTATGATAAAGTACTAACGAGATGAATTAAGGATGGTTAAAACTCAAAACAACCATCCTCTTCATTTTATCGCAAGTTAATGATAGAGAAAAAGAAATATACAAGTTAATTGATAATGTAAGGACAATTACTTAATTGGAATTAAGTATTGATTTTATCCTCCTATAAAACCTTGTTTGGTTTTATTATGTGATTATTACTTAATAATATTTTCTACATAATTTTGTTGTTTGTAGTTGAACCTCCTCCATTATTATTATGACCCTAATTTTGTATTAAAATAATAAGTTAACCACTTAACCAGTAACCACCAACTCTAATCCAACTTCAATTATCATCTCCATTCTTTTGGCCTCCTTTGAAATTTTAGTAATAAAAAATTCCAATTCAGTCAGAATTCTCATGCTGCCGTTCGTTAATCATCATATTCATATCATAATAATAATAATAATAATAATAATATAATAACACCACCGGCATCCTAACTACTCGCCGGCCATATTCACCCATCGTAAGTTACTTCATCTTCTTCTTACTGTATTTCGTTCATTTTCACTTCAGTTTTACTTCTGTAGGTCTAATTGAACCGGTGAAGTTAGATTCTGCAGATCGCCGTTGCGGATTTGACTGATTGACGGATTGAGTTTGAATATTTGAAGTGTTAGGGTTTAGGTTTGATTGAATTTGGGGGTTTAGGGTTTATGAGTGATTAGTTTTAGATATTTTGAGGATCAGATCGAGATGTCGAATTTGAAAGTAGTGTATGATGGATGGATGGTGAGGTATGGGAGGAGGAAGATTGGGAGATCTTTTATGCATATGAGGTATTTCGTTCTCGAGTCCAGGTTGCTTGCTTATTACAAGAGGAAGCCTCAGGATAATGTGGTAATTGTTAATCATTTACTTCAAACTTGCATTGGTTAGATTTTTAGTTAACAGTAACACTGAGTTTAGTATGTATGTATGTATGTATTTATGTATGATTTGGTTTACGTTAGGTTCCGATCAAGACTCTGGTTATTGATGGCAATTGTAGAGTGGAGGACCGGGGTTTGAAAACTCAACATGGACATGTGAGTTTTCACTAATTAGTTTTGTTGCTTGCTTTACAATTCATGGTGTTTGGAACTTGAAAGTGTGTGATTTAAACTTCTAATAATGCACTTTTTATGTCTCTGGTTCATATGTGACTTTAAGAACAAACTAAGAATATGAAGACAACTACTGGTATTTGAGAAATTGCTTTTGGCTGTTATTCACAAATTAGTTGGCGTATACTTTTATTTTCATTTGTCACTCACAAGTATTGGCTTTTGTAAAATCTACATGTTCTGAAAAGCCAAAAATATATTTTTTATTATCAGAACTGTGCATACATAATTTTTTTTGGTACTCTTGTATTTTATTTCAGTATATGTAGAGTTTTGATTATAATCTAAGCCTTGTGGATCATAATATAAACCTTACGAATACGGATCATAATTTGAAGTTTAGTCTTGTGGATCATGATTATTGAAGAAATATCCTTTTGTCTTTTAGAAACATGTGGATTTTCATTCACATTTCACATACTATGCTTTATCTTTTGTCAAAAAGGTCACACATACATAAACAAACACACATGTGTGTGCATCATAATTGCCCTCTCCTTCAGTCCATAGGATATTGTTAGTATATGTTATCTTCAGAAGTTTGTTTATGTTCTTAGCATAATGGGATTATAATCTATGTTTTTGAAGTTTATAGTTTGAACAATGAAAAGCTTTCTTTCAGCTGTTGCCATATTGTGTTGATGTTACTTCACATATTCTCTTTGCAACAGATGGTGTATGTGCTATCAGTTTACGACAAGAGGGATAAATACAATCGAATCACGGTACATGATCTTTACTTTACTTTTCAACCAAGTCAAAGGGGGTTCATTGTTGTGACTCAGGTTACTGTTAATATGTGTCGGGTGTCAAATTGCAAAAGTATTATCTTTATCTTCTTGCAATTCTGTTTTACTCTTATAGTTCTAAATACTTGATCTTTTGTCACTTAACATGTTCTACTTTTTATCTTCTCTTGAAGGATGACACATGTTCTTTGGTATTCTGTTATGTTAAAATTTTCCTTGCTATTTTAGATGGCAGCTTTCAACATCCAGGAGGCACTTATCTGGAAAGAAAAAATTGAGTCTGTTATTGATCAGGTATGTCTTTTTTCAAACTAATCTTCTACATATGTTGTTTCTGTGAAAACTAACAACTTCTCAACAATTAACAGCATCAAGAGTCACTTGCTGCCAATGGGAATAAATATCATTATTTTGAATATAAGTCTGGGATGGATAGTGGAAGGAATGCTTCCTCATCAGATCAAGAAAGCCAGTAAGAACAATTCATATGTAACTTGGACTTTATTAGTTATTTTTCTTCTATCCTATGGCTATTTTATTTATTTATGCAATCACTTCTTGATTTGTAGGTACAGTGCTGCTGAAGATGAAGAAGATTCATCACGGCCAAGTTTGTTGCGAAGAACAACCATTGGGAATGGTGATTGTTTTTTTTTCATCTGTTGGCTGCTTTTGGTTAGTTTTTGTTTCCCACCTTTATTAATATGTTTAATATTTGTTGATAGGCCCTCCTGAATCTATATTGGACTGGACCCAAGAAAGTTCAGCATTGGCAAGCCAGAATGCTAACAATCAGGCATTTTCAAGGAAACATTGGCGGCTTCTTCAATGCCAAAATGGTACTTTAGTCTGTTTTTGATGAAATTGGGAACTTAAGTATTGACTCTTATGGAAAATCTATATCATTTGTTTTGTAAAATTTGATGTAGGACTTCGTATCTTTGAAGAGCTTCTTGAAGTCGACTTCCTTGTAAGTGTTATTTCTTATATGATCTAGTATTTACACAATTACCAGCAAAGACATTTATATGTTTTTGTATGTCATTGCAGCCAAAGAGCTGTAGTAGGGCTATGAAGGCTGTTGGTATTGTTGAAGCTAGTTGTGAAGAAATATTTGAGCTTGTAATGAGCATGGATGGAACACGCTCTGAGTAAGCATCCGTTATGTTTTTAAATATTTGTAATTCTATATGACTATTTCTGTTTTCTTTTATCCTTTTTTGTGTACTCAGGTTTTATGTCTTATTGCTGGACGATTTTTATAACATGCTGTATTGCATTGTCACATGTGCAGATGGGATTGTAGTTTTCTGGATGGTAGCTTGGTTGAGGAGGTGGATGGACATACAGCAATTCTGTACCACAGGCTTCAGTTGGATTGGTTCCCCACGTAATACATTCTTCTTCTTCTTCTTCTTCTTCTTCTTCTTAGTGTGTGTATGTGTGTGTGTGTTTGTCTAACGTATAGAGTTTGCAAAAGATGCACATACAGATGTTCCAGATTTGGATCATTTTAACTGATGATGAGTTGACGATAACCTCTATGATAAACTAGAGAACGCAAATTGTATATTGATTGTGTGTGTATAATAGGGTTACATAGGGGTTCTATATATAGAGAATAGTATTACACCTGACTACCTTTTAGATATGATAATTATGTGACTAGTCTAATACTCTAGAATATGTGTAGATCACTCTTGGGCTTTAGACTGTCTACAAGTAGTTAAGTTCATTTATCAAGTTTCTAAGATTCTTTTGTTTTTTTTGTTTTCTCTAATCTCTTTCTCTCTGAATAATAATTATATATCAAGGTCATTTATCCCAATGTCACTAAAAAGTCGACAGTCAATTCTAAACTATTTGAAGTTTAAAACAACAATTTATGCTTTCGTTTCTGTTACAGATTTGTGTGGCCACGCGACCTTTGTTATGTGCGGTATTGGCGCCGAAATGATGATGGAAGTTATGGTGAGTGCATACATATACTAAATAGTAGTTTCTTAACTTTTCTAGTTTATTTATTGTTAAATATTGAGTTTTATTGTTATCTGCAGTTGTACTATTTTGCTCTAGGGAGCATGAGAACTGTGGTCCACAACCAGGATATGTGCGTGCACATATTGAGAGTAAACTCTTTCCCCATTCATATATAAACTAATTTTAAGGTGTTAAGATCCACATCATACTTACAAGTTACAATCACAATGCTATAATATAGGTGGGGGATACAATATTTCCCCTTTAAAACCCCGAAATGGACGGCCCAGATCACAGGTCCAGCATCTTATGCAAATTGATCTAAAGGGATGGGGAGTCGGTTATGTTTCTTCATTTCAACAACATTGCCTGCTTCAAATGTTAAATAGTGTTGCTGGTGAGTTGCAATATATCATACAATAATTTCAATAATTAAATTACGTTTTTAAAATGAGTAAGTGCTTTATTTACTTTTATTATTGATAATAGGATTGCGGGAATATTTTGCACAATCTGATGAAAGGACTGCTCCCCAAAGAATTCCTGTTATGGTTAATATGGCCTCTTGTACAGTTCCTACAAAGAAGTCACAAAAGATTAACTTGACTTCTGTTCATGACCGAAGTCAATCTCTTGATAATGTGGCAAAAATGATGGATGAATACTCAGATGAAGATGAAGATTTTCAAATCCCTGATGAAGAGGTTGGTAATTGGTGTTACACACAGTCACACACACACCATTTTTCAGAAAACGTCCTAAAACTAAGGAAATAACAAGAGACATCCTTCATGCTTAAATAAGTTTGCACGTTTCGTTCTTTCCACCAATGGGCGTTAGGTTTTTTTTGTTTTGTCCAATCATGTTCCTCGCATATTAGAGCATTTTCGTCGTATTTCTATTTTAATTAAAAAGTTTAAAAAACAAATACAAAACTTTAGAGAGTAGAGAGAGAGAGAGAGAATGATAGAACAGAGAGAGAGAGAGAGAGAGAGAGTAGATAATCTAGGGTTTTGTATATTTGTATTTTTTAATTAATATAGTAAAATGACGAAAGTACCCTCATGTGCAACGTACATGACTGGACTTAACGGAAAAAATAACACTGTTTAAACATAAAGGGTGTTTCATGTTATTTCCTTAGTTTAAGGACATCATCATCATCATCATCATCATCGTACTCAGTATATCCCACCAATAGCAAAGCTATGGTAGGGTCTGAGGAGGGTAAGATGTAGGCAGCCTTACCTCTACCCCATAGGGATAGAGAGGCTGCTTCCGGTGAGACCCCCGGCTCGATAGTAGTTTTGCATCAAGCCTTGGACATAAGGCACATAGCACTCAATCATCGGGACACCGGCTGATCGGTGCATGTACCCTTATCTTTCAGCTATCAACGCCACTACATGATGCCTGATTAACCGTCCGTCACTTTTAACGTTATTTTCACGAGATTAGTAAAATAACGTCAAAATTAGTGCAATTTCACTTTTGCCCACCCGAGGGTTCACACATATATACATCATATGTGCGCACCGCAAGCAGGGCTATACGTTATTTCCTTAGTTTAAGGACGGTTTCTGAAAAATGGCATAAACTTAAGGACGAAAAGTGTAATTTACTCTTATCTTATATTTTCAAATTTTTCTTTTGACATTTCCAGGCGTATATAATTGAGCAGGAGAGCAGACGGGCTGGTAGATTATGGATTTGTTTTTTTTAAATCATTATATTTTCTGAATTTTAATTACGGTAAATTTTACATGCCGAAGCCCTTGAAGAAGAACCCGTTGTTGAAATTGATCTGTCTTGCTTTTCGGGTAATCTTCGGCGAGATGATAATGAGAAAGGTCGTGATTGTTGGAACATATCTGATGGAAACAACTTTAAACTCCGTAGTAAGCGCTTTTGCTATGATAAATCAAAGGTCAGTTATTATCTTATTCCATCACATTATTGTTATTTTAGTTTTTAAGATGTTCAATCTTGTATCTAATTTTTTTAATTTTTTCTTGTTTAATGTGACCAAAGATGCCTGGAGGCAAACCCCTTATGGATCTTGTTGCTGTTGACTGGTTTAAAGACGCCAAGCGAATGGACCATGTTGCTAGACGCGTGGGTTGTGCTGCACAAGTAGGTTTTTAGACTTTAATTTTCATATTGAAAAAATCTGAAATTACCAAATATGAACAACTAATGAACACTTGAATATTGACTCTATGCTTGGTATAAATAAAGTGGATATTGTAGTAATGGACAAATTAAGCATAGTGTATTAATAATCTAAAGACTTGTGTAGGGGTGTAGATGAGCCGAGCCGAGCCCGAGCTTGATTAGGCTTGGCCTGTTTTGATTTACGAGAGCTCGACTCATTTCGAGTTCTTTTTCTAAAGCTCAAGTTTGGCTCCTGAGTTGTTTTTTCAAGCTCAACCTCTGCTTCTTTATTAATTATTAATTAATTTAAAATTAAATTAAATACAATTTAATTAATTTTATGTATTTTTTTAGGTTAGAATTTATATATATAACATATATGTATTCTTTAGTTATTTTTATCATAATATTACATATAATAAATATTATTATATAAATATATATTTAATACATTAAATAATCATTATATTAATTTTAGGTTCGTGAGCAACTCGAGCCGGGGCTTGAACTCGTATAAGCTTGAATCAGTTTGAGATTTTAATGAGCCGATCTTGAGTAGCTCACAGCCTCACAAGCCTGCTTGACTCATTTACATCCGCAGACTTGTGCCATAGTCATCACTTTAGTTTTCTTTTTATTTTTAGAAACAATGGTGCTTTAAGCTTGTCAATGTTTTGAAAACTAAAAATCTCTGTACTTATTCTAGAACATTTAATTAATTTTATAATTTAGCTATCTAGAGTTTATAAATACATAAAGATTATAATGCTTGTTTTGACAGTAATGTTTTTCTCTTATAGGTTGCTTCTCAAAAAGGACAATTTTGCTTGGTGTTCAATCTTCAAGTAAGCTGTCATAAAATGTCAAAATTTGAATAACTTTTATAATGTTTTGGTATTAATAATAACATATTAATACCGAAGGTACCTGGTTCAACCCACTACAGCATGGTTTTTTATTTTGCGACAAAAGAATTGGCAGCTGGTTCTCTATTGCAAAGGTTTGTTGGTGGTGATGATGAGTTTCGCAATAGTAGGATGAAACTCATACCATCAGTCCCCAAGGTATCTCCATCTTGCCACCTGATCATTTTCTGTCACCTCATCTCCCCACCTCAATCGTTTGCTGACTTGTCACTAATGGATGTGGTAGGGTTCATGGATAGTGAGGCAGAGTGTCGGAAGTACTCCTTGTCTTTTGGGAAAAGCGGTTGACTGCAACTATATCCATGGTGCTAATTACTTAGAAGTAATATTTTTTTTATCTTTGTTAATGCTTAACTTTTATACACACATTTGAGAACTCTGTCATACGATTGGTTAAAATTTTGCCACTTGGCAGGTTGATGTTGACATTGGCTCTTCGACTGTGGCTAATGGTGTCTTGGGTCTTGTAGTTGGTGTTATAACTAGCCTTGTGGTTGACATGGCTTTCCTTGTACAGGTATGTTTATCTAATACACATTTTAATTAAGGAATTAACTGAAAAGAAAATGAATGGGTTACAAGAGTTGAAAGTCATTTGAAGAGCATTCCAAATGCATAAAATCTTCTTAAATAGTTTTGTTAAAAAAGATTAAATTATTTTTGCCATCATATTTGACATATTGTTTATATTTTAAAAATAAAATAGGATAAAAATTTGTTTGCAAGTCGGCTCAGTATACTCAGGATTTTGGTTTTCAAGTGGGAAAGGATCTGTTTGGTTCCAAACCGGTTCTGGTTTATACCGGTTATTGAGCAGCTAGTTTTGGGTTGGTTTTAACCGGTTCCCAACTCGATTACAAACCGGTGGTTTGGTTCCGAACCAGTTCTTGCCAAACCAGTTTCGTATCCTGGTTACAAACTGGTTGTGGCTCCCAAATTTTGTACACCTCTAGGCTCATATAAGAGCGTAAACGAACTGAGCTCGGGTAATCTCGAGTTCAAATAATTTATTATTTATTAATTATTAATTTATTTTATGTACATTCATAATTATTTTTATGTGTCTATATAGCTATGATTTTTATATATAAAATATTATATTTTATTTAGTTATTTTTATCATAATCTAATATATAACTATTATGTAAATATATATTTAATATATTGTGCCCTGCTTGCGGTGCACGCATATAATGTATATACGCATATAATGTATATATGTGTGAACCCTCGGGTGGGCAAAAGTAAAATTGCACTAATTTTGACGTTATTTTACCAATCTCGTGAAAATAACGTTAGAAGTGATGGAAGGTTAATCAGGCATCATGTGGTGGCGTTGATAGCCGAAAGACAAGGGTACATGCACCAATCAGCCGGCGTCCCGATGATTGAGTGCTATGTGCCTTATGTCCAAGGCTTGATGCAAAACTACTATCAAGCCGGGGGTCTCACCGGAAGCAGCCTCTCTATCCCCATGGGGTAGAGGTAAGGCTGTCTACATCTTACCCTCCTCAGACCCTACCATAGCTTTGCTATTGGTGGGATATACTGAGTACGATGATGATGATGATGATGATGATGATGATGATGATATATTTAATAAATTAAAGAACATTTATATAAATTGTTTAGGCTTACAAGCCTATTCAAGGTCGAAATTTGAAGCTCAGGCTCGTGCTCATTATTATATGAGCTTCAGTATAGGCTCGAGGTTGTTTAAACTCAGTTTGATTCGAGCTTTTACCGAGCCTGTCTTGCTCATGAGCGGCTCGACTCTTTTACACATCAGCATGTTTTCCTTTTTTGTTTGTCAGGCAAACACAACTGATGAGTTGCCAGAGCGGCTTATAGGTGCGGTTAGGGTTTCCCATCTAGAGCTGAAGTCTGCAATTGTCCCCAAATTGGAACCAGATCCAGAACTATAAAATCATTTACTTGAACACTGTTTGTTCATAACTTCTCATAATAGTTTTGTTTTTGATGGTTACGGTAAGCAGGGTTAATTTGTTGTTCGTATTAATCTAACTGTTAGGTACATAAGGATTGTCTTGAAATCTTGTAGCAGGGCTGCTAAAGCGGACAGCAGGTAGAATCGGTGTCTTTTTGTTTTTTGAAAGTTTGTTTTCGTATGTCGTTTTGATAACCTGTTTTTTATTCAATTGGCAGCAAAGTGAGGGGACAGTGTAAAGGGGTTACTTAGAATATAAGAATATCAGAAGCTGGAATGTGACTTTCTGCTACAGTGGCAAAATTTATTTGAATAGTTTCAAGACATACTTGTAAGTGGTGACAGTTTTCGGATTGTGGGACCAAAATATAGGTTTTTGACCTATTTCTAGTTGAACAGAATAAGGAAAACAAAATTTGTAGTTGTCTATAATTCTATACCAAATTTGGTACATAGTTGTGATGGTTGAAAGTTGGTAGATTAAGTTCATATACCAAGCATACTTGTGATCTTTGCATTTGTATTTCACAATGGATTCCTAGTACGTAGGGGTGTTTATCGGATCTGATAACAGATTATTCAGTTTATTCGGTTTGGATTTTTCGGATTTGAAAATTTAGAGCCCTATCTGAAATCCGATCCGAATTAGGATATTCCTCTCTTATTTGAATCTATCCGAATTCAATTCGGATCGGATTTGGATAAAATCCGAAATTATCTTAATAATCCAAAAATAACCTAGTAACAAAATTTTCCTAGTTTTTGGTCATAACTTTTTTTATACGTTTATAATCACAATAAACATACAAGACAAGAAAATAGAAATTAGTCTTGAACGTAAATTCAATGTTCAAACTTTAAGCAATTGTCTAAATAAGCATACAAAAGTGGAAATATCACTAAAAATATGTTATTTATTTGGATTAAATGGATATCCGAATAATCTGAACGGCCTTATTTTTTTTAAATTCAATATCTGAATCCGAATTAGTTATTCGGATATCGGAATTGTTACGATCCGAATAAGAATTCGGATAATTTTATTTGGGTTTGGTTTCGGTTCTGATTTCGTTTTTTTTTCGGATTTGGGTTTTCACGAACTAGTACATAATCAATTTTAAGGTATGAGAACCCACATAAGTAATGTCTATTGTTTATGTGGCTCTCTACTTAAAATTAAGGATATCAATAATAATGTTCGGTTAATGGGTTCAAGTCATTCCTAACTTAAGTATATAATGTAGAGAAAAGTACAAAAAATTTGAACGTTGAAGAAAAGTACAAACCATCATTCAGAATGCAGAACACGAATAATGCGGAGATAACCTATCAAGCGTTAGTTACAACACTTCAATGCACAATTTAAATGAAAAAAATATATATATAATTATATATAAATAAATGTTAGTTTTTGGCTGATTTAGATTATTTTCTTTTTGTATGTTAAGTGTTAACGTGTAAAATAAAAAAAAAAGTTAGATTAAGCTAGTGGTATGGTCAAAACTTAATTTTTGGTTGGTGAAATAAGTGAAATCTTGAGATACTCGGACGTACTTACATAGATATCTATATTATTATTATTATTATTATTATTATTATTATTATTATTATTATTATTACATATAGGCACCTTTTCATCTACCTTCAAAACACCATAATATTTATTATACCTTCACCCTGCCGGCGACTTTATCTCCTCGATCCATTAATGCTCCGGTTTGTATGTGTTCAATAATCAATTATATTATAGTGCAATCAATTGAAACTGGCTGGTTAAGAGACGATTACTGAATCGTCGCCAGTTACGACTGACTGATTCGTCTCCCTCTTTTAGTACTGAAAGGTCTATTTAAAGGAGCAATTACCCTATCATTGAAGACGCCTTTAACTCGTAATATAGTTAGTATTTGGATGTCGATTGATTTGAATTTATCTTCACGAATTTGTATAGCGGTTTTATTGGGGTGTAATTGGGTTTGTGATATTACAAATGTTGTTTCTATGTTAACTAATATTTGAGATAAGGTTTTATGGCTGCAGAGACTAATATTTTGGCTTGATAGTTTTTGTCATCATCATTATCATTGTCGTCGTACTAAGTATATCCCACCAAATAGCAAAGCTATGGTAGGGTCTGAGGAGGGTAAGATGTAGACATCATTACCTCTACCCTTTAGGAATAGAGAGGATGTTTCCGGTGAGTCCTCCGGCTCGATCGTCGCCAGTTACGACTGACTGATTCGTCTCCCTCTTTTAGTACTAAAAGGGCTATTTAAAGGAGCAATTACCCTATCATTGAAAACGCCTTTAACTCGTAATATAGTTAGTATTTGGATGCCGATTGATTTTAATTTATCTTCACGAATTTGTATAGCGGTTTTATTGGGGTGTAATTGGGTTTGTGATAATACAAATGTTGTTTATCTGTTAACTAATATTTGAGATAAGGTTTTATGGCTGCAGAGACTAATATTTTGGCTTGATAGTTTTCGTTATCATCATCGTACTAAGTATATCCCACCAATAGCAAAGTTATGGTAGGGTTTGAGGATGGTAATATGTAGACAGCCTTACCTCCACCCTTTAGGAATAGAGAGGATGCTTCTGGTGAGACCTCCGGGTCGATAGTAGTTTTGCATCAAGACTTGAACATAAGGCACATAACACTCAACCATTGGGACACCGACAATTGGTGCATGTACCATTGTCTTTCGGCTATCGACGCCACCACGTGATGCCTGATTAACCTTCCGCCACTTTTAACGTTATTTTCACGAGATTAGTAAAATAACGTCAAAATTAGTGCAGTTTCACTTTTGTCTACCCGAGGGTTCACACATCTTTAAATACTATTAAAGCAATACAATGTGGACACATGGCCTTCTTCTAGGCTGTCCACATGTGCAATCCAGTCATCATGTTTCCATTCTCATGTGCTCTAATATTCTGCCATGTGTCATGTTGACCAAACACCAAAAAGCTTATTTAAACCTTAATATTTTCCACCAAAATCATTTTAATCTCTTTCTCTCGACTTACTAACTCCACCATCCACCATCTTCTATATTCTGGTAATGTAGATCCGCATTAATCGTTTTCCGGTAAGGTTATATATTATACTCTAATGGCCAAGAATGTTATTTGATTTTCCGGCAAGGTAATATCTTTTTCCGCTAAGGTTTTCCGATATGGTTTTATATTTATTTTAATTATTATATGATTTTGCAATAATCTCTTTAGATTGTATATCAAAATCCAAGATTGAATTGATATTTTGAAGTTATTACGGTTTTTCGGTAAGGTTTTCTGGTAAAGTTTCAGGTAAGATTTTTGTCACAAATTCAACGTTTTCCGGTAATTTTATATATTATACTCTAATGGCCAACAATGTTATATGATTTTCCGACAATGTATTATATTTTTCCGCTAAGGTTTTCCGAAATGGTTTTATATTTATTTTAATTGCTATATGATTTTGTAATAATCTCTTTAGGTTGTATATCAAAATCCAAGATTGAATTGATATTTTGAAGTTATTACGGTTTTCCGGTAAGATTTTTGTTTTCCGTTTTTGTTTGTATTTAATATTTATCTCTCTCTCCCTATCTCTCTCGGCTTATGATGACCGTCGTTTGAGTCAATCAAAAACCCAATTAAACTAAATAGTTAGAGTAAGTAAGGTATCGCATCCACGAGGAGCATGTGGTCAGTATTACAAAGTTTATTTGATTATTTTAATATAAAATTATAACTAAATGGACAAACGATGTCAAGCAAAATTTGAAATATTGATTTTAAAAACAATTTAAGGAAAACGCAACCTTCTCCGAGTTCAGGTTCTAGGTTTCACACAAACTCGTTTGATTAATTGGACACCACGTAGACACGATTGCATTTAGCATATGCAACAAGCCCTTTAAACCCCCCGGTAGCCCGGGTGGACGAGTGAGGTCTCGTGAGGGTTTATAGGAAACTACACCCACAAAGTTTTAAATACAACAAAATATACACGTACCTGAATACAAGCCCGAGTTGCCTCCCGGTTAGCGCTAATTTTTTGTTAAGGTCTTCAGCCGGACCATACCTGATGTGCTATTCATGGTGGTCTCGTAGGGTGTTTGCCTCCTTCCGATCTTAAACTTGTTCTACTCTCACCATTAGAATTTTCCCAAATCTGATCATAAAATTTACACATTTCTCTGTAACAATCAAACTCCACCTTTTTTCTTATTCTCCTTCTTAACTTCTTCTTTACCTTCTCTTCATTTAACCTGTCAATCATAAAACATTCTTTCTTTTCTGTTTGATTCTCCTTCTCAGGAGATCCACACTTGTCAGTTTTATAATTAAAAGAATTAGAAAACATCTTTAAACTCATTTTCTTTTCCCCGAACCTCATTCTAACCGTTCCCTCAGCACAATTAATAATAGCCTTTGTTGTAGCTAAAAACGGTCTACCCATAATAACTGTCGCTTGTGTATTCTTTACACAATCTAGCACGAGGAAATCCACAGGATAATAGAATTCACCAACTTTTACAATCACATCCTTGACAGCCCCCCTAGGACACTTAGGAGTTTGATCAGCCAACACCACTGTTGTTTTAACTTTTTGTAGTGGCCCAAAATCATATTGATCATACAAACTCCCTGGTAAAATACTTACACAAGCTCCAAGATCCAATAAAGCCTTATCTAATTTAAAATCACCTATTTGTATTGAAATAATAGGTGTTCCTGGATCTTGAAGTTTCGGGGGAAGGGTACCCATCAAAACGGCGTTCACACTAGCAGTTAAATCAAATTGTTTAGGAAACTTGTGACGTCGCTTGTGGGTACTTTATTCTTCTAAACACTTAACATGATCAGGACTCGCTTTAATTTGTTCAAGCAACAGTTTATTTATTTTCACTTTTTCAAAATTTTCCCACTTTTCACTCTTAGGTTGTTCCTGTTGACTTAGATTTTTTGGTGCAAGTAAAGCCATTGGAAATGGAACTTTCACATTCAAATTACTAATTTCAGAAAACATGTTATTTGAATCACTTCCAGACTTTGTAAAACCTTTAACTTTCTTATCATGTTCACTATCACCCTTAGACTCGGCTATATCATTCACCCCACCCTCAACACATTGTGGTGAATGAGTTTCAACAATAGAAATTTTAGAAAAAGAACGAGTACTTACCTCATTTATGCGGACACTCGTTGTGGTAGACGATTTGTGAGCTGGACATATATGAGTATCAATACAAAGCTTGTCTTGATCTCTTCTGATGATTGTCACTTCTTCAGTTAATTGTCCAACCTGCTGCAACAATGCCTTGATTTCCTTATCTCTAATCTCGCTACCTTTCTGAATATCCATCATTAACTCAATAATTGTATCCAGTTTTTCATTGATGGAGTTATCATTCGGCTCGCCGACCCATTTGCCAATTCCCTTGATTCTGCAAGTTGCATTGGTAATTACTTTGACCTCCTTCATAACAATTATGAATTGGTGCCTCAAAAGATCTTGCATTCTAATGTGGTGGCTCGAACAGTGAGGCGTTTTTTGGTACTATAGGCACAAAATGACTGGCAACTCCTCTAACTGGGGGCTCTGTTATTCGCCCTATACACTCCATCCATATACTCATCCTGACCCTGTTGTCCTCCATAATCGTTCTGTTGATCACCATTATACCTTTGCCCACCCAACTTGACCCGATTCTGACATCTTTTATTAAATTGTTGCGATGAAGGCACAAACTCATTGACGTCTTCATACCTAAACTAATCATAATACCCATCTTCATTGAAATCTCCATCCCAGTTTTCAACTCTCTTCTAAGCAATACCAAACGACCCATCCTCTTTATCTACACTGTATCTGGCATGTCGGTTTAGAGGTGGTGATAGTCTGTTTTGAGGGATAATTTGTTTTTGGGTTTGAAAATGCGGTAGGTCAAAGTCTGAAAAATCTCGTTGTGTAAATAGCGGGTTTGATGGGCTACCCGGTTGACCTTGATTGATGTGATAACTCATAACCGAACTACACGTATGCTTCCGACACTAAAATAAGTTCCTGCACAAGCAAAGACAAACAATACCAAGTGTAATACCGAACTAAAAAAAATAAATAAAATAAAAAGAAAAATATTTTTGGATTTTTTTATTTTAATATTTTTGGTTTTTTTTTAAAAAAATAATCAAACAAGCAACGCAACACAAAGCGCACTAGCTCCGCGGCAACGGCGTCATTTTGATGACCGTCGTTTGAGTCAATCAAAAACCCAATTAAACTAAATAGTTAGAGTAAGTAGGGTATCGTATCCACGAGGAGCATGTGGTCACTATTATAAAGTTTATTTGATTATTTTAATATAAAATTATAACTAAATGGACAAACGATGTCAAGCAAAATTTGAAATATTGATTTTAAAAACAATTTGAGGAAAACGCAACCTTCTCCGGGTTCAGGTTCTAGGTTTCACACAAAACTCGTTTGAATAATTGGACACCACGTAGACATGATGTTGGAAATTAGTTAAAGTAGATATTGAGACATGTTTTTGTCATCAAACCTATACAATTCAATTACTTAGTTTACTAGTATCAAGTCAACCCCCTAAAGTCACCCAACCCGCTTCTAGGTTTTGTCATCAACCGAACGCGGTTGTAAAGAAAGAACTCAAAACACCAAGAAACTATTTAATTAACTAATACTTCAATTTGTTAAATGTTTGTCATCACATAAACAAATCCAATAAATATATAAAACAAAGTTTAATGTTTAACCTAAATGAACCATTCACCCGGAGAAAGTTACAATAAGATTAGCCTTACCTCATCATGATTACGACGTCTTGATTTTTTGTGCCAAACAACCAAAGGCTTCTTACTTTGCGACTGCCCTCGCTGTCCGTAACTCAATAAAGATCCTAATAATCCCTATCAACCGTTCCATCAAACCCTTATATCATACTCGTCCTAACTCCTCATTCTTGTGGGCCCTTCTCATATTTTCTTTTAGTAGTAGCCTAACAATTATGGCTTTTGGCCCAAAAGATTGTCACTAGAAACCCATGAGACCGTTTAAGTGCATTCATATTAATCAAATACACTAATTTGAAGCATCATTCTCTGGGACCCACAAAAACCCATGGCTTTATTCTGCACACTTTTGAATTCCAGTTCCATGAATGCTCCCTGCCACAAATAAACATCAAAGTATATTACTCATTCTTTTATTTTAGAGATTTTTACATATATCCTCTTCCTAACTTAGCTTATTACATATTTCTCCAATCTTAAACTTATAATTACATATTTCCCTTTCTAGTATATAATTACCATATTACCCTTTTTAATTTAAAATACCTATTCTTTTCAACAAACAATACACTGTACACAAGTGAAAAAAAACTCAAACGCCTGTTCCGGTTCTATCATTCACGCCGTCAACAATAGCCGGTTCCGGTTCCATCATTCACGGCGTCACACTTCCTCCGGCGAACACGCGGTTTCCTCCGGCGTTCGCGCTTCCTCCCGCGTTCGGGCTTTATTTGGCGTTTTGTCGCTTCCTCCTACGAACACGATCGTTCCTTTCTGGCTTTATAATATGTGAGCCCAGACACTAATTTTATAGTATATAATATGTATAATTTGGATATTTATGTCTATATATGTGTGTGTGTTGTGTTTGTATATACAATTACATATTAAGAAGATGATATATGTATATGTGTGTGTTTGTATCCATTTATAAAAGGTGCTGCAAATTTGTTTTTTGATTTTGATGTCGGTCAATTGTTTTTTAATTTTGATTTCACTCAGTTACATGTTAAGAAGATGGTATATGTAAATTATTTTATTAAGGGTAAAATTGTCATTTAGTTGGTTAATTTTAATAATATGGAGAGATATGTAATTTATGTGGTTTAAAGAGGGGAAATATGTAATTAAATTTTTAACACTGGGAAAATATGTAATAAGAGAAGTTAGGGAGGGTATATATGTAAATGCCCATTTATTTTAATAATGAGATGGATTTTAAACCTACCATAGCTAAACTATGTTGTTATTATTATTATTATTATTATTAAACTATTAATTTAAGCTCGTTTATTCAAGATTTACTCAATACAAAATCAAGTCAAAGTAATTGTATTCTAACAATTATGTAAACTAAAAATGCAATATTATTAACAATTAGTCATAGCCAAACACACACTCATCAGCTTACTAACTCCACCATCCACCATCTTCTATATTCCGGTAATGTAGATTGAGATTAATCGTTTTCCGGTAAGGTTATATGTTATACTCTAATGGCCAACAATGTTATATGATTTTCCTGCAAGGTTATATCTTTTTCCGACAACATCATATTTTCTTCCGGTTATTGTAGATCTAACCTTTTTTATCTTTGTTTTCATTGTTAACTGATTTTTTTAAAATCAGTTTAGATTCTAAATCAAAAACGGCGATGAAGTTAATATTTCTACGTTTTTACGTTTTTCCGGTAAGTTTTTCCGTTCATGTGTTATACCTACCTATAACAATGGTTGTTTTATATTTATTTGAAGTTTTATATTTTTCCTGTTTTTTTCTTTCACATGTTCTTCTAGGTTATAAATAAAAACGGTGGTTTCGCCCAATAAACTTTAAGGGATGAAATTGGACGGCCAAAACAACATTTAAAAGTTTTTGTTCGGAACCTAACACGTGGCGCCTTTGATTCGTGGACGAATCCCGTCAGATCTTTTCTCTAGGTGTCGTCCCTGTCTAAATTCGTTGGTCTAGCTATTTTGAGAATTTTTCCATTTTTAAGTCCATTTTAAATCTCTCTTTAGATTTGGTCTAATTTGGAAATTTTCCCCCATCTTATTTTGAAAATTCAATGATTAGTTTACAACTGAGTTATAGAATAATATATTCGAAGAGCCCTTTAAATAATTGTAACCGGTTCTCTATCTTGGATTTTATAGTTCAATTGCTTTTAATATTATAATAATAAATATCGTTATCAACATTTAGACAATCCGACCAATCAAAGGTTTGTAATATAATGGTTATAGTGTGTGAGAAAATGTGTTACTACTTAAGTAATTGATGATTCTAATAAGTAATTCTAATTCTATGAAAGACAGGTGTAAATTTAGAAGTATATAACTGAAACGGCCATCGAGGCCTCAAAATCAGTTGCCTGGCCGAATACACGCCTTAAATGTTTCGGGTTTATGGTATTTTTATCGGGTTTGATTTTCATTAGCTTCCGTATTTTTTAGCCATACAAGAGGTTGTGTTGTATGGCAAGTATAATATGCCACAAACAAAAGGTTGGGTGGCTCACTTTTCCTTGCTAATATGATGTTTAACATATGCTTTGGTTAATGCTATATATATATATATTGTTGGTTTTTTCATGATACTTGTTTTAGATATCGTTCAGACACTTATGTAACATTGTGTTTAATCTCACTTAGCCTTATTAACAAATGCCTCTATGTAAAATACACTGAAAGAACGAGTGGCTAAGATAAAGTCTCGGGATTGAGATCAACGAACATAAATTTATTAAAACCAGATGCCATAAGGTGTGTCAAACTAATTAAACATGATTTTGTACTAGTACGTATAATATTACCACCTTTTTGAATGTGTATAAGTTTTTGCAAAGTCTTAAATATTAAATGGAAGTATGGAACACAATTTATGGGTGTGCAAGAAACCGGAAAAACCGATTCGAAATTGAAAAAACGAAAAATTCAAACCGAAAAACCGAACTGAAACAAAACCGACAGTTTTGTTTTATGTTTTTGTAAAAATTTAACTAACGGTTCGGTTTTAGTTTTGCATGTCACAAAAACCGACGAATTTCTAGATTTTTATTTTTTTAGTATTTATTATAAGTAATTTATTAGAATTTAATATGTATGTAACTCAGTTACTTTTTCAAATGTATAATAGTATATTAGTTAACAATTAACAAAATTATTTCTACCTAGATTCATTATTTTGGACATTATCATTATTTTTTTTCCGGTAAGGCCAATAATAAATTGTAAATCAGTGGTTTAACATTCCATAACATGTAGCATTACCGGGTACTAATTATTTTTTATTTCTAAAACGATTACAATTTCGAATTTTAAAATCCAAATTTAAGTTAAAGTTGAAATTTGTAAATGGTTGGTCAATATTCCATAACGTCTAAACTTACAATCATTACAATTTATTATTTTCTAAAACTATTTGATTTAAAAAGTTTAAATTTTCAAATTTAAATTAAAGTTGATTTTTTTAATTGTTGGTCAAACATTTAAGTTGGTCAAACATTTTTAAATTAACTGGTCAAACATTAAAGTTGATTTTAACTTTAAGTTGAACTTTTTAAATAACTAATTAAACAAACATTCATAATGTCAAAAATTACCATCACTAAAATTTATTATTTCTAAAACGATGTAATTTAAAATTTCTAAATTTAAATTAAAGTTGAATTTTATGAATTACTGGGTAAATATTTCATAACATGTAACATTACCACGATTAAAATTTATTATTTGTAAAACGAATATTAATATTTAATTTTCTCATTTCAGGTTATGTTTCCAACTTGATATAGCTAATTTCATGAGTTGAAGATTTGTTGATAAGATATCTTATTTTTTATTTAATATTGATGTATATTTTTGTTATTATTCATGTATTTATGTATTTTTCACAATTCATGTAATTTATTTGATTTTTATATAATCAATCATATATAGTTGTTGGTTATGTCTATTTAATATATTTTAATCAGAACCGATGTATTAAAGAAAAAATTTATTTTTGTATCTTATATTTATCTATTTATTAATGATAATCTCTATAATTTATAATAATTATTATAATTTTAGTAATTTTGTTATTATTAATTCATTACCTTTTCTAATTAGTTGTTACATCTTATTCTGACAAAAATAATAACAATTACACCTTACCATTTTTATATTTGAATATATTTGACTTAAAACAATATTATATTATTATATTGTAAGATACATTATATTTTTTATATATAACCAATTACGTTATATATGGAAAACCCAATAAATAAGTTATAAAGTTTTCATGATTTTAATTACAAGATATTTAAACTTATTTAAAATTTGGAAATTGACCAATCTTTCAATAAATTTCTAACGGTTTTAATACTCTCCATAATTTTAAACTCATTTCAAAATCTTTCCATAATTTTTGTAGGTTTTCAAAGTAACCGATTTGATTTTCATATTTGTAGTTATTTCTAAATTAATTAGTCATATTAGTAAAATTAGAACATATTTGATTTTAATTTTTGTGATTTAGTATTAACTTGAATAAGTTATCATTTTAATATTCAAAAAACTGATTGTCAAACTAAAAATACTTGCCATTATTGTAATGTAATCTTACTTTAATTTACGTGAATATTAATTATTAATTAATACTAAAATAATAACCGAGTTATTTTAGAACGCAATATTCAAATTGACATAATTCTAATAATCAATATTTAATATATCATAAATTATATAACCGTTTTATCATCATTTATAAATATTATTCGTCACATATGATTTAGTGAATATTATTAAACATGACAACTTTTCATAATTTATTAATATTATTATTCCCATGATACAAGATATTTCAAATTGTTTCTATCCCTACATGGAAGACCAAATTCAAACTTAAAACTACAAAATTTAAACTCCTTTTTAATTAACATATTTAAACTCCTTTTAAATTCGAAAATTGACCAATCTTTCAACAAATTTTTAAAGATTTCTAACACTCTCCATAATTTTAAACTAATTTAAAAATTTTTTCATAACTTTTTAAAGTTTCAAATTAACCGATTTAATTTTCATTTTTGTAATTATTTCTAAATTAATTAGTCATATTAGTAAAATTAAAACCGATTTAATTTTAATTTTTGTGATTTGGCATTAACTAGAATAAATTATCATTTTAATATTCAAAAAACTGATTTTCAAACTAAAATACTTACCATAATTGTAATGTAATCTTACTTTAATTTACGTGAATACTAATTATTAACTAATGCTAAAATAATAACCGCGTTATTTTAGAACACAATATTCAAATTGATATAATTTCTAATAATCAATACTTAATATATCATAAATTAAATAACCGTTTTATCATCATTTATAAATATTATTCGGCACATATGATTTAGTGAATATTATTATACATGACAACTTTTCATAAAATATTAATGTCACTTTCTTTTTCAAAAATTTAATTAATCACATATTAATTTCTTGTTGTTATTATTTATAGTAGATTCAAGTGATTATGAGATACCACACCCGAAACATAAGTTTCTTTATATTCACTGTTTTAAATTTGGTTATGTATGTTCATTTTTTTTTGGAATTTGTGTTCACAAAATATTAATGTCACTATATTTCTCACTGATATATAATAAACACGTATTATATTTTTATCCATTTTAACTAAAAAGTTTTTTAAACATAATATAAATCTTCTAATTATAACATCCAACCAATTTGATAGTCCAAGTCGTCATAATGTTTTCAAAGACTATTAAAAATATTTGATAATTTATTTTCTATACGTTTATATTTTGTTTTCATTGATTTTGCATCATATTTTTTCACCTTTAATTATTTTCAAAGTCAACATAAATTTTTTGTAATCTTTCCAAAGTTAATTGAAAATTCATTTATTGTAAAACGTTTTCAAGTTTTCCAAGCTTAACAAAATATTAATGTCAGTGATTTAAAAGTTTGTTGCAAGATTGGTCAAAAATAAAAAAAATTCACAATTTTTTAAAGTTGACTAATTCCAATTTTTTTATATTTTGTAACTGTTTTGAAAATATTTCAAAACAGGTTGTTTTAGAAGAGTATCAAATTTGTTAGGTATAAAATGACGGCAAAAAAATGTTTTTATTAATATATCTTTTTGGTTTAATGGTTTAAGTTAGAAAGATATTTTATGTTGTCATTTTACTTTGTTTGTTGTTGTATGTTATTTTGTTTTAATAAAAACAAAAATTTAATAAAAACAACTTTATTAATGTTCAAATGTTACTCATTATTAAATATGTTATTATAGAATATTTAATTTGGATGCTATTGTTTTATTATATTTTCAGGTGCTGAAACAAAATGAGTTTCTTTTGGTAGGATGTTTGAAGAAGTTGATAGTGGTCTTTTGTTGATGTTTTTTTGGTTGTTTGATGTACATTAACTTATTGTAACTTTTAATTTTTAAGATCTAGACAATGTAAATGGTTAACGTTTTCGTCCGAAAGTTTGAAGAAGCATTGTGTTGCTTGAATTTGTTGTTTAAATTTATTATGTTTGTTATGTTCAAATTAACTTCCTCTAATTTGGAAGTTTTAATATTAAGACAACGTAAATCTATTACTTTTTGGTTGGTATGGTGATGTGTTAAGTGACAATGTAAATCTATCAAGTTTTAATAGTTAAATAAATATTATGTTTGTTTAAGTTGATTATGTTTAGTGACAAGTTATTCCACCCGCGTGTCACGCGGGTATTACCATAGTATATACATTATATGCGCACACCGCAAGCGGAGCGACTAATATTTTAGCTTGAAAAGTATTACCAATAAGTAAAAACCAAAATAAAACGGTAAACCGATTAAAAATCAAAAACGAAATCTGAATCGAACGAATTTTAAAACTCAAAAGTCAAAAACTATCAATTTAAAAGTATCACAAGTTACATTGATAATGAAAAGTATTAGTTTCTGCGAGTGGGTATCACCGTTGGTATTTTGATAATTATGATGAAATCAAAGTAACATGGTGAAAGTGATGTTGAGAACAAATTGATGAAATCAAATATTTGCTTTTAGATATGCAAAGAAGTTTAGGCATCCTCAAAGGCAACAATAGGCGTGCGTTGATCTGTTAACTTAGGAAGTGTAATATGATGATAGGCTCTTCACTCAGCAAATCTGTAGTTATGACTCGTTATTGATTTATAAGCTTTTAGAACTTTGGTTTAACTTTTGATGTTAGAAAAATCCGTAACCGACATCAATATTAGACAACTTGAATTATTTTATTTTCGCGTATTTAGTTATTTCTTCACTTTATGTTTTGTTCTTGTGTCAGATTAATGTATGAGCATGTGTAGAAGGTAAATTATGATTTTCACTGGAATTTACAAGATCAATGGACATTAGTTTATTTTGACAGTAATGTTTTAACGGGTGGTGGTGGAACATTACAAGCAATCAAGCAAGGTAGTTTTTATCTTTTTGTCTCCATAAATGCATGCATATAATGGTGTAAGCAACTTTCTTGGTTATAAACTCAATTATCAATAAGAGCATTGTGCATCTTAAAAAATGACTAGCATGCCCCTAATTAGTAGTATGGTATATTTTTTATTTTAATATTGAATTCACACACTAAATATGATCAAATACCACATTATGGCTTAATATAGAACTCTAAGATGCTGCAGAATAGAAGTACCGCCAATTTGGCTTTTTAATTATGTATATAACGCAACCGAACCATAAGCTGGGTTTTTTTTTTATTTTTGAGTTATAAAATTCGCTCGATTTAGATTTTGTTTTCGTTTTTTTAGTCGGTTTACCGTTTTCTTTTGTTTTTTTACTTGTCGGTAATTATACATTTACTCTGATAATATAATTGGGTTACTATTAAATTTTTACATGCAAACCGATTCCGAGCAAAAAGTTCAGTTTTACGAATACTTGAACGTTTAGGTTATTTGATTTTTATTTTATGACTTATCATTATTATATATCTTACGCTATTTTAACCATATGATGTATAACAGATTTTTGAATTTATCATTATATTTACTAATTTAGTATTGTTCTGTTTTTGGTTTTTCTAATGGGTGATTTACTAAAATATGACAAAATATGAAAGTATAATAAAAAAAATATACATGTAATTAGAAACTCTTTTCATTCCAGTTTTAAATTGTAGAAGGATGCTTAGTTGATATGTTTTGGCTTTCCAAACAACAATTTATAGGTGTGTTTGTATACATAAATGGGACTAAAAGGTTGTTGCGGTGTGTGGGGCCTAATACACAGGTTTCAACAATCTCACACTTACACATTTAAATTATTTTTTATATTTAGCATTAGTTTCATCTTGTGAAGAACACGGGTTATAAAGTTAGTTTTTCATAAAGCCTGTCTTGTTTCACATGTAAACCCAACACCCGGGCTTTTAAAAAGATAATTTCCTTTTCCTTTTCTTTTATAAATTTACTTGATTAATCTTAAGTTTGATGTTTTTTTTTCTTTTTGATTTTAAAAATCCAAATTCTTATTTTTATACGCGTTTTGCTTTTCACAAGCACTTAGTTTAATCAACAATTTATTCTCATAAGGTGGTGATGATTTTCTTAAATAAAAAGATTTATTTATTCTCATAAGCCATAACATATCTCCCAACTCATTAACATGGAATGAAAAGATTTCCTTTTTGGTGAACATTAGATTTGTGTTATTGATATGGAGTTTGTTTAACGTTTAAAGGCGTTTTTATATATACGATTTCACATTTTTTGCAGTTCTTATATTTAAATTAAAAGTCTAATTGTAGATACTGTTAAAGTCAAACTATTAAGAATTGTAACTTATGTCATTTCGTTACTCAGCACATAAATATAATCTGATAAAAAATGACATTTTTGTTAAAGTGAAGAGATGGTTTTAATTAAAAAATTGAAAAAGAAGTCTATTCAAGCAGTGGAGAGAGGTGTTCGAATGAGTTGACCAGCAGAGAATACACCCCTGGATCTTGCTCATGTGGCAGTTTATTGCAAGAACCAGGTAGGTAATGATAGAGCACTGATTTTTTGTAACTTATTTTCTTCCCTAATGTATTTATGTTATGATGCTATAAGGTGTGCTTATGAAGAGTAAACAAAGTTAAAATTGACAGAATATGATTAATATTATAAATTGGCATGATATGTATCTTAAATACGTATTTAGAAAGTTTTTAATTTAGTTTTTTTTATTACAAGGTCGAGCTACGAATTAGAGGCAAATTGTTGCAGGAGCCAAATCTAATTATGAAAGGTAGTTTCACATTCCAGTTAATGATCACTTATATTTCTGTATGTGGCTGGTAGTTTAAATGATGACAATTTTATTTTCAGGTGCCAATCTTTTTTTAATTAACTCTTTTGAGCCAAGAACTATGATTATTATCATTATCAACCCTGCAATTTATTTGGCGTATCTTTACGTCGCAGGTTGTTTGGCAGGGCAACATTGATCTAGACATTATATATTTTTAGTGACGATATGCTTTCAAAATGGTATGTTCGATCCTTCCTTTTTTAATTATATTTTATTTGTTACAGTTACCACGAAAATTATGAGTTAAGGTTGTGTTTTGAATTTCTGATTGGATGGCCCATGGAGTGCGGTTTAAAGAGCTGAATCCCAAACAAACGAGTCTTCTGTTTATAAAAACCATGGAGTGCGGTTTAAAGAGCTGAATCCCAAACAAACGGGTCTTCTTTTAATAAAACTCAAGGACGAGCCCGTTGCACCTGATACCCCCTCTTCCGGTACTGCTTTCGGTGAATAGGCAGGTACTTATTATTTCTTTTTTGTTGTGTGCGCATGTCGGTTTTGGGCTAAGTTCCAAAAATTGATTTTTGGTTTCTGATAACTGTTCGGATTTGTTTTCTGGTTTGGGTTTGGGTTTGGTTTCCGTTTTATCATTTGGACTTGAATTTTTTGGGCTGAAATAAAGTTGGTGCTACAAATAATGAAATTTGTTAATATATAATTAATTGTTATGATATGGGATAAAACCAAATTTGAGTTTTTGAAGAGAGTTTGATTTCATTTTTTTGGTTTTCAGCTTGGGTTTGGTTTTTAAAGTTTCATCATTTGGTTTAAAATTTTTTGGTCTATAAAAGGTCGGGTCTAAATTTTTTTGTTAGTTAATAATGGATTTATTGTTATACATTTGATTACATTATTTTTTTTAAATGTTACTCTACATAAAATTTTGACTGTAATATGAAAATCCACAACTTTAGTTTGGTTTTCTTGGGTTCATTATGGTGTTCAGAGGTTATGAATGATGCGATGCAGGTGTGGAACTGGAGTATGTCTCCCTATATAAGATAGATATGTTGAAGTGTGAAAATGCAACTAGAGATGAAGCCAAAGCTAAATAATGTAAGTAAATAAGTAACATCGATTATGCTCGTTAACTTAAAAATATAGAGTGTAACTTAAAATAAAAATAACGTAAGTGTGATTAGCTGGTATTGTATGAAAATGTTATAAATTTCTTATTTTTTGTATTGTAACCTATACCGACTATAAATTTTGCTATAGCGAACCTAACATCTACCGACCGAATCTATGTTGCGTCCTCGCTGTAACGCACGGACTCTTCAACAAGTATGTAATTTACATCTATTAACATTTTTATTTTTTAATCTCTATCAAGTAAGAATTTCTTAAAGTTCGGGTTTTGTCGCGTGGATCATGGAAGTTAAGCTAGGAAATAGTGTAATTAAGATAATATAATCTCTATAGTAATAAAAGAAAGCTACTTTTGGACATGTGTCAATCTCAAACAACTTCTCTGTTATTTTGACATGTGGCTTTACCTCAATTCAGAATTCCAAATGACGGTTTTCTTTGGTTATCTACTATTTCTATCACTGTGTAGCTTCTTCATGAAGATTAATTTCTGGTAATCAATTTTCTCCTGTTTCATTTTTTAGATGCAAATATTGCTATGAAGTTTTGATTTTTCAATATTATTGTTTAATAGATTTTGTTATCTTTATTTAGGGTTATTTCATCCGTACTTGATTTACGATTTTGAATTCTCATCTTTCATCTCAGGTCTTACGATTTGAAAAAAATCTGCTTAGTTGCTCGCCGATTCATCCGACTCTCGCTCATGGTTCGATTTTCGGACTTCAAGTAATCGATTTTGATATTTATTGATAAGTCACTGTGTTTAACGAGTGATTCGACTTGATTTTTTATTTAACTTTGTGTACGGTTAGATTTATTTTGAAGTAGACGAAGTTTAGATATGTCTAGGGCTTTGCATCGTCAGATTACTAAACGATGGTTCTTGATTGCAGCCTTTTAGTTTGTTTCTTTTTTATAATCACCCACAATCTGCAACTGATATATTGTGGTGCAGTATGGATATAAGAAAAAAGTAAATGATGGTTGTTGATCATGACAATGTTTCCTTTTCCACCAAAGGCTTCTTGATTTTCTTATTTGACCATCAATCACACTTTATGTAATTATATCCTCTGCGTCAATGTAGGTGGAGGCTATTTAAGGTGGTCACCTAATCATTTTACCCATGTTCAATATTTGATTCAAAGTTATTTATACATTTGTCAAGGATTTAGTAAGTACAAGTTTAAATAAAAACTCATGGTACAATACGGGCGTTGGGATAATTCTTCTATTATATGTTATTTTTAATATTTCTACCCGTTTTCATAGATTGAATTTTGTTTGTTGTTTACAGGTTATTGGAATCGATCTTTTGTCTCAATATTTATTGCCAATAGTTATTTAACTTGCAGATGATAGACATTGAAGGGTTCATTTGGCAATCATCGAGTACATACCTCTTTGCATGCTAGCGAGTTAGGTGTAGGATTTTTTGATGATAAACTTTGTGCTCTTTACATGCGACAGTTACAAGACAAGGGTATTTACCTTTGCAAATATAATCTTCTGTCATATTAACTTATTATAGTTATATGAATAATCTTCTATTTCTATTTTGGCTTACAACTAATGGTGTGTTTTACAGGTTTACTCTATCAAAGATGCCGCTGCAAATTGTTGGGTTTCGGTGGTGATCAGTCAAAAATTATTTATTAAAACCCGGTTCAATAAACATGACAAATAAGAATTAATCCAATTAATTAATATATGTGCAGCGGAAAATTAAACGAGTAATCAACACCAAAACTAAACCCGACAGGATCCGGTTACATACGATACGAGCACGGTATAAATATAAGAATTAATCTATCTAACTACCGATGAGATAAATATACCTTTGCGGTTAATAACTAACCATTCGAGACACCGAGGTTCAACGAACTAATGCTAGGTGACGAGCCGAAACAAGCGGGGTGCAACAAGTGCCGCGGAACAGCGGTGTGCGACACGTTGTAGCGGCAAACAGCGGGTATCCGTCAGCGCAACAGTACGAAGCATCTGGTGCTTGGCTGTTAGCGGCTGCGGATTAGCGGTGTCGGCATCAAAAGTCCAAGACCAATGGAACCAGTTGTCGCATAAGAAAGATCACGAGGGTGATTGGCGGCTCATATTTACTTGGAGTGTTATCCAAGTATTATTTTGGCCGGCTTCTAGTTTCCCATGCTCCAAGAATGTTGGAGCTTTGTCATGTGGAAAACAAAGTTCACGAGGGCCGGCTCTGGTTCTTTTTCTTCCAAAACATGGAGTAAGAACTAAGAAAAAATTAGGTTATCTCTTTATTATTATGATAATATATAATCATAATAAGATAACAACCGGGCCTCAAAGTCCAACTCGATCAAACTCTCGTTTAAAGCCCGAATAAATTTATTTAGCTAGTAAATAAACATAATATTTATATTTAGTATAAATAATAAATTCGTTTTATGTTCGTCATTACCGGTTAAGCGAGTTAAGCGGATTTAATGTTCGTTGCCCAAGGTGTAACTCTTACGGGTTGTAACTCGGTTGGTCGCATTAAACTAATCGGACCGGTCCATTATTTTCAACAGTCTCCCACTTGGACGGATTTTGATTAATATCCTAAATGCAGACAACCAGCGGTGCTCTAGCTACACATGGTTGCCCCCAACAAGTTATGACACTTTAAAGTCATTAACCAAAACATCTTGGAATACACTATTGCAAGACAATGAGCTTATGGTAATCGTTGTCATTTATCCTTTCCGTATAAGACATCAATTGAACAATGAGACATGGATGAAATTCAATCTCATATGGTGTTCAATCATTATCGTTCTCAATCAAGAGTCAAAGTGGTCCAATCAAACACACAGTAAGTTTGGGTAAGGCCTTACACTTCACCAGTTTGAATCAACGAGGACGCCATGATGTCTAACTGTTACAGATAATGTAAGAGTACAGAATCCCATCTTGACTACATACAACTCCCACTGAACTTCAGAACTACTCCCAACCAATGCCTTTATGACTGGCAGTTACGCGACAGCGGTTGACACTGATCAAAGAATATTCTTTGGTAAACGAAAGTTCTAGTATAGATCTCAGGTAAAAGGATACTAAATGAGTATACCAATATCAAAGCATCTTATGACTAAGATCCATGAAGATGATTTGATGCGAGTTACATCCAACGTCATTCATAATGAGGTCTGTGAGTTTGGAAGTCAACTCCTTAAGTCCAAAGTCAGAATAGTCTTAATTCAAAGTCGTTCCCACGAGTCTGACCGACTACGGATAATTTAGAATCCAAGATTCATGGATTAAATGTATTAAAATCGAACACAGTTATATATTTAAAAAAAATTAAAATCGAACACAGTTATAAGACTCAGTTTTTGCATTTAACCAGTAAATCAAAAGTGAATTCAAAAGTATAACTGTTTATACGTTCGTTCATCCAAATATTAAATCAAAACATATGAGTAGCTAATCTAAGACCGATAGCATCCATGTGATGGTCATGCTTGTCCTGAGTCATCGACTTAGTAAACGGGTCTACTAGGTTTTGATCTGTGTTTACTTTGCTTATTATAATGTCTTCTCGTTCCAGTATTTCTCATATATAGTGGAACTTACTTAGAAATGTGCTTGGCACTGTGATAAGATCTGGGCTCTTTGGCTTGAGCAATGGCTCCTGTGTTATCACAGATTACGTCGATCGGTTTCTGAAAATTGGAACCAGGTCGAGGTTGGCTATGAATTTCTTTATCCAAGCAGATTATGAGCGAGAAACATCTCGGTCACTCTGGAAGTTAGCGTCAGTGTAACACCTTACAGTGAGCTTCTCTTGCACTCCTCCAAACACTAAGAACATATATTTGGTTCTTCTCAAGTACCTTAGAATGTTCTTAATTATAGTCCAATAGGGAACACCAGGACTTTGCTGATAACGGTTGGTCATGTTTAAAGTATATGAGACGTCAGGTCTAGCGCACAACATAGTGTGCATAATAGAACCAATCGCTGAAGCATATGGAATTGCTTGCATGTGCTTAGTTTCAATGTCCGTTGCCGGAGATTGTGATTTGTTTAATACGGTTCCTTTAGCAATGGGAACAGCTCCTTTCTTGGAGTTATCCATTGAGAAGCGTGTCATGACTTTGTCTATGTATGTACTTTGACTTAGCCCTAGAAGCCGTTTAGACCTATCTCAGTAGATCTGGATTCCTAGAATATAAGCAGCTTCACCAAGATCTTTCATTGCGAAACAAGATCCCAACCAATGGTTAACTTCCTTAAGTATAGGAATGTTGTTTCCAACGATCAGTATATCATCCACATACAAGATGAGAAATGATATAGTGCTCCCACTAGCTTTTCTGTAAACACACGGCTCATCTTCATTCTTGACAAAACCAAACTCTTTGATTTTCTAGTCAAAATGAAGATTCCATCCGCGAGATGCTTGTTTAAGTTCATAAATGGACTTATTCAGTTTGCACACTTTGATCGATTTGATCATAGCAATGGGCAAGAAGGTTTCATCAAAGTCAACGCCTTGAGTTTGAGTAAAGCTTTTCGCAACTAGCCATGCTTTAAAGGTGCGTACATTTCCATGCATGTCAGTGTTTTTCTTGAAAACCTATTTGCTCCCTACCGCATGAACTTCGGGGTAGGTCAACCAAGTTCCAGACTTGATTGTCATACATAGATTGCATCTCGGCATTCATGGCTTCTTGCCATTTCTTAGATTCCGGATCTAAGACAACAGATTTGTAGTTAGTAGGTTCGTCATTTGACTCGGCTACTAATAGGACCTCGGGACCATCTAAATGCCATATGTATTTAGAATTTGGTACGCAAGTCCTACCACTTCTACGAACACTCGTGTTTATGTCTGATGTATCAGCAACTACATCTTGTTGATCAGACGCTCCAACTTCCTCAGCTGTTATTTGTGGTTCTTGAATTTCTTCAAGATCGACAATATTATTTCCAGTTCCTCGATCGAGAATTTCTTTCTCGAGGAAGTGGCCCTTCCTTATGATAGAAATCAAATTTGTATCATGGTGGAAGAAATAATATTCGCTTTGGTTATAGTACTCGACGAAAACAAATTTTACGCCGCGGGGATCGAGGTTGTCATCATAATCATTGGTGACATATGCATCGCATTCCCATACTCTAAGGATAGACAAACTGGGTCACGCCCATGCCATATCTCATATGGGGTTTTGTTAACCCTTTTAGTTGGAGCCAGATTGAAAATGCGGGCAACGGTCATAAGGGCAAAGCTCCAAAAGGAGTAAGGCAAGTTAGTTCTACACATCATCGATCGGACCATGTTTAGCAAGGTTCGATTTCTCCTCTCGCTCACGCCATTATGTTGGGGTGTGCCGGGTGGAGTGAGTCGTGAAACAATTCCACGCTCTTTTAGATGATGTATTAATTTCGAGCTGAGAGATTCTCCACGTCGATCAAATCGAGGTGTTTTAATCATTTGACGGTATTCTACTTCATTTTAAGACTTTGAACTTTTCAAAAGTTTTAAGATTGTGTTTCATAAGAAAGACATAGACATATTTACCAATATTAGAAACGAAGTATTTTTCTTGATTTCTAGACATGGTTCTGAAAGGGTCGCAAACATCGGTATGTATGAGTCCTAGCAGATCATTCGCTCGTTCGCTTTTATGAGTGAAGAAGTCTTTGGTGAGTTTGTCAACTGAGCAAGACTTGTATTCGTCAAAAGAGTCCGGTCCTGTGGGTTCAAAAATACCTTCGGATTGGAGTCTCTTAACTCGTGCCTTGCTTATTTGACCAAGTCGGCAATGCCATAGAAATGTATCATTGATGCCAGATCTGATACGTTTAGAAAGATTATATATGTTATTGTTTGTTTGAACATCAATCTCATAAATACAGTTTCGAGGTTTAGCCTCAAAATAAAATGAGATTAGTCAAGTAGGCGAAAATAGAAATACAATTAAAAGCGTACTTAAATCCTTGTTCAAAAATAAACGAAACGAACAGTTATCCAAGGTAACTACAAGGCCAGATTGACCATGCAAAACGATATGTGCCAGTTTCAAGAACTGGGACTTTCTTCCCATCATAAACCATGAATTGCATGTTGCCTTGTTTCAGTTTGTTCCATTTTCATGTTCATGCAAGACATTCATGATGTGGTAACCACATCCGATATCAAGTACCCACGTGTTGTTAGAATCAGTGAAAAGTCCAATAACAAAAATAGAAATCCCTTATGAGGAGCATTCTCCAATGACCCTCTTATCTCAGCTTGGCCAGGTTCTTGGGCAGTTACATTTTAGTGCCCCACCTTGTTGCACTCAAAGCACTGGCGTTCTTTATGATGCGGCAGTGGTGGTTTTGCAACTTCTTGTTAGTGTTGGTGGCAGACATGGCAGCAACAGTAACCTTTTTCTTACCTTTGCTGGTATAACCCGTTTTCTTGGGGTTGGGCTTCTTAACACCCATAGATTTGACCACACGAACTTGATTAGTTTTATTTGGAATATTCATCACTGTCATCGCCATTCATTCATAATGAAATTCTTCACGAACTAGTCGTAAGAACTGGGGAGAGAGTTCAAGATGAAATCCGCTACCATTTCATCCGGTAGGGGACAACCAAATTTAGTCAATGTACCCTTTTTCTTAAGCACATGAGCACTGACAGAGTGCTTATTTTCCATCTTGAGAACTACTCTTAGATTGCGGTGCTACTCGAGAAAGGTGGTGTCATTCAACGTTTCTTTCTCAAGTACATGCTTGAGAGTAAATGAGGAGTTATTATTAGTTGACATCCGTTTAATAAGCAAAATTAATTTTAATTAGTATTTTCGATGTTTTAATTCCATTATTAATGACCCAATTAACATTAATAAAATAGGAACTTGAGAATCTGGCTTCCAGTTAGTACTGGCAGCTGTAGCACACAACATTAGTAAGTGGTTAGGCAGAATTGTGAATAAAGCACAACTCTCGGTTATGAGGCCTATTAAGACAACAATTGCCTAAGTTGATACGTTTAGCCTCATCTATGCCCACTTTAGTCTTCAGACAGCTGTAGCACGTAACAAAAGAGTAAAGTAATAGTCACCCTAGTATAGTCACGTGTGAAAGGGCCGGATGTGTCAACGAAACCCTTTCACCTTGAAGAGATAGGCTAGAAAACAAGTGCGGTGCTGTAGCTCCAAACACTTGAAATTTCGCAGTATGCCTCAAGTGTGACTTATAGTAGGACGGCATAGACTATTAATTTTAAAACTGGGATTAATTTTAAAGTTTATCAAATAGAGTAAAAGTCCAGTTTTACTGTATTAATCGGGACAACTTGATGAACCCTTTCATCTCTCAGGACTCTTAGTTTTAATAACCTATTAAAATTAAGTTTGTCGCGATACATATAACCAATTTTAAGTTAATAGAAAATCTATTAAGTTATAAGTTTTTGAATAAATTTAGTTTAATTCACAAAAACATAATTGGTTATTATTTGTTTTAAAATTTAATTTGCCAAGTTGTAAAACTCCTTTTAGAACTTGTTTTAAAATGATTGTTTTTATTATTTTAAAACTCCTTTTAAAATTTATATTGGTGTGAGGTTGGTTATAATATAACAGTTATAAAGTATAAGCAACCACAAAAGCAATAAAAAGTAAATCTATATGGCCAAATATTTGTTCGATCTTGCTAGAGCCTATTAGCAAGACCGAACGGTCACGGGGTCACAACACACAAACAACTACAAGGATGAACTTGAGTGCATCCAATCGTCGTCTTAAGCAACTCCCACTGACTTCGTGATTCCTGTTTGGCTTCCTTGGTCTTTGTCTTCGGGTCTTTGTTGATTACATTATATATAAAGAAAATAAATACAATAAAGGAAAAACCCTAGCTATTACAACTTTGAACCATCAATATGGTCAAAACCAAAAACCAAAACCAAATCATCACAACCACAAAACACGGTCGGGCCAGATTTACATATTATGAAACAATCACACAATAAATCGGGCAAGCTTTTGGTCAAACAAAACAAATAAATTTTGACCAAAATATAAAGTTGTCCTATAAACAATTCGATCAGAAACTTTAAAACCAGTTAAAGTTTGTGTTCTAATTCTGGTTAAAAGACCGGTACCGACTCGCATGTTGTTACCAAGGCTCTGATACCACTGTTGGGTTTCGGTGGTGATCAGTAAAAAAATATTTATTAAAACCCGGTTCAATAAACATGACAAATAAGAATTAATCCAATTAATTAATATATGCGCAGCGGAAAATTAAACGAGTAATCAACACCAAAACTAAACCCGACAGGATCCGGTTACATACGATACGAGCACGGTATAAATATAAGAATTAATCTATCTAACTACCGATGAGATAAATATACCTTTGCGGTTAATAACTAACCATTCGAGACACCGAGGTTCAACGAACTAATTCTAGGTGACGAACCGAAACAAGCGGGGTGCAACAAGTGCCGCGGAACAGCGGTGCGCGACACGTTGTAGCGGCAAACAGCGGGTATCCGTCAGCGCAACAGTAAGAAGCATCTGGTGCTTGGCTGTTAGCGGCTGCGGATTAGCGGTGTCGGCATCAAAAGTCCAAGACCAATGGAACCAGTTGTCGCATAAGAAAGATCACGAGGGTGATTGGCGGCTCATATTTACTTGGAGTGTTATCCAAGTATTATTTTGGCCGGCTTCTAGTTTCCCATGCTCCAAGAATGTTGGAGCTTTGTCATGTGGAAAACAAAGTTCACGAGGGCCGGCTCTGGTTCTTTTTCTTCCAAAACATGGAGTAAGAACTAAGAAAAAATTAGGTTATCTCTTTATTATTATGATAATATATAATCATAATAAGATAACAACCGGGCCTCAAAGTCCAACTCGATCAAACCCTCGTTTAAAGCCCGAATCAATTTATTTAGCTAGTAAATAAACATAATATTTATATTTATTATAAATAAAAAATTCGTTTTATGTTCGTCATTACCGGTTAAGCGAGTTAAGCGGATTTAATGTTCATTGCCCAAGGTGTAACTCTTACAGGTCGTAACTCGGTTGGTCGCATTAAACTAATCGGACCGGTCCATTATTTCCAACACAAATAACTTAAAACGCCTTGCTGAGGAGTTCGGTCCAGATTGGGCAATGCAGCACATAGGTCCACATGTTTGTGTCCGACTCTCATGGTTGACTTTCAGTTCTTTTTTAACACATGAATTTATGTTTTAGTGTTTCTTGGTAGGTGTTGGATATGATGCATAATCTGTTAGAACTTATAAATAAATTAGCCCTTCTTATCATTAGCGTTAAATCAACAAAAGTGACCATGCTCCAAGTAAAGCATCCCAAATATACATCTAAACATTTAAAATATACCTTTACAAGATACTAAACCAATCTTCGTTGAATTATAGAAATGTTGCAGCTAACAACCACGACAGAAACAAATGCCTACGTAAATCTAAAAATTAAAGCGATCAATGATCTCATAGACAAGTAAGTTCTATAGAAACAAACTCCTAAATGTGTACATTCTAAACTGCATGTGTTTTTGACAAAAGTAATTGGCTTAAAAAACTCAATAAAAAAAATCATAAAAAATATAAAAAAACTTCAAATAGTTGTAAAAGTATTATTGCTCAGAGTAGCGCACCGATAATTAATATGCCTATATCATATAAACAAATAAATGTTATTCGATTAAGTCAAAATGTGTTTATGTTTTTAACAACACACACCAATAGTCCTTACACGTCCTTGCAACTCTGCAAGTGCAGCGAACGACTCTAACCAGCCTTGTAAGTGTTACAGACTTCAGTTGAACCTCCAACTAACCCTGGTACTACAACTCTTTCATAGAGTGGCTACAACAAGGGAATTTTGCTCAACCAACACAAAGGTACTATTCTAATACAATTATTCTGTAATGAACTATATGTTTCAGGATATATCTATAATATGAATTACTTTAGTTATACAGTTATACTTTACAATTATTTATATTCATCATAAATACTATTTCTGATTGGCTAAATGTGGATATTAAAGAATCACAAACTTCTTAAACATTACAAATTGATAAAAATATAAAATAAAATAAAATAAAATAAAGAATTGTTGAATGACAAAGTTTACATATAACTCTTTTGACATTTCGATAACTTTTCACTTTACCTAACCTGATGAAATAAATGGTTTGTGTTATATGAAAGAGGTAATAATGTCAAATTTATTTAATTGTATTGGTTTTAGTTCAGATATATAAAAGTTTTTTATGGCTATCATGTTGGTTTTGTATTTCAGTTTAGTTATGAATTGAACTTTTTATTTTTATTTTGTTTTATTTTTTTTTAACTTTTGAAGGTTTAGTTCTATGTGAATCTCTAACTATTTGATTGCTATTAGATTCTACATCAGTTATGTTATGTGAATTCTTCAATGGTGAAGAGTTAAAAACTAAAGTGAATGGTTATGAAGACAAGATTGAAAGGGCATTAGGATACCTCCAAGTTGGGTAGGGATCTGCGTGTCTCATCAAACGGGTCGCTGTGTTTATTAGGTGTATGTTGTTAAAATAAAGGATGAGGATGCACATAGTGCGACGCCCAGTGCTGTATAATCAGAAGTCTCTTGAGATTTGTAATTTGTATTTGTAGCTATACTTTGTATAGTGTAAATGTAACATTAAATATCATACGTATTTATCTATTATGAATTTCTTTTAATTTCATAATTATTTGCAACGTCCATTGCTGTATAATCAGAAGTCTCTTGAGATTTGTAATTTGTATTTATAGCTATACTTTGTATAGTGTAAATGTAACATTAAATATCATACATATTTATCTATAATAAATTTCTTTTAATTTCATAATTATTTGTACTCAATCCCGTGTATCACACGGGTATATAGCCTAGTGTATTATTAAACAAATAAAAAAATCATTTAAGATCTAAGGGTTGAGTTATAGGTTTAAAAAAATAAAAATATAAGAAACCATAATTAATTGGCATGTGGCAAATGAGAAATAAAGTGAAAAAAATATATAAAATTGGCTTCATATAAATGACTGAATAAAGTTAAACACAAAAGAAGATAAAAATGAAAAATGTGAAAAAAATTTGTAACCACACAAAAAAATCTTTAAAATTAAATTAAAAAAATAAAAAAAAAAGTCATAACTCAATATAGAAATAAAAAACGAAAAAATTCAAAAAACTAAAATGTTTCTCCCATCATTCCTGTTAAAAAAAAATCAACGAAAAGACACAATGCCGAGATCAGATCAAAGACACAACGACGAAAATGAACAAAAGACACAATCATAACTAAAAGAAAGACACAATAGATCGCAAAATATAACACAATTCCGAACAAAATATAACACAATGTTGAGTAATATAACACAATATGAAGAAAATAAGACACAATGTTAAGGAAAAAAGATACAATCAATGACGAAAATAAGCACAAAACACAATAATAAACAAAAAGACACAATAATGTTTTTCACTCACCATATATTTAGAAAGAGAAAGACGGTGAACAGATTTTAGTGTTTTTACCTTTTTTCGTTTTTTTATTAAATTTTGAGTTATGATTTTTTTATTAATTTTAAGGTTATTATATGTGGCTACAAATCATTCATCATTCTAGCTATGCTATATTGGAAAATATATGTCCCACCTATGGAAATGGTAAAAAAATAATCCCAACTACGCATGTGGATACAAAATTAAGGGAAACTTAACCAGACGTTTGCTTTTAATGACGTGGCCGCTGAGTTGTCTCATTAAATAGAAAAAAAATAATTTATGTTATCTAGTAATCATAATATAAACCTTAAAAGGATCATTTTATAGAACCCTAAATCTCAGGATAAAGCAAACACCCAATATGCTCCTTCACTTCTAAACTAAATATTCAATCTTGATTCTCAGTACTTGAACCAACTTCAAATTCAAAAAATAAATTAACACCAATCTCTTCATTAGTCCAAGTGTACTGGACGACAAATGTTGGGCGAGAACATGCAATTGTCGTCGTTTGAGTTTGAAAAATATTATTATTTTAATATTATGACAGTTGAATGGTCAAAATTAAAATAAAATAAAATAAAATTTTAAAACAATATATATATATATATATATATATATATATATAGGGGAGGTTAAAGTACAAATGAAATTAACGTGCTAACTTTTATTTGTATTTGATCCAAACCCTATATATATATGGGTGAGATTAAATAAAAACTCATCTTAAAGAGAAAACTTAATAACTTCTAAAATTTATTTTTAAATTTTTATAAAAATATTTTGTAGTTTTTTTCCATTATTCTTATACGTTGATATTGTTCCAAAAAAAATAAAAATAAAGAAAAAAAATATACTTACATCAATTACAGTGAAGTAAAATCTATATGATCCAGTGATCATCCCGTTGATAGTCATATGTGGTCCTTTTACTTGAGTCCCATAACATTAAGAACATGATCAACTAGAGACACGACGTATGTAAAAATACAGATAAAACTTGTAAAATCACGGGTTGTAATGGGCCTGAGGTGCTGCTTGATAATAGGGGTATACCATGTAGTGGGGAACACTTACTAGTTAGTTGAATAATTATACCTTAGTTGTATCTGATGGCTGCTTTGATAGACTTTTGCTTAAATTTATGTGTATAAACAATACCTTTGATCGTCTTAACTATTCATGCAAAAAGGGCAACAAAATTTTAAATATGCTAATTTTGAGGTTTAAGTCAAATTTGGGTGGTCTAGTCCGATAAAAACTGAAAAAGCGGGTCTTAACTGTGGAAGCCACTAGATTATATAAATAATGAAATTGTTGGATCTTATATGTTTCGGTAAATATCATGGCATGGGTTTAAGTGGACAACAATATCGGTGATCGCGGTTTTTGCATTTTTCTAAGCTTTAATATTATCTATATGTTTTTAAGACCATATTTTCCGATTTTGATTCCATTGCATTAAACTTTTTCAGGGACGGAAAAAGATTAAGTGGGGGGATATTTGATATAATGATAATTATTTATATTTCCCTTGTATATTTATTGCATTATTTCATTAGTTTTGTTCGTTTTTAGTTAGAAATTGTATATTACTCACATATTTGTGTTTTATAGGTTCTGAAAGTGGAACGTGGTTAAAACAGGCGAAAAACGAGTCAAAATAAACTTAAATGGGAAGCCGGAACGAATCAGAAAGGACTGTCCATTGGTCGCCCTCACCCCCTTGAGTAAGCCGCGCCGCGCGGCTAGCATATGCTTTCCTGGTTGCGCGGCGCCTAGAGATCAGAATTCCAAAATATTCATGAATTTGAGGAGGTTTAAGGCCCATTGAAATATATAAACACCCTTAACCTTAAACCTAAGGATACCTACGAACCAGAGTCGAATTTGGAGTTTCTTGGAGCTTAGGATTGCATAATTTGGCGGTTTTGAAGGCAAAGAATGATCCGGTGAAGTGCTGTCGGTTTTATCACCTTTAATCTTTCATTTCTACTGTTTTTCACCATGTTTTCCTTTATTATTATTCTTCTTGATTTTTCGATGCTAGGCTAAACATTATATAATGTTCGATGAACCTTCATTAATGTTTGATTTTTATCTAGATTTACTTTGTTATGGTTTTATGAATCAGTAAACGGTTTGATTTTATTTAATTGATGCACTTCCTTTTCCCGACCCGATTTTTTAAGCATGTACGCCAACTTGCTCATCTCCCAAACCCCCTTGCCGGTGTTTGGGTCTTGCCAACAGGAGCCGGAGACAGTACCGGAAACTCAACCGACGCGGGCCTCCGGCTCAATCCGAAAGGCTAGCCGAAAACACAAAAAGAAGTAACCGGGAGCTGGCGGCGCCACGCGAGTACTTAGCGTGGCCGGAGGAGGGTGAACTAGCTCTCACACGAGATTAGATCGTCATTTCGGAGGATCCCGAAGTTTGTAAGGTATTAATATTTAGTATTTATTTAACTTTATTTTGTATTTATTTAAAATTAACATCAACTTTGAAAATAGTTTTAATTTTAGCAAAGTTTTAAGCTACCGGAATTTTTTGGAAGAAAATATTTGAAGTTTGGCTCCAGCTAACGGGCAAACTGATTGATTACCGGGGTAAATAAGCGGTCCAAGCACATTGGAAGGTCATAAAACAATAATGCCAAAAATATGTTGGGATATACAACCGAGTGAAGCAACCGAGTGAAGCGAACCTGTTGGAGTAGTTGGCAAAACAATGCCAACATCCAAGCTCGAGCGTTAACCGAATTTTGAACTCAAGGGCAACCGGAAGGGCGGCAAATGAAGAAATTTAGGTATTTGACTTCCTAGGAGAAACTTTGGGTTTTCCCGAAATGGAACGGGGCACCCACTATTCCGGTCGCTCAACGATCCGACGCATTTTCCCGGGCTCCAAAATGGTCGAAGACCTCGTCTTCGATAAATCCGAGCACACCTGCAACACCCTCCGATGCTCATAACTTCAACCTCGTTGACGAAGAAGAGGAATACGAGGTTAATTTAGGGGAAGACAATGTACAAGAGAAGCCCTTTGTTCAGAACACTTAATTGATGTTCATCAGCATATCTATCACACATGTAATTACAACCCACAAGTCAGACCAAACAAGATCAAAATTATACCTTGATTTGTTAACATGGTGTTTAAATCACCAAGCTATCACAATTTTGGCAGCGTAACGACTCAATTTTAGTTTATCTTATGGAAGAGATTACTAGCATGTAAGTATCATATAAAACGATTGTGACATATATGACGTGAATGTGGTATTTATAGTTCAATCACATACGCTAGATATGTAGAAGGATATGTGGCATATAAGTTTCTTATTTATGCGTCGTATAACTAGTATACTTATGTGGCTTATAAGTCTTAAACTTATACGTTGCAAATGACAATTTTTAGAATTTTTCAAAAACGAATATTCACACCGATTTGTTTAAACCAAGTCCAAGTTAACGACCTTGGTTAAATAAGAATAAATTAATTTTGTCCATTTTTTTGAAAAGAAACTGTTTTAACAAGTACAAATTAATGACCTTGTAAAAACAATTAATGTTTTTAGTTTTGAAAAACATGAAATGATTTTGAAACACAAGCTCAATTCATCATTCCCGGCAGATCTTCCCAACAGATAGTATCCCAATCATCATTTGTACGGATCATCATTTGTTGACCAAAATATGATATCATCCACATATACTTGAATGATCAGCAAATGCCCAACCACTTCTTTAGTGAAAATTGTACAATCGACGGTTCCTCAAATAAATCCATTATGCAATAGATGTTGGTATAAAATTTCATGCAAAGCTCCCGGGGCTTGATGTAATCCATATAAGGCTTTATCAATAAGATACACTTTGTCTTTGTGGATCGGATCGACAAACCCTGACGGTTGTCCCACATAGACTTCTTCACTAAGTCTCTCGTTGAGAAAAGCAGACTTGACTTCTAGCTGATACACTTTAAAGCCCACCCAGGAAGCAAATGCTAGAAAGATTATGATGGTTTTGAGTCTAGAAACCGGTGCGCATACCTCATTATGATCAATTCTCTCGCGTTGGTTAAAGCCAAGAACGATCAAATGAGCATTGTTTCTAACAATTCTACCATTCTCATCTCTCTTGCACTTGAACACCCATTTGATATTGATACGTTTTTGTCTTCGGGTAAATCAACAAGCTTCCAAACTCTTAATTTCTCTAATTGTTGCAACTCCTCTTGCATTGCATTGACCCAACTCTCCTCCGATAATGCCTCCTTGTAAGTCTTCGGCCCTATTCCAGAAATAAAAAAATGATTGAGAGCCAATTAAGCAACAGAATTACTTTTGAATAGTAACATCTGAGGCTTTGATCAATATGATGTCTACTTTGAACCCCTGTGTTCAAATCTCCAGTGATATTCTCTTCTAGATGGTATGACACGGTTCAAGGAATGGTATTCATAGAAACAATCACATCATGTTGAAGATTAGTAACGTTATCTTCAACATCCATTTCACAAGGACTTGGAGTAGTTGATTGAATCAAATATTCAATGACATCCTCACGTTCCTCTCTATCATCATCAAACATAGGAGTAGCTTCAGGAATAGTAGCATGTAAAACAGGTTCTTCTTGAGGCTCAACTTTTGAAATTCAACTTGTGGTTCATCATGTGGTGTTGGAATAACAGTAGATACAAGTTCTTCAACTTGACTATCATATAGTTGTTGATATATAATTCAAACAACTTCATCAGAAATCTCCTCTTTTGGAAAACTGAAACATTTCTAGAGATTGTCATAGTCGAACATCCATGCATCTCATGGTATTTGTGTTGGGGTGGTGTATCTTTGATAATACACATTATGTACTTGCATGACCCGGTTCATGCTAGGTAAGATAACGCGTCGTAAAGGACTAGCATAACCCGAATCCCTCCAAAGATTTAGAGCCAAACTTTCAATCGGGATCAAGAATGGTACATGGAGACCCAAAAGGTTCATGCCACTTTAGATTTGGCTTTCTTTTATTAAGCATCTCAAAACATGTCTTCCTATGTCTTTGCACAGTTAGAACGTGATTTAAAAGTGTAACAGGCTAATGCTACAGCTTTAGTCCAAAAACTAGCAGGCAGTTTTGAATCGGCCATTATGGTGCGAGTTGTTTCAATCAAGGTACAATACTTTCATTCAGCGACCCATTTTGTTGTGAAGTATAGGGTGCATAATTTCATGAAGAATCCCATGTTCGTTGCCATATTCCAACATCTTGTTGTTCTTGAATTCAGTCCTGTTGTCACTTCAGATTATTTTGATCGGCAGATTGTACGTTCTCTAATTTCTTGAATAGAACTATTAAGCAATCAAAAGTCTCATCTTTAGTATCCTAAAACATTACCCACAAGAATCTTGAATAATCATTAGTGACCACTTGACATTATAGCTCTCCAGTGATACTTTTGACATTCACCAGATCCATATGCAGTCTCTCAAAGGGTAAGTTGATAGAATTAATCAACTTCTGTGGATGTGACTTATTATTTTTCTTTCCTTTCTTGCAGCTTGTGCAATCTTCACTCAAATTAAAGCCCTTGATGTTTACCCCATCAACTTGTTGATTATGAACTAGGTAATTCATCTTCTTGACGTGAATATGACCCATTCGACAATGCTATAGAATTGACTTATATTCCGATCCGATGCCTTGGAGATAAAGCATTAAGTTGTACGAGAAGATGTTGTAGCAGTACCCATGTTAAGAACATAGAGATCGTTCTCTTGAGAAGCACGCATCAGAATCCACTCGTCAGATATCTTGAATATCGGTTTCAGAATCATGCACTCTTTGTTGGTGAAATGAGTTGAGAACCCTTTATCACAAATTTGAGAAATACTCAACAGATTGTTCTCCAACTCAGTTGTAAGGCCCCGTTATCGGTGCCATACATTGGATGTTGGATTTACTCATAAACATATCAGAGTTAATAAAAACTTTGCGTGGAATATAAAAACTTCAAACCAATATATTACATAATCATCAATCTTGTCTTAACAAACATTTGAATCGTTTAAACATAAAACATAGTCTTTTAAATAACATAACATTTTCTTTGAGATGCCAGTATATTCAATTCCATGCCATGTGTTCCCCTCAAACGAGCTGCTTCATCCTACTCACTTGCGTGCATACTAAAAGTCAGCTATGCTGAGTGAGTTCTAGTTAATCATACATCATACAACACATTCATAATTTCATACTTTCATTCATGGTTTCATACTTTTATACATACGTTCATCATACACTTACTTACCTTCATAAATTATGTTTTAAAGGGCCCGGTTCCTCGAGTATTATTCGGGCCCGGTTCCCTCGTACCTCGAATATTATTAGGGTTTGGTTCCCTCTTGCCTCGAGTATTATTAGGACCTGTTCAATTTTGCCTCGAATATTATTAGGGTTCGGTTCCCTCTTGCCTCGAGTATTATTAGGCCCGGTTCCCTCTTTGTTACCATATAACCATACATTACATTATATTCATACATATATCCATACATATCATACATACAATATTCATGCATACTTTATCTTATGCAATCATTTCACACTTACTATATAATACTTTCCTTAGCAATACGTGCAATACCCGAAGGTCGTTCACGCACTGTCAAGCATTCATTCGTAATATATACATAAATATCACATTCATCATTAAGGCATACGCTTACCATTTAAGGTAAGTGTACTAACATTCACATTGAGTATGCACACAACCCCGAAAAGATAACAAGGAAATGGGGCTAGAAGCTCACCTAGATCTTGTTTCTTTCTCCGTTAACTGTTAATCCTTCTTTTAATTGAGCCCTGCTAACTGTATATAAGTTACACGTATCAAAACTTGTCCTATTTGTATTTCAGCCAAAATGGCTAAGTTTGTTCTAATCTATTGGCCTGTTTTAGATAACTTTATACTTAGAGTATTTTATTCCCTAGATCCTAGGGTATTTGGATTTAAGGTCAACGACGGAACTACAGGAGGGTCCGGGGGTCCGTTGACCCTTGACCCTCTGGCAGTGCTCCGGCCATGTCTATTTTGACCCTTTATCTACCGGGTCTTTCTTTGTTTTGATCCTCAATAACGCCATGTCACTAAGCTCTTAGTTTCTGTGATGATTAGATTAAGTAAAAAGAAGAAAATGTTAACAAAAAACCTTCTTATCGGAATATTTTCATGCTGTGAAAAGTAAGAAATAAAAGAAAATGAGGTGTGAAGAAGATGATAGTGTTTGGAGGGTATTTTTGTAATTACATTCTTTAAAAGAAAGGCTACAAGTAGCTCCACAGTCAATGCATGTAGATATTTATTGTTTTCAAGTCCTTAATAATAATAATAATAATAATATTATGATCAGTGAAACTTTACTTCTATTTTTTTTACTTCTTTATTGTTTAATTTAGTTTAAAAAGTTTCAGAATTTCTAAACCTATCACTCTTTTGATTTTTTTATCAACATTTTACATCTTATAAAATTTTCTTTTACACTAACACACATATATATCGTGACCCTCCGGCTTAAGGTCTATGGTTCCGTCACTGTATTAAGGTTTTCATTTACTTTACATTTCTTTCTTTCTTAACCTTTTCTTTCATTTTGATCTATCAATGTATAATACCCTATGTATATATGTATGTACATAAATATACATAGCTCATGGTTACACCATGCCTCATCTGGTGCATGCATAAGGGTGTACACATGCATGCGTATGCATGCACGAGTTACGTGTTTGCTAAGGTATTCAACTACATATGACACGTGTGAACCCTTATCTTGTTTTCGAGTTAAGGATGATCAAGTAATAGAATATATATATATGTGTGTGTGTGTGTGTGTGTGAGTCAATGTATTCAACCATATTGTATTCGAGTCTATACATGCGGCCTCAATGTAACCGATACATAGAAAGTGATCGAGTCCTCATTGTAATGTAAGCGAGTATGAAAATGTACACGAGTTCCCAATGTAATCGAATACCACAAGTGAGCGACTCAACCCGATGAAATCGATCAGAGCTTGTAATCTAGCCAAAGTGATCGTTTTGATTGTATGCGAGTCAACAAGTAACCGAATTTAACTTGTAAGCGAGTCATACGATGTGAACAAGTTCTGTCGTTGATTACTTTTGTATGAGACTACAATTGTGATCGATTTATCCATTTGAGCGAATGAGATAATGTATTCGATCTTGTAAGCGAATTATACGTTGTAATCGATTTCCAGAATGTAACCGAAATCTTATATTGTAATCGATATGTCTCCAAGTGATCGAATCCCATAATAAGTTATCTAATTGTGATCAAGTTAGCCAAAGTAAGCGATATATCAATGTAATCGACCCATTTTAAGCGATTTTAACATTGTAATCGAGTTTGGGATTTATAATCGAACGACATGATGGTTCTTGCTGTATTCGATTGGGCTGATGGGTTTCGGACAAACCGATGGCTACGGGTTGGGTCTTAAACCCACTAACCATTTATGTTTCCACATGTACACCTTTAGTACGATATTATCCAACCCCGTAAACGTTACCACAGTTATATTCGGGTAAGACTAGGTCCGTGTAGCCGTAAAGCTTGGACCTTTAATCTTAAAATGTTCATACTAGATCTAGGGTTTACTTAAACGAGCCATTCATAATCGTAGGTTCATTAAGTTCGTTTTAACATCAAGTTTGCTACTTTATGTTTCGTTTATACCCGATCTACTCTAGTTTTAAGTTTCATGGCCAACCGATCATAAACATACCTTTACGTGTTCATTTGGTCTCGGTTAGCTTGGTTATGAACCTTAGATCTTGTATCTATCTTGTATACCAAAGATCTACCAAGAATAGATGTTTGTTTGATCTCGCTTCTCTTTCTCTCTCTCGGCCGTGTATATATATATATATATAGCAATGGATGTGCGCGTTTTGAGTGTGTGTAGAGAATAAGATGGAAAGAATGATGATTAGTGTTTTAGGGAGGTTTAAGAGAGTATTTATACTCTCTTAATCCTATGGACCTAAGTCCCATCCCATCATATATTCCATCTTAATTATCCAAGTGCATACTTCTTTCTTTTATTTAATCTTAATTAAATATTAACACACGTTTTAAAACTTTCTCTCTTTTATTTAATATTATAAAATTCAGGATGTTACATCGGTGCTATAGTTCACTTTGTTAAACATCATCGTGACATTTGACAGTGTACCTTCACCCACAATTTGACCTCCTTGGTTTCTGATATAATGCTAAATGTTTATGTTTCCCGTGTATATTTTAATTAATATTTTAATTGTTTTTGTTAGTTTTTAGTCGAGATTTGTATACTACTAACACTTTTATGTTTTGTAGGTTCCGGTAGTTGATCGTGATAAAAAAGGATGAAAAACGAGCTAAAAAGAGCCGAAACGGAGATCCGGAACGCGTCAGGAAGGAGCCAGAATAGAGAACCGGTTAGACCGGCCCCCTTGGTAGAGCACGCCGCGCCGCGCGGCCGGGGAAGCCAAAGCCCGTCGCGCGACGCCTAGGAGGAGCTGGTGGATTTTTAATTCGTTTTTGCTTCAAGTTGGGCCTTTTTTGGGTATTTAAACATGTTTAACCTAAACCTGAACATAACCTGAAGACCCTAGCCGATTTTGAGAGTTCTTGGAGCATATTTTCGAATTTCTTGGTGATTTTGAAGGCAAGAGGACAACCGGTGAATACTTACACATTCACGTTTGGAGATTACGGGTTTTATCGCCTTTAATCCTTCGTTTATTAGATTTTCACCATGTTTTCAGTGTTTGATTTAGACTTTATGATGCTAGGCTAAATTCCATAAACTACCTAGGTCGTGATGAACCTTAGTTCGGTTTGATTTTGTTTAGATTTCGTTTCGTTATGGATTTTATGTTCTAAGTAAACTGTTGAGTTTTGATTTAATTGATACGTTTGATTGCTTGGTTTTGTTTACTTGAATTTATTGTTTCACATTGCCCTTGTTGATTGTTTCATAGGATAGGGTTCTGTTAGGTCATTTACTTTGTGTTCTTGACTAGTTTGTGATTAAAATCATAGAAACAATAAAATCAACTAAACAGATAAAAGTGAGCTGCTAGTCTAAAAAGCTGTAAGGTGATAGGCTATTGATAGATCTTTTCTTGTCGGGATTGCTAGATTTAGTTCTTCGTAAGGAGTCCGTCTACGTTTGATTGTCAGCTTAGTCTATTAAATTAATTGAGTCTGCTTTGCTATCTTTGAATTATGCGTAGATACTTGAACATAAATTATTAAATAACCGTAAGGAAGTTTAATTCATAAAACTGGTGAGTCTTAAAACTTGTTAGAAATCCATAGGCGTCTTCTTGAAGTTCAAGGGTCATGTTCGGGTTTTCTGTCAAGGGTCTATTTTATGATCCCGGTTCCATAACTTGAGTTTTCCATTTAATTAATAACCGTAACTTTGGGGATTTTGGCATGGGTAATTATCTTTATCATCTGAATTAATCTAAGTTTTATTAATTGTTTATTAGTTTAAAGTAATTGAGTTTAAGTTTAATTAATTAATTAATTAGTTTAAAGTAATGATTATGTTTTATTATTATTTTATTAATTAGGGTTTGTTTTAATTAGTTTAGTAATTAGTTAATTAAAGTAATCGTTAGTTAATTATTATTGAGTTTTAATAATTAGTTTAAATTCCCCCTCAAATATTATTAATAAATAGTCGTGTCTTGTAGTTGAGTCTTGTTTGCTAATTTCGTAATTTAATATCCGGACTTAGCTGTACTAGAGTCAATCGGTTCACTTGTCGGTTAGTAGTTTAAGGGTCTAGAGTATTACTTCGTGTCTAGATTAGTATAATTTTAGTTAATAATTATTCGACTACTTTTAACATATCAGTTTCCAACAAAATCCACATATCCACTTATAGCCCATAAATTTTAGCCCATAAATTCTCATCTTGTAAAATTTTAGCCCATAAATTCTTTTTCACACTTTTGAAGTTTGTCATAAGCTTCCTTAACACCTTTAAAATCATCAAACATTGAATCAAATTCGTTTTAAGAGTTTTATATTCAAAATCTTTTAATTCACATTCTTCATAAGGTAATTCACACTTTTCACACATAAATACAATAGTTTGTGAATTTACTTGATTTGCCATAAAAGCTTGTTAAACAGGTAAATTCATTTTTTCAACCTCTTCAGGTTTCTCATTTCTCACACTTATACCAACTTCAACTTGAGAATCCTTAGCCTCCTTGATCTCACTGTCCTCTCCAAAGTCTATCTTTCCATGAGGCATCTCCTCACCATTGAATCAACCTGCAAAATTTTCGAGTATACCAGGTGGAAAAATAGTTTGAAAGAAATTAGGAGGAATCGGATGAATTTTTAGTATGTGCATGGCACAAATTCCTCTTCTGAATCCTTAGAATCTTCATCTATGATATCTTCAATAGATCCAAAAGCTATATTGAAGTTGGGATTCTCATAAACTTCAATTTCCACAACATTCTCAGCTACCTCAGCAGCTTTGTCAAAAACCTCAAATTCCATATTCACAAACTTAGCAACACTATCTCTAGATTTCTCAATAACCTCATCATTCCCAGAGACAAAAATTCCAGCTACAGTTTCTTGCTCCACAGATACTATAGCTTCCTCAGCAACCAAAGTACCGGCATCAGCTTCCTTAGCATCACTCTTGTCAATCTCAAAAATCACCAACTCAGCAACATTTGCTTGATATAGATGATCATTCCAATTGAATCCTTCATCAGCTAATATAGCATGGCAAGCTTTAGTTTGAGATGTAGAAGCTTCACTTGGTTTCTTGCTACTGGAATCGAACAGGTCAGCTTGATTTGATGAGTTTCGATGGTAGATAACTTGTTTGTTGTAATCTTTTCCAAACGGATTGGACCAATTGTCAGCAACTTCTTTATTGGTGTATTCCCTCTTGAATGCCCATTTTCTTTGAACTTGAAGCATATAACCTTCGATTTATCAAATCCAAGATTTGATGGAGTTCCATCAAGATAGTTTCTCCAAGTTATTTCTTTAAACCGTTGTGCACTTCTTACTAAACTTGCCATACGACATCTAATATTAGGCATCTCCATCTCCTCAGGATCGATTTGATCATAATCTTTTTTGGTCATGTTGAAATTGCCCATTCTCCCAGCTATGATACATTCATATGATTCCAAAACAAGCCCAAGGAATGCCATGTGTTCTTTCACATTATCAGAAATAAGCCCATTCACATTTTTTATATTGACAACAATATTGCATTGAAGAAATTTAGGGTTTTGATTCTGGGGTTGGATTATTGAGATTGTTGATAAGATGGGATGGTGCTTAAATAACTACTTCCAAATTGAGGAGTTAGTGAAAAACTTTGTTGACTTCCCATAAAAGCAACTCCCACGTTATCAGCACATAAAGCGTTTTGTATTTTTGGATTTGAGGAACTAATAGATGTTGAATTCTTGTAGTAAAGCCCAATGTCTTGTGATACAAATGAATTCTTAATTTTGTGCTTCTTTCTTAAATCCTGTTCTTATGCTTCCAGCTTCTCAATAAATCTGGCCAAATTTAGCCGTGAATAAGCAATAGAGTTAGATTGTTGTATCATTATAAAAGTACCCCATAATTCAGGTAACACATCAGCTAACTTGTCTATGTACTCATATTCAGGCTTCTCAATTCCCAGCCTTTTCATCTCATTCACCAAATTGCAATATGTTTCAATTAGCTGAGCAAATGATTCCCCCTTAACCATTGTAAAAATATCAAACTCTTTCTTTAATAGAGCCATATTGCTCTTCCTCATGTCAGGATTACCACAATCTTTTTTCAAAAGAGCTTGCCAAATAGAGTAGCAAGAGCTGTTATGCTATAACAGTTGGAAGATTTAAGTTTTGATAGCTTGTTGGAACATGTTCAACATCTTTCTTTCTCTTAGGAATGTTGCTTTATCTCCATATTCAATTTGAGATAACCGATAATTGCTTACATTCTAGTTTTTAGGAAAGATGTATTCCTATTCGACAACAATCCATATCTCGTAATTCACAGCTTGCACATATATAAGTCTCGAATTTGTCTGCCCGAGAAGGATAATCTTCCATTCGTAGAAGCTTTCGGGGTTTATTCAAAGTGCCCATTTCATTATCAAAGTTTAGGTTTTGAAGCAAGCTTGACGATTGAGAACCGAATGCATTCATGTTGTCCATTTTTGAAGATTTCAAAAAGGAAAGTCCAACTGAAATGAAAAAATCATCAGTAATCGCAAGACAATGGGTTTTTTTGGCTGATTGTCAAAAGATGAATAGGACCAAACAAACACATATGCAACAGCTGAAGAATGGAATCTATGGTATTGACAGTCTTAGGTCTGTGAGAGAGCTGGTGTTGCTTGCATTCGAGCAAGAAAGACATTTTTCAATGCATGCAATAAAAACTTTTGACAGACAGTCCCCTCACATGCTCACCTTTGACCAGCTTGTGCATATTCTTAAAATTTACATGGCTAAGATGTCTATGCCATAGAGATGAGTCTATTTCCGAGGCCTTAGATATTAAACATGAAGCGGTCTTACGTGAGTAAGAAATATTTATGTCTAATATATAAGCATCATTATGCCTTGGAGTACGCATCAAGATCCATTCCTCAGGGACTTTGAAACATGGTTTTAAGATCAAACAATCATTTTTCGTTAATAGAGTGGACAACTGTCGATCACAAATTCGTGAGACAGTGGGCAGATTGTGGTTAAGTTGTTCCACAAGATTGACATAGTCAAACGTCAGGATTCCTTTTGATACTCTTCCTCTCTTCGTGATATTTCCTCACATATCACCGGCAAAGGAACGTGGCCACTATCGAACGGTTGAACGTCAAGTAGTAAGGACTTGTCTCCCGTCATGTGTCGGGTGCAGCCACTGTCTAGGTACCAAATACTGTTGGCATGCCTTCTTGACTGACCTTACACAAATTAGCAACTAATTAGGCACGGGTTCCCGAGACTTAGTTGACTCGGGAAAGTCAACCACGAAGTTTCAAATTTTATTTTATTTTCTAAAATTTTGAAGTTTTGAGGCGTATCAGAATTAGAAGAACAGTCTTTAGGAATCCATGCAGAAGCATGCTTCCTGTTTGTAGAAGACCTTTTGGACTGTCTTCTTCTGGGTTTCAAAACAAATTCCTCCGATCTCTCGATCTTTGGACTTCTTTTCACAATTTGTTTTGGTGGGTTCTTCGAATTTTTCGTCCTGGAACCCTTTTTAGATCTTTCCTTCTTGGTTATCCAAAATGGTTTTCTAGTTTTCACATTATTTTTGGGTCTCAGGTCCATTTCACTGGTAGAACTGTCAGATTTATTAATCCTTGTTCTTGAACTTCGTGTAGCCTTCAATGAAACTTATTAAACCGACTGTTCATCTCCTTTTGTTGTTTATGCCAGTTCTTGCAATGTCTTGCAAGGTGAGATGGTTACCACAAACATAACAACATTATCTTCTAGAGTCCTTATAGAACTCATCAGAACTATAATATGCACGATGTGGTGAAAAAGGTTATGCTTGGAAAGGAACATGGAAGTTATTTGATCTGTAACCTCTATCATAAAAAACATTTGAATAAAATGAATTATGATAATCTTGTTGATGAAGAACATAGTAGTTGTTATCAAAATTATTGTATAATTGAGGATGTTCAAAGTAATTAGTAGATTGAAAGAAAGAGTTTTTGTGAGGTGGAACAAAATTATCATTTTCATTCAAAGCATTTTGAGAAGTGCCAACATTAACACTCTCACACATTACTTGATCATTCAAAATGTTTTTCAAGGTACTATTGTTACATACATAGTTATCAAATGATTCTTTTAGATTCATGATGGAATCAAAAAGTGAATTTAAAACTCTTTTCTCTCCATAACCCATGTCCTTTTCCACACATTTAGTTTCTTCTACACAACCTACTGAAGAAGATAAAATACCATTAGATCTAACTGATGAAGGAATGGGATCAACAATTTTGGATGAGGAATAAATGTCTTGGGTTTCAGAACATGACCAATACCATAGACCATTTCATCCTCGGGTGGGGTATTGAAACCAAAATGAGGTAGGCTAGTATAATTCTCATTAAATGGAGGTGGAACTGATGTGTGATCGTAGCCTATACCTGTCTTTTGTTTCACCCCAATCTGTGCCCCAATAATCCCATTCAGTTTATCATAAGCCAACTCAAATCTTTCCACGGCTATCTTTCTTTGAGCTAAGTCTAATTCTAGCTTCTCAATTTTTTGCATTTAACCCTACAACACGTCTTTCATGAAACTCAGCTAGTTTGTTAGACTGAAACAATATCTCATTTAATCTAGCCATATTTTTATTATGAGCTTTAATCATAATGGCAAAAATCTTTTCAGCCATTTTGTAATCATCATTCTGACGTCTAATGCTTAGATTTCAACTATCAGTGCAACATTATGATTTCTATAGTTCTTAATTTTATCAATACAAGCTTGAGAGCATAGTTTGTGTACCTCGGGAATGTTTGAGACGGTTTGGTATGCCTCAGCAGCAGAGCTTGATGAGATTTAGTCTTCATCCACAAATGTCATCCCAACAAAGGTCAGAGGGTTGATCAACTCAATGAATTGGTCATCTTCTCAATCTGGTTTGGTTCCTTCAACTTCAACTGATAGAGCGATCATAGCCTCTGAGCTAGACCCAAAATTTCCCTTTGATGAGTTGCCTTGACCAAATTTAGGGAACTCTTGGTTTAGAGGAGGAACTCAGATAGGCATTTTATCACTTCTTCTCCCACCTTCATTGTCGGACACCTCAGTAAGATGTCGTTGGCTGATTTGGATGGATTTGTGTCACACCCTGACCAAAGGCGGCGGAACATGTCGGGGTGCAACTGATTGCCCAAGACACTATTAAAGTGACAATAATCAATCAACTCCTTTATTTCATAAATCAATAAACAATCACATAACTTGTTCAAACAAAACAAATTGAATACAAGTAAACAAATATATATATTGTTCGTTTTGCTTGTATTCTAATAGTCTTGATAACGTTTTTCGTCAAGTCCTCGATTCAACCTAAATTCAAACCTGTAACATTACATAAAATAGAATTTGTAAACACAAAGGTTGGTGAGCAATTTCATAGTTTGAACCAGTGTTGTAAAAGTCGGATTCCAAGGTCCTTAGACATCAACCTTGCCGCCTTTTCCCAACTCGGCCACTATTACTCGTCAAGGTCCAACTCGGTCAAAAGTCGGAGGACTCGGGATTACTCGGCCTCCAAGGTCAACTCGGCCACAATTTTCTAATTTTTTTTATTTTTTTTAATTTTTTTGTTATTTTTTTTAGTAAAAAATTAAATATAACAACAAAACATGAATTTTTTGAATTATGTTTTTTGTCATATGAATTATGCTTATTTTGACGTGAATTATGCTTATCTTAACATATATATATAATATCCAATAATTAATTTATGTTACATTTATCATATCCGAGTATAAGCCGAGTACTCCCCGAGTACTCCCTACAAGGGGGTCGGCCGCCTAGGGACCGTCTAGCGAGTTTTACAACATTGGTTTGAACAATAAGTATATAATAGAAAAATGCCAGAACTTGTACACAAAACAATAAATAATAGCAACAATTTAGATAATGAGATCGTTAATAAGAATACATTAATGACACCGTCTATAAGAGAATACCAAATAGATTCGGATTTCGTATGAGATCGTTAATAAGAATACATTAACGACACCGTCTATAAGAGAATACCAAATAGATTCGGATTTCGTATGAGATCGTTAATAAGAATACATTAACGACACCGTCTATAAGAGAATACCAAATAGATTCGGATTTCGTATGAGATCGTTAATAAGAATACATTAACGACACCGTCTATAATATAGAGAATACCAAATAAATTCGGATTTTGTAAATCAACTAACCAAAAGCGATAAACATATTAGCATTTAAGCATGTAAGCATAGAACACCAAATCGAGCATTTATTTAAGTAAATTATACAATAAAGTTTGTGGTTTAAGGCTCAAGTATAAATCATTTAGTTTGAATAAGTATGCAATATCACCCTTAAAACGAAAGATGGAAAACGGGGTATGAAAAATACTCGCATTCAAGTATAAAACTTGATCGGTAAAATGATGAGTAATCGGAAGGATGAAGTTTAACGAGCAAAGTCTAGATGAAAGGGAGTCTTGTATTAGAAAGGTTGTTTTAGGAAAACTTTAAAAGTAAAAGATAAGAAATGCAAACAATTTAAGTTTAAGGTTTAAAATGTAACTGTATACGAAACTATAATACTAGCCCTTTAAAAATGTAAGTTTGCTCGAAACCGGGTTAAAGTATATAACCTTAATATTTACTCAACCTATGTTAAGTAATAAGGTGGGTAAAAATGCAGGAATGCAAGTCTCTTTATATTATAGATATTAAAACGGGTTTTAACGAGTGTTTTGGGTTGTTGGTCCGGGCTTTGATAATTGGTCAAACCCAAAGTCAACTTTCCAAAATAATGAATGTTATGAGATAACTCAATAAAATTTAATAAGACTTAACCAAGTATGTAGTTCTATTGTTTTAGAACTAACAACGTCCGTTAAGCGAGTGTTCGGATTTGTCGGTCCAAACTTTGTTATGAGATCAAGTTGGATCCAACATTTCCAAGTACTTAAGAAAATAATTAAAATCAGTTTATAAAGTATTTTTTAAGATATATACAAGTATTGATAGCTAAAGACACACTTGTGTGTCTTAAGCGAGTTAAAATCGGTTTAGTTCGGTTTGGTTCGGTTTCCATCTCATAATAAGTTCATGGATGGTTGCCACATGCCCAAATATCAAAGAACTTGTATAATATTTATAAATGAAGATACTTAAGTTTTACAACAAAAAAGTTAACAATAAAGTCTTTAAACGAAAGTTCGGCTTTCGGTTCGGATCTTGTTTCGGGTTAAGACCGAGGTAAGATTCTACAAACCCATAACCATAGAACTTATAAAAGTGATTTTAGAAAATTAAATCTAACAATAAGCATGTTTAAACAGTTATTTAACAAAACTAGTAAACAAAGTTCGGTTTACGGTTTAGAGCAATTTACGGTTAAACCGAGACTAGTCTCTACAAACCCATAACCATGGAACTTCATAAATATGATATACAAACTAAAATGAGCAGATTTTAAGCATGTTTAATATGTATAAACAAGTTATATAATTATATATATATCAAGGACTACGAAAGTCATCCATGTAGCCTTACCTTACGAGGCCCGGCACTCCACTGACCGAGACCGGAAAAGTGACCACCGAAGGTAACAAGGGGTGTATATATATATATATATATATATATATATATATATATATATTGTATAACAAGCTTCAAGTATTAATAAGAGCTAACAAGCTGATTAAAATGGAAGACTATGGTTAGTTTGACTTTGGAAAGTCAAACTGCCAAGAATTCATGAAGAACAACCTTAAGATCTTTCAATTTGAGAGATAATTTGGAGTATGAGCAGGTGTAAAATGAAGGAGATGGTCATGTATATATAGGGTAAGTTGAAATGGCCAAGTATAAAGAGTCTTGCATGAAAATGGGTTGGTTATGAGCACAAGAAAGCATAAAAAGCCAAAAAATAACAAGCTGGTGCAGACCTCCATTCGCGCGGCGCTAACATCTCAGGGTATGGATGTTAGCGCGGCGCTAAGGTTCCTGGTGGAAAATCCTAAACTTTCAAGATTGGCAGTTTTGGCCACTGGAGTTGTTTTAAAGCGTTTTAAGGCGTTTTAAGGACCGAAAAGGATGTTTTTGAGACCCAACAAGTGTAAAACAATATTATAACATAAAATCCATCATTTTGATTATATCATAAGTTTCGGTTTACAAAACAAGTCGGTTTACATGATAAACGAATACAAAAACGAATACAATTAAGACCCGTAATTGACGAATGTCACAATTTGTGCATTCCCTCACAAAGTGTCCAGTCTCATTGAAGTTGTAGCACCGAAGTTTATCCTTGTCAAACCCAATTCCATTACCATATGAATCTCTGAAGCTATTCTTTCCATACTTCTTCATGAAGTTAGAAGCTCGTAAACAGCCATGGCCATCTGATACTTGATGTCCATCTTTTTGAGATCCTTCTTGTTGATCTTGGGAATGTCTCCTTGTTGAAACGTAGGAGGTAGAAGCTTTCTTTTAAATAACTCCTCGTGGCTTGCCATAAAGGCATGAAACAATGCCACATTTGATTCATCAATATGAGAGGTTGAGTGGGATGGACTGCTTGTAGGTTTCTTGATTCCATGAGCCTTCAATACTTGTTCAACAGCTTTATCAACCACTTCTTGAAAGGAGTTTGAGCTGGACGGTGCTTGAATGCTTGCAGCAGTCTTGAATATAGAGTTTTGTGTCGGTTGAGTGGAAAACATCTTAACTCCATCAACTTGATGAATGGTGGGATGTGCTTAGCTAAGAAAAGTTGTGCTGACTCTAGACCCAGTTGAAATGCCAGGATGATTCAGAGAACTTATGTGTTTGCCCAATCTGAGTTTGTCATCCATTTCAAATGACTTGATGGTGGATGTCAAATCAGAAAGAGAAGTGGTTTGAAGGTTGGTTGTTTTCTTGATTGTGATTGCACTACTATTCCAGGTGTATGGCAAGGAGTTCAACAACTTGTCATTTATTTCAATTTGATCATAATCAATGCCCGTACTCTTCAACTTGATGATCAATGTTTCAAACATATGAATAAAATTTCCAATAGTTTCTCCTTGCACATGGTTGAACATATTGAATTCACCCTTCAACATGGCTTTCTTGTTGTTTCTCAATTCTACATTTCCTTCAAACTTGTTGACTAAGGCATCCCATAAGCCTTTAGCAGTGGTGTGTTCCCTCAAAGTTTGAGCAATTTCTAGTGAAAGGCACACACTTAGAACACCGTGGGCCTTTTGATCATCACTCAACATTTTTCTATCATCATCTTTATAGGCTAACACAGGCTTGGGAACTGGATCATTAGCTGTGTCAGTTGTAGGAACATGAGGACCAGTCTCAATAGCACTAAGAAGAGTGTAATAAGTTATTCTTATATAGTTCTTGAAACGCCATTTGAATTCGTCAAAGTTAGTATCCCATTTAAGCAGTTTGGGAGGTTTATTCGTTGTCCCGGCCTCATTCTCAAAGATTATAAAGCTTTTTATTTCTTCAGTTTCAGAAGCATCATGCAAAACAAGTCTATAGTCCAAATAGTTCACAAAATTGTTCTGTTAAAAGGTTTAAGTACTAACCAATCAAATCTGAAAGAATTCAAATCGAACCTTTATAAACAAATTGAATTGGATTGCAATCGGATCGAATTGGAGGTTTGAATCGAACCGAGTTTTGATAGCAATCGAATCGAATAGAAATTTGGTTCGATTGGTTTAAAAATTTCGATTCAAATGGTTTAGCAATTCGATTCAAATGGTTTGAATTCAATTCGAATGGTTGTTGATTCGATAAGATCTGGTTTTAAGGAAAGTACGGCTTGTACTTTAGCACGTCTTTTCACACTTTTCTACTTTTGGTAAGTCGATTGAAACCCCTTTAACACCTGTAGATCAAAGAATCACCCATTTTAAGGCTTTAACAGACCAAATTCTTGAACTTTAACAACTTTATCAACACAAGAACCCACAAACAACCGTTTCACAAACGGGAAGCTAAGAACACACTATTTTTAAGCTTGCAAACACACTTTTTATCAACAAGTGAACCCATAGACCCACTTAAACACTTGAAAACAAGTCTTCAACACACAAACAAGACAAAAATCCAAGGTTGTGACCCAAGATCCACAACTAGTAGAGCCAAAAGCTCGGATACCAATTGAAGGTCCCGTGGACATATCAAACAACAAACAACTAGTGTTCTTTGATTAATCTCACAACTAGCTAGCGGAAATCACTAGTTGAGAACCGAGATCTCGAATCTTTGTTTGGTTTGGTTATTTCCCGAAAAGGAAAGTTGAGAGGGAGAGAAAGGAGTAGGTGAGATGATAAGATTTGCAAAATGTTACGTTATGCATGAAGGCTTGGACCATTTATAGTGCAAGCTCCATGCACCATTCTAACATTATTCACAGCCCAATGGGCTTTTGTTTACATGGCCTCGGCCCAAAAATACAAGAAACAAACTGACAAGCTAACTAGTGTACAACGTTAATAGAACGAGTAAATACAAAAGACTAATATACAAAACATGGCCATACACATTCTAGGCCCCATAGCCGTAAACAACAACTATTTGATCGTTATAAACTTTTATTTCATACAACATGGTGATTCAACAACTTCTCAGAGGTGGTCTTGAATAAGGAATTAATTTGCCATGTTTAACTAATCGATCATCCATTAAGTTAATATTCTTCGTATGCATGCTAATCTTTCCTAAAAAGTGCTAATACAATTCATTATTCACGATTTATTAATTCTTGTTATATTCCGAGAAAAATAGTGCATATTTTGGTACTTACTCCTTTACAATATACACTCCTCTAATCTTCCCATTCACGTCTCATACGTTGATGATTCAGCTCCCCACAAACCTTGAAAAAGTGTAAAAGTCATTGCCAATGCTGGTCCCTCATAGCCACCCTCTAATAATCTAGCTTCACAGCTCACACGCCGATAATCCGACTCCTTCATAACCTACTTAAAAGTTAAAAGCATATTTATTATGTCCTTGTTTATTTGTATTTCTTTAAATTTTTGCACTGCATTTTTATTTTCTCCATGATCTCATCACAAATTTAGTGTGACAAGTTAACCCCGCATTTGGAATCTATAAATTATGAGTTTCATTTGGGGTCGATTATGCTGTTATCATAGATGCCGTTGCCGTAGATTTTTCCTTAAATATGATTACGTGTTATATTTATATCTTTATACATCCATATTTATATTTAAACATACCCAGTTTATACTAGATTTTCTATAACTTGTCTAGGTTTCTAATTTTTTTGGGAAAAAGAAATAAATTATCTCTAATTGCAAGATTGATAGGGTTTAATTTTTTTCTTTTTCAAAAACTGACTAGTAGTATTATTCATTTTATTTAGCCCTGTTCAATCGATAAAGCCCAAATAAAAGAGGTCCATCTTATTTTTCGTACCGTCAAAACTTTCTACGAATTAGGGTTTACCCTGCTTGTGTGTGTATATATATATATACATAGCTAGGGTTGTTTGTTTTCAGTTCATTTGACGGCCGCTTAGCCATGATCGGTGCTCCAATCCTAGTTCATGTTCTGCCGAGTCAGTGTGTGTACGTTTTTTTCGCCTCTTTTTATTAATTATCGATCTGATCTTCATTCTTATGCGTATATCCTGATTTATATTCTGACGATTGTTTTAATATGTGTGCTGAAGGGTGCTCACAGCATACGTTAATCATAACATGTTGATCGTTCATAGCAGGCACGCATCATATTTTTCAGGTAATTTTGTTAAAACATTCTTTCATTTTCATCATATATATTTTGTTCTTCATTTACTAACAGATCGAATGTAGATCTTAGGGTTTTAAAATGACAAATGTTAACCGCTGCAAATTAGAAAGCGAAGCAACGGAAGATGATGACGTTGAAGTTGTTGCAAGTTCTAGTAACGTGAGTGAGTTACACAAGACAGAACAAAGGGTAATGTTTTTGCATTTGTGAAGTAGTTTCATTTCAATAGTTTCTTATTGTTTTATTAAATTATTTATTGAATATGGTTATGCTTTTTAATTTGTGTTAGGGTTATGGATGGATGAAGGACGGGATGATATACCCGTTTCTAGACAACTTCGAAAGGTCTGCATGTAAATAATATTTAAGCTTATACCGTTAAAAGACTCTTTATAATTAACTAATTACTACACTACACTTGCAAGCCAGTTGATTTCCCTAAGGAAAAACATGTTTCTGGTCAGATTCCAGAATCTAGTCACCGTGGTCAGGCAATTAGTTACAGAAGCAGCAAACATGGAGGCAAATCGTGAACAAACTGCAGTGAAAACATAACAAGTTCACAAAGATCTAAGCAGGCGTGGTTAACCTAAAAGCCGTTGACAGATACTTTTTGGTCGGCAGGTGTGTCTTTTGCGGAGCTCTAGTGGTGCTGGTAGCAGTGCACACAAAGTTCACTCAGGGAGATCGGATGTTGGCTTTTGCATTGTGGTGCGCATTGAGGAAGAACACGAGGCAAGTGTTCAACAGTTCTGTGCAAAGATTGCATCAACCAAAAATCAATCTGTCAAGGTATGGATGCAGAACAAGAAGCGTTTTGTGGGTTGGGGTTTATTTGATTGGTGTATACTTCTTCGGTAATTGTAATCATTCAGTTTTTAATGTAAACATTCGTTTGGTTGTACATCTTTAATCTGTTATGTTTTTATTGATTTCACTTGCACATCTATTGATTTCACTTGCACATCTGTCTCGGTTTACATTTCAAGAGTAACTAGCACGAGAGTCCGTGCGTTGCAACAGGGAGGCAATGAGAATTCGGTTGTTAGGGTTGCAGTTCGTTATGTTCGTAACGTTACTTGTGTGTTGTGGCAGGACTTTTATCAGCATACATTAAATGTTTAAAATGTCGTTAGTCATGTTTGTCGTTTAAAGCCCCAATACACAACCCATCCAACAAATCATTTTATAAATAATGCAATCATGTAATAATTACAAGATATAACATAATGTAGTAACCAACCTAGTTTTTGTTGCTACAAATAATGTAATCTTTTTCCTTTTCTTGAAAAATCTAGTGAGCCAAATCGTTAGTGGCAGTTTTTGATTGTACCACCATTGAAATTTGACCTCCAAAGAAATGCGTGACGAAATTATCATAGTTTGCTTTTATATTGGTTAAACAACATTGGAGTCTGTCTAAAAAGCAATGCATGAATTCATGACATCTTCTATTTGATATCTCATAAATGATATGAGGAAAAATATGATAATCACATTAAGGATTATATACTGAAAATAGGTTGCAGATAACAGACGTTAACCAGGTAATATGGTTCAAGAAAGTTAAAATAAAAATAAAATAAAAAGCGGCACAAGTCAGATTGTCGACAAATTTCTAAAGAGAAACCCTTTTTGTATTTGGTGATAATGTGCAATGTGTTCGGCTAAAGCACAGATCAAAAAGAACTGTTTATGGCTATCTGCAAAGCCAAAATATAACATTCATAAGCAGTCAGTCATATGTTAGGAAATCCCAAAATAGACATAATTGTACCATAAAAAAAGGAAAACTGAAATAAATAGTAATGAAGGTGTAAAACACAAAATCACAAAGCGTTGGATGAATGCATTAATATAGACCCTGAACAAGTAGCACATAGTGAGTGAAGCACTGCATATCTGCATTGGAAAAACAAGTATTGCCCAAGTTTTCAAGCCCTGCAACCTGTAATTTTGTAACTTATACTGGCCAATTTTAAAGACTGCAAGACAAATTGTATATCACAAAACTTATTGTGACATCATACTGTTCTTTCCACGCCTTCCTGTCTTATCATAAGCGTACAATAAAATCATTACAAAAAAGTATATAAAAAAGACAATAATTTATAACTATTGTTTCTTCTTAAAAATATATATAAAAAGACTATAATCTATATTTACTCTTGCCTCAAACCAACGTTGTTATAGAACTAATTTAATTCTATAGATAAGTAATGCACATTAGAAGGCTTCCTTCAGATAGATGATTTTAAGCCGGTTTGACCAGTTCTGTGCGTTTGATCCGTAAAAGGCTTTTTACATAACCCAAATCAGTATGCATTGGATCAACGCGTATATGGATTTCATCAGAAATGGTAACTGATCTGGTGGTATGTCCTTTGCTAAGAAATAAAGGAAAAGAAAAGGATTTAAATATATGAAATAAAATTAGAGAATTTCAAGAAACTTTTACCTTTCTATTAACTTTGTAGGTCCTGTGACCGAATCTAACAACACTATTACTAGTTATCTTCGATCAATCTCTTCACTAGCTAGCGGAAATGATCACTAGTTAGGAGCGAGATCTCGGATCGTGTTTGAAGTTTGTTATTGCCGAAAGTAAGAAGAGAGAAGAGAGAGTTTGTGAGTTAGTAAGATAAGGTTTTGCAAAAGGTTAGTTTGTGTATGAGTTACACACTCTATATATAGTGTGTAACCTCATACACTTGCATTTCATTATTAACGGCCCATTGGGCTCAAATTCAAATGGTCTTGGGCCCAAACATACAAAAGAACAAGTCTAATAAGCTAACACGTACACAAGCGTAATACAAAATACAAATATGAAAGACTAATCATTTATGGGTCCTAGAATCTCCCTCTAGTCTTTTGGTATTTGTCTTGTTAGCTTATGTCTTCATTCGTATTCGGACTCATACTAAAACACCTCATGTTCATCAAATGGTTGTTTTTCAACAACTAGAAACGACAAACTTGTTGAACTTTCCCACGATGTTGTCGGTATTGTCCTTACGCACGTCCTCAACTATGCACAAAGGAGATCCATGTAGCTTAAGCAAATTTTCCTTTCCAAATCCTGATATCTCGTGTTCATCGAAGAATCTGAGGTGGTGCATGCTTTTGCAATGAATTATCACCTCACCCGTGTCGTTATCAAACTCCCAATAGATGAAGTCATATAGCGTAACACCCCGGCTAAAGCGGATTACGCCCGGGTGTGACGTACATATTGCTCAAAACACATGTGACAATATTAAGTGAAAATATTATCATTAATTGATTCAAACAACAAGTACACAAGTTTAGAAGTAAAACAAATACAAAGAAATACACATTTAGACAATTTATCCATTTATGTTGAATATCCTAAGTACTAATGTCCACGTCATGGCAGCATCCTCTAAATAAGGTACCTGTAGCACACACACACATATATACACACACACACACACACACAATAATGTCAACTAAATGAATAGTTGGTGAGTTCACACAAGTTTTGATGTAAGTACATAAAAATCATACAATTCCATGAACAAGTGTAAATGAGCAAGTAAGATCCTTTCCAACTGGGATTGTGCACCAGCGTACTCAGATAAGCGCAAGTAAGGTCCTTTCCAGTTGGAATTGTGCACCAACGTACTCCTATAATGAGGCATTTTTCACTCATAACAACAAATGTCTTGAGCACAGGGGGGGCGTATAATCATACTATATTGAAGTAATCCACGTGCAATTAATTTTGAGCAAATAACAAGTAAACACACAAGTTCATGTAGCTAATTATAGTTAGTAAATAATGAATAAACGAAATTGTAATTTGGATAGAATATATATGCTACCCCCAAAAGTAGTAAAAGAGTAAAAAGGGGTGTGAAAAACTCACCTTGAATTTGAAGACAGACTTGAAATAAAACCAATAGCGCATAAATGAAACAAAAAAAACTGAACTTCACGAACTAGAATTAAAAGTACAAAATAAAATATTAACTAACAACTTTCAAAAGTACATAAATCAAATTATCGAAAATTAGAAGTGTTGAATGTATATTTTATTATGAAGTTGGATATTATAATATTATTTTATACATTAACGAATTTTAACAAATTTATTAATTTAATATTAGTTTACATTGCAAGATTAATATCAATTTTGAATATTATAATGTTACGGAATTTTTATTGTTGTTGGTAAATCATATTTTGACCAAACGAATAAGTTAACGGATTTTAAAGTCTAACGAACGATAAATATATAAATGCTTTACGAGCCTTGATGAGTTTGAAAGTTTGTTTTAAAAACTAAGGTTATTTAACTTAACATAATTTATAATTTTTATAGATTTTAGTTTGGTTATTAAATAAAGGAAAATGATTTAAAAAATAAAAACAAGGAAAAACAGGCTGACCCGGGTTCAAACCCGGGTCCATGGGGCCAAACAAAGATAACTCAACCACTAGACCAACTTTTCTTTTGATAAAACAACCAAAAAAATAATTAAAATATAATAGTTCATGTTCATCATCATCCTTAGGAACCCTCAGTTTCAGTTATGTTAAACGGCCCCATGATTGATCAAAATAAGTTAGGGGTTTTGTTATAAGGCTAAAACCCATCAGTTTGCATATAAATATTACCTGTAACAACGTCGGATTGATGGTGAACGGCGAGGTGACTGGAATCGGATTTTAATGAAGAATTATGAGATTTAGAGTGTATATTAGATTAAAATGTTGTTGTGGACGATTGTAGATAAGGGATTAGAGATTATTTATAGTGTCAATTGATGCGTATAAAGTTAAATGCGAGTTATTACGACTTTTGTTAAAATCCGATGAGTCGGGATTAATTACGGGTTAATTAGGTTATTAAATGATGAAATTAATCACGCATTAATGTTTAGAATTAGTGGAGATGACGTTTGGATATATTAACGGATCGAAACGGAGCGTTTTTATGTGTTTTGAAGGTCGCTGGAGTTCCACCGCCGTCGCCGGAAAAACGTGAGGGAAATGGGGGGAGGCGCTGGTCTTTTATTAATACTATATATTTTGAATTATTTACACTTTAACCCCTGGACTTTCACATTTCTTTTAAATCAACATAAACTAGAGTTACCATTTGAACCTTGAACTTTAGAATGTTATAACAATGACATAGAAGTCTATAAGCTTCAACATTTTTCGTATTATGCTCGAATAGTTCAGAACTCGTTTAAGTAAAAATTTAAATGTCAGAGTCTTGTAAATTAAACGAAATGAATAGAAAACGATTGAATTATACTTGAATTATTGAGAATATTGTAGAGATAATAAACAAAAGATACGAATACATCGAGACACCAAAACTTGTCGGTTAACGAACATAATAGAAATGCATATGATGAAACTTGAAATATATATTTATATTTATACATACGTTTATAAATAAAAACCGAAAATTTAAAATGGTTCGGATTTTTGGTTTGAAAAGTAACGAAAGTTACAGTGTCACACCCCAACCTACAGCAGAAATGACGGGGCGTGAACTGATTGCTCACAGCTTTCAAAGGTTACTATCATGCAAGTTGATAAATGACAATATCTATTTAATTTATTTAAATGAAACAATTACATTTAAGTACATCAAGTATCAAGAAATTATAACAATGATTAATTAAGTTTGTATCCTAAAATGCATCTCTACGTGATCTTCATCTTGCTAAACAACCAAGCTGATAACCTGCAAATGCGTATAAAATATATTTTTTGTCAACAACACATGTTGAGTGAGTAAAACATCAGTTTAAGACACAACAGTAATCATATATAATTAATAAAGAAAGACGCAAACTGTTCCTGTTAGATAAACAGTTAAATCATAGCACATACACAAACAAACAACCATAAAGAAATGGCTAAACCGTTGCCTTGCCAATGGGCATTGGTTACCAAAATGAGATGTCAGTGAAACCATTGTCAATGATTCGGACTTTGGCCACTACGACGGTCGTTTGATCATACTAGACTGAGAATATGTTGGACCTCTCCGATTGCGGCTCAAATAAAGCAAGTAAGCAAATAGCAAGTTATGCATAAACTGATATACACACAAGGATTAAACAACTGCGGTTTTGAAAAGTAGATAATAGATAAATACATAAGATACGTATATGTCCCCAAAACGGTAAAAACACTACGTGAATATTGGCTTTTAGACACACACATGCTCTGGGCGGTTTGCCACACCTCGGTCTAAATGTATGGCTAAAAATCGCTTTCGCCACACATTTGTTATTCGTGTGACTAAAAACACACCTGTTAGAACCTTTAGCCACACAAATTAGATTTTTGTGGCAAAAAATCACACCTGCTGGAACATTTAGCCACACTTTTTCAATTCGTGTGACAAAAAACACACATGTTAGAACCTTTAGCCACATAAATTAGATTTTGTGGCAAAAAATCACACCTGCTGGAACATTTAGCCACACTTTTTCAATTCGTGTGACAAAAAACACACGATTTAGAACCTTTAGCCACATAAATTAGATTTTTGTGGCAAAAAATCACACCTGCTGGAACATTTAGCCACACTTTTTCAATTAGTGTGACAAAAAACACAGTTGTTCGAAACCGTTAGCCACACATTCATAAAAAATTGTGACTTTTACTTGCCACACTTAGTAAACTATGGCCAAATATGATCTACGCTCACAGTAGTTTGATAACAATGTGGTTAAAAACTAATACATATGGCCACACTTACGGGTATATGTGACCATAGAGTATTGTTTGTTAGCCACTTATAAGTTTTATATGTGGCTAAAAGTTAACGGTGACAGCAAACAAAATGTGTGACCGTTAGTAGTTAATGGCCACACTTTAATTGTTTCATATGTGGCTAAAAGCTTATACATGTGGTCACACTTAAGGGGTTTATGTGACCATAAAGCATTATTTTATAGCCAGATATAAATTTTTATGTATGGCTAAAAGCTAACAGTTACATTAAAACAAAAGTGTGACTATTGATAATTAATAGCCACATTCTAATTCTTTTGTGTGACCAACCAGACATCCACCCTTCAGTAACCAATCTGAACCCTAATCCATCACCTGCCGCTAATACTTTCATCACTCATTAACATCGATTGAAGCTCATCTTGGTTAGGTAGGTGAGTTATACTTTAATTTTGAGAAATTTGGGTGTTCAAGGGTTTGAATGTAAGTAATTAGGTCTTGGATTTAATCGATTAGTATTCGTTCTAATTTAAACAATCTTGATACAAGTTGCAAGTGACATTTTTGAATCTTTACTTTTTATCATTGTTGGATTTATATTTTCTAACGCGGGTTTTTAACATGATTAATTAGAACCCTAGTGATGTCATAAACATGTTAGGGTTTGAGTTTTGTTGAGAACAGTTGGCTGACAGATTCGTTCTCATTTATTGATTGGTCTGTAACTCGCTGTTAAATGATGATTATTGATCTATTTTTGATTTTAGGATATAGTATTCTGAGTCTAGTTTCCAGAAAGGTAAATTTTGTAATTTTTGGATGAGTATTGAATACCTTTTATGATTTTACAAAAACATATGTCAAAGCTGATTCGGGGAGTTATATTCTGGTCCATTTTTCGGACACCATAACTCCCTAATGACAAACCCAAACGGGTTGGTTCCACTTCTGGAACTTAGTATTATAAGTTTAAAAGATAACCCAATTGGTCTTACACAATTTGGTTTAATGAGTTGATAGAACCATTAAACTAGTTTTTGTTGCGCAATCTGCTGAACTCTTAGTACCTATCTGTAATGGTTGAATTATTGTGAGTTTTCTATGCTTGAGAAAAATATAATAAAAATTGTTTGAGAAACCTAATTCATATATCATACTGTGGTAAATTTTGTAGAATTTATCCTTAATCTTTTCTTTGTGAATAAAATCAGTTTGTACATGCTAGAATCTGTCTCGTGAACTGAATGATCATAAGTTAAGTTGTATGATGAATATTTGGTTGCTTTACCATGATATGATGTGTGGATACATGTTAGGACTTTCGGTACTGTTGACATTACTTATTATCACCAACGATTCGTCGGGTCAAGTTTGTGTTTGTGTGTGAGTTCATATGTGGGTCTTAGAGTCATGTGTTGTTGAACATACTCTCATAACTTAAAACACTTGTACCAGGTAATAGTTAACGAGTCAAATACATTCATTTAGTTTTGAGAAAACTCTGTTACACGTGACACCAGGTTTTGGATTGAAAACACGGACATACTTGCATACTAGTTTTGAAAACACTAAACGTTTGCCTATACTTGTTTTCTGGATTAAAAACACAAAACGTTTTGAAGTATTGGTTATGTAACCTGCTTAAATGGGCAAAAACGAGCTGAATTGTTGACTTTTTATTGCTGAATTGCTGCAAAATTGGTCAAAACGTGCTGAAACGAGCTGTTAAGTGCTGAAACGGACTGGAAAATCGATGAAATGAGCTGTTTAACATGATGTTTGCTGTAAAAACGAACTGTTACGTGCTGAAACAAACTGAAAACTTGCTGAAACGAGCTGTTTAACATGCTGTTTGCTGTTAAAACGAGCTGTTAAGTGCTGAAACGGACTGAAAAATTGCTAAAACGAGCTGTTTAGCATGTTGTTTGCTGTAAAAACGAGCTGTTAAGTGCTGAAATGGACTGAAAAATCGATAAAACGAGCTTTTTAACATGATGTTTGCTGTAAAAACGAGCTGTTACGTGCTGAAACAAACTGAAAACTTGCTGAAACGAGTTGTTTAACATGTTGTTTGCTGTTAAAACAAGTTGTTTAGTGCTGAAACAGAATGAAAAGTCGCTGAAACGAGCCGTTTAGCATGTTGTTTGCTGTAAAAACGAGCTGTTAAGTGCTGAAATGAGCTGTTAAGTGCTGAAACGGACTGAAAAATCGCTGAAACGAGCTGTTTAACATGATGTTTGATGTAAAAACAAGCTGTTACGTGCTGAAACGAACTGAAAACTTGCTGAAACGAGCTATTTAACATGCCGTTTGCTGTTAAAACGAGCTGTTAAGTGCTGAAACGGAATGAAAAATCGCTGAAACGAGTTGTTTAGCATGTTTTTTGCTGTAAAATGAGTTGTTAAGTGCTGAAACGAACTGGACTGGAACATGAATTTTAATGATAAAATTAAAACATTTCCTCCGTTGTCCTTGTTCAAAAAAAAAGACTCGAGACCCGTTTTGACCCGTTCCGACCTTGACCCATTTTGACCCGGACCCATTATGACCCGAACCTTTTGACCCTGACCCGTTCCGACCCAACCATAACAACCTTTTTTTTAGTTGACCCGTTCCAACCCTGACACATTTCGACCCTAGCCCGTTCCGACCCATAACCGATTTTGACCCAACCCAACCCATTTGCCACCCCTATGTTTAATGTATATCGACGGGTTAGGCGAGTTGTACCTCTTAAGACACAATTTAAAATTATATGCATAATGGGCCATTAGAGATTTCAAGGCCCAATATGGCCCATTAGGACATGTATGACTTGTATTTGTCTATTATGGTCTAACATGACTCCCTATAACACGATATAACCCTTAAATATCTAATGTTACATATCACATGTCATAATAGGCCACTAAGAGATTACAAGCACTAATATGGCCATTAGAGCGACTATGACATGAAAAAGGCTATAATGGGCCACTAACACCAACAAGGCCCAATAAGACCTATTGATGAAAGTATCACATGTTGTCGGCCATTAACATCTAACTATGACTAATGACATTCCTATACAACCTTCTTAGAGCCACTATGATGTGATAAAGGCTATAATGGGCCACAAACACTAGTTAAGGTCCAATAAGGCCCATTGATGAAAGCATGACATATTATTGGGCTTTAACTAAACTATGACTCACTAAACTCATATTCAACCCTTTTAGAGCAACTATGATATGATAGAGACTACAATGGGTCACTAACAACAATCAAGGCCCAAGACGGCCCATTAATGCAAAGTGTGACATGCTACTGGGCGTTAACACCAACTATCAGTCACTACACTCTTATACAACCTGTTAAATTAACTATGACATGATATAGATATATTGGGCCATTAACAACAATCAAGGCCCAATATGTTCCATTAATAAAAGTATAATTTGTTATTGGGCGTTGACACATGACTATGGCTCACTACACTCATATACAACCTCCTTGTAGCGACTATGACATGATAGGTGATATAACGGGCCACTAATACCAATCAACTCCATTTGATGAGACCAACTATGACTCACTACACTCCTATACAACCTGTTAACGTAACTATGACATGATAGACCCATACTGGCCATTAACAACAATCAAGGTCCAATAAGGCCCACTGATGAAAGTATGACATATTATTAGGCGTAACCAAACCATGACTCACTAAACTCATATTCAACCCTTTTAAAGCAACTATGATATGATAGAGACTAAAATAGGTCACTAACAACAATCAAGGCCCAAGACGGCCCATTAATGCAAAGTATGACGACCAACTATGACTCACTACACTCCTATACAACCTGTTAACGTAACTATGACATGATAGAGACGATATTGGTCATTAACAACAATCAAGGCCCAATATGGCCCATTAATAAAAGTATGACATGTTATCGGGCGTTGACACATGCCTATGTCTCACTACAATCATATACAACCCTCTTGTAGCAACGGGGACATGATAGATGCTATAATGACCACTAATACCAATCAAGGCCCATTGATGAATGTATAACATGTTGGGCCATTGACACAAATCAAGGCCAAATAAGGTCTATTGACGAAAGTATGGTGTGTTTCAGGCGTTAACACCTAACCATGACTAATGACAGTCCTATACAACTCTTTTAGAGCAATTGTGACATGATAGATGTTATAACGGGACACTAACACCGATCAAGAACTAGTATGACCCACTAATAAAAGTATGGTTTATTGGGGGTTAACACTGATTACTACACTCTTATACAACTCTTTTAGAACAACTATAAATTTCACTTGTATTTATTTTATATGTTTTTATATTTAAAATGCAATTTTTTTATATTATATAAGTTTTAATTAGTTGTTATATATATATATATATATATATATATACACTAACAACTCTTTATTTTAATTATTAAAAATAAATTAAATTCATATTTAGTTCATATTAATTTCACTTCTCTCAAAATTTCTAATTAAATTCAACCCCCTCTTTTCTTCAAAAAATTTTGAATTACCCTCCTATTCTTAAATTTAATTTGACCACATATTTAACCTACCTTTTTTTTCTTTCTCTTCATTCCTTCTTATTATTATTCTTCTTCATCTCTTTACACCCACCATAATCCTCAATCATTAATTCTCTAACTCACTCAATTTTTAACCAAATCCTTTTATTCCGGGCTCTAATCTAATTATTTTTGCGAGAGGAATTCACGTGTGGTGTCGGTTTTCATCAATTCTATCTCGTTTTTTGCCGGATTCGTGTTGAGTGTGAAGAACCCTAAGAACCAAGTTTGGGTATTTTCAATTTTAAGTGTTATTTCTTGTAATTGAAGCTTAGTACATCTTCTTTCATCGCTAAAAAGGTATATATTTCACTTGTTTGATGACAACAGTTTGCTGACAGATTGGTTTTCGTTTATTTATTGGTATGTAACTTGATGTTAAACGATGATTACTGAATGATTTTTGATTCTAGGATATAGCACTATGAGTCTAGTTTCCAGAAAGGTAAAGTTTGTAATTTTTGGACACATTTTGAATAGTTTTTATGATTTTACAAAAACACTGGTCAAAGCTGATTCGGGGAGTTATATTTTGGTCTGTCTTTCCGGCACCATAACTCCCTAATGACAAAACCAAACGGGTTGTTTCCAGTTCTAAAATTTAGTATTATGATTTTTGAAGACAACCCAATTGGTCTTTCACAATTTAGATTAATGAGTCGATAGAACCATTAAACAAGTGTTTGTTGTGCAATCTGCTGAACTGTTGGTACATATCTTTAATGGTTGAATTATTGTGAGTTTTGTATGTATGAGAAAAATATTATAAATTTTTTTTGAGAAACCTAATTCATATATTCTACTGTGGTAAATTTTGTAGAATTTATACTTAATCTTTTCTTAGTGAATAAAATCAATTTGTACATGCTATAATCTGTCATGTGAACTAAGTGATCATAAGTTAAGTTGTATGATGAATGTTTGGTTGATTTGCCATGATACGATGTGTGAATACATGTTAGGACTTTTTAGTACAGTTGACATTGATTATTATCACCAACAAGTCGTCGATTCAAGTTTTTTTTTGTGTATACATTATGTCTAATGTGATTGTGCGTGATAGTCGTCGTGCTTTGAGGTTTCGCCTCACATTAACCCTTTACTAGTTATGATGCTAATATTTTAACAATTTTAGGTTCAAAAAGTTAGAGCCGAAATGGAAAAGGATGAAAAGAAGTCAAGAAACGAGTTGGAAGAACGAGCGCAACGAATGAAATAAATGGAGAAAGAACTTAAGGAAGACGAAGAAAGGAGGCAAAAACAATTTTATTAGTTTATGAGAAAGTTTGAGGTCGGTAGTAATTAGTAGTAGTTTCAAATATTTTGAATTCATAACTTATTAGTGAAGGTTTGTTAATGTAAACTTGTTTTGAATTTATGTTATTGTGTTTGTTAAACTTATGAAATAGCCACATTTATCTATGTGTGATCAAAAGTATGATAATAGCCACACTTTATATTACAAAAGCATTATGTATGACAAACGGTAAAACAATGGCCACACCACAAACTACAAAAGAGTGTTTGACTGACAAGTTCACATTTTTAGCCACATTGACAATAACCTCCAGTGTCTATATGATATGATTAGCCACAAAATACCTCACTATGTGTGACGATAATTTTGACAATAGCCACACTTTAAATTACAAAAAGCATTATGTGTGACAAACGGTAAGACAATAGCCACACTATAATCTACAAAGGAGTGTTTGGGTGGCAAGCAAATTTTTTAGCCACTTTTAATGTAATTTCTAGTGTCTGTATGATATAATTAGCCACTCTATTTTTAATTTAAGTGGCCATTTCTTTGCTATATCCACACGGTATAGGTCACAATGCAAACTTAACACAACCCTATTGGCCACATTATTATAAAATTCATGTGGCTGAAACATGAATTCATGTGGCTGTATATGTGCAATGGTCACTCATAGTAATAGTCATGTGGCCATTTTCTACCGTTTAGCCACACTTATTGGAGAGGATTCTTGATGGCCAGCAACTAATGCTTGTAACCTTTAGCCACACTTATCACTACATAAGGCCACTAAAAACTGTGTGTGGCCATATCATACCCACGGTGTCGCGACCTTTGGACACATATGACTTGAACCAAATGTGTGTGGCTAAAGGCCTATGGCCACACTTTTTTCATGTGGCCGAAGGTCAATTTTCACGTAGTGAAATAAGTAAAAGGGGAGTGATTACTCACCTGCTCGGATGAACGAAATATAAGTGATGATGTGAGAGAGAGATGAACCCTTCGGGATATACCGTCAAGAATTCCTAGTTAAATAAAATAATATTAAATTAATTATAAGAGATATAACATGATTTGATGAATTAAGATTTCGATGCGAATTGAATTATGTTTTGTGATTAAAATGATTATTGATTGAATAGTTTATTTTCTATATGGATTATTATTGTGAGGATTAATATTATCGATTATCATTTTAGAAACATCACTCTTTATTATTTACAAAATCACCAAAAACTAAAAGTAATATGTGTAAAATACTTAAACAAATTTAAAGAATTAATATTTAAGATATGCTTAAAATAATAATATCTAAATAGAAAAAATTTGATTGGTTTAATAAAAAATTTAAGAACATTTAGGAACTCTTAACAACCAAACATTTTTAAAAAAAAATTTATATTAATACTATTTAAGAGTATTATTACATATTTTCTATATAAATTTTTGATTACATGTATTAATCACAAGTTTGCATATGTGCAAAATTTATGTACTTATAAATTTAAATATGTATTAAAAAACATAGATATGTATAAAAACTAATTTTCAAATTTGTAATCATAAATATAGATATGTATAAAAATAATTCCTTATTAGTTCTCTAGTTCTCTCTTTAAGAGGAGTTCTCTCTAGATCCCACTCCTATATGTATATTTATAGATATATATATACACACACATATATAATAATAATAATAATTTTGGATTTTTTTTAAATTTTAAACGGTCATGTGACCGTTGAAAATGAGGAGGTCCCACCAAAATTATCCAAGTGCACCGGTCGTCTGTCACACCCTAACCTAAGGCAGAAACGCCGCGACACGAGCTGATTGTTCACAGCTCTCAAGGTATACTATCACGCACAAATTTAAAAGTGGTAATATCTATTAATTTAAATTAAATATTCAAATAAATCCAAACAATGTCAAATAATAAATTACAATCATTAGAGGTGTACACGGACCGGACGGACACGGACAAGCTTGTCCGTGTCGTCTGTTAAGTATTTGACGGACAAACGAACGGTTCACGAACACTCAACCAATCGAAAATTCATGTTCTTGTCCGTCCATTAAGAAATTGAGTTTGTTCGTGTCCGTCCATCAATATTGTAAACGGACGTTAACGGACACTAATGGACAAACAGACGCTACTAGACTCTGATGGACAAATAAACACATGAAAATTAATGGACAAACGAACATATGAACATTAAAGGACACTAATGAACAACATACACTAATATGTCATTAACAACGAACGGACATACACAAACCTAACCGGGCGTACGTAATCAAACGGACGTTCACGGACACTATTAAACGGACCTGGCCTTTGTCCGTTTTCATCCATTAAGATTATCGAACGAAATTTTTTTCCATGTCCAGTTCGTTTATTAAAAGACAAACCTAAACGAACATCTTGCCGAACAGACGACCTCGCTGGACGTCCGGTTTGCTTACATTCCTAACAATCATTAAATCAAAAACAATTAATTAGACAAATTTAAGTGTAGAAAAATTGGTGTCTTGATAACGTTCTTCTAACTTAAAGCAACATTTAAATCTCCACCAACCTTGCAATCAATTCAATCTAAAACCTACATATGCGTATAAAATAGATATATTTGGTCAACAATAGGTTGAGTGAGTGAAACACCAGTTAATTCAATTTAATATAATATGAGAAAAATGAGAAAATTGTCCTTTTAAGATATACAATCAAGCCATAGCATGTAAATATTTCAAACAGATAATAATGTGTGGGCTAAACCGTAGCCATGCGAACCAGGCATTGGTTACCATGGGTGAGCAATTGAGTTGTCGATGAAACCATTGTCATGTGATTGGACGCCGACCACTACGACATGATGTGATTATAATGATGGACCGCTCCGAATGCGTTCAAATAAACAAGTAATAAATAGCAATTTAGACAATTAATTGATAACACACAAGGTTAACAGTTGCTAATGTAAATACTAATAATATGTAAATAATATAAATACGTATGTGTCCCCAAAAGTTTGAAAAACAAGTAAAAGAAGGTGATTAATTACTCACCTTAGCATATAAGCAAAAGTATGCGAATAATAAATATTATATGTTATGCTCGCCGAGAATTAGCCCAGACAAATTCTAAGCAAGAGTAAATATCGTAGAACAATACGATTTAATAAATGGACTAAAGAAATCTTGAGATATGAACGAGTATTGTGTGTTTAAAATAATTTAATTAAATTTTATTTTATAAATGTTAGTAAAACATATATAACTAAAACAAACATAATCATTTTCAATTATAAGTATTATAGTTGCAATAAATAATATAAATATATGTTTATATCAATATTTGACCAACAATTATTTAAAATAATAAGATATATTTTTATATTTTAATCATGTATTTTAAACCAAGTCCTTATTAAATCTTTATTAATTAAACCTTTTTAATGCATATTATATACACACACATATACGCATAGGTTTTAATAAGGGTTCGGAAAAACGACTAGTTAATATGTCGTTTTTATTAAATATTAGTTAGATAGTATATCTATAATATTTATAAAGTAATTTAATTGTCTAAAGTTATTGTTATGATAACCAAATAATTTTCCAAAAATTAAAAGGTGCAAAACGGGTCTGAGGGGCTCGAGCCCCTGCCCTTTAGCCTCTCCAGCCCCTCAAGACTTAAACGCCCACACCCCAAGCCAGTTGAGCAGGGTGTCAGTTAGTTTACATTGCAGAAATAATAACATTAAACACACAGACATAAACCCAAATAATATTATGAACCCTATAATCGTCAATCAGCCAAAAACACTTAATGTTTGGCCGATTGTTTATAGGGTTATTGATCCAGACATCAAAATGCACAGACTAATGTAATCAATTACCTTTATTGATGTTTAATTGCAGGTTAATTAGAACGCTGAACGGCCGGCCAAGACGTGACTTAGAACAGGTACAAGCAAGCTGTATTAATCTAATTAATATTGGGGTTTAATTGGCAATGTGAAAAGGATGATGCAGACCAAAATAATTGATTTATGGTTTACTTGATAGGTATAATCCTGATTTAGGTTAAGAAGATTAGGTTATAATGTTAATACGTATCAATACGATATAGATTTCGTAATTAACAATGTCGGTGAAGCCGAATATGGCATGAGGAGTAATAAGCACAAATCAATTCCAAGATTACGACAAGAATTATGGTTCAAGGCATGATCCGGATACGGCTTGATTAAGGGTATGGGTTAGGTTATCAGGTAAACGGGTTGAATAAGTATTAATATTACAGATGTTGCAATTTAGTCCTTCAACTATAGAGATGGAGACAAAGTGGGGTTAAAGTATGGTTAAGGCTTAAAAATGTATATATTTGATCTTTGTTTTGTTTAATTACATAAATATAATAACCAAATAATAATAGCTCGATAGACGCGATATTTTATTGATAAAACTCCCCGAACATAGAAATGGGTCGGGTAACAAATACCAAATAAGAAATGGAAATCCGAATTGTTACATCGTTCCCCCTGGCGGTGTTACGCCGTCTGCGCCCCTTCGCCACCCATTTAGGCGCCCATAGCGCTGAGCCTAACAATGGAAAAGGTAGACTTTAAAGTTTAAAAGTGGGACAATGAGAGTAAGCATACTTCATTAAGTAAATGTCAAAATCATAACAATGTTGGTCAACTTGAAAAATCATTGTCGGTTTTGTGATTCATATGTTATTTTTTATTACCATGCAACCTTAATTGAATAGTATGACTGTTTGTAATGATTAAATGCTTATGGCTCATTATGTAATTGGTTTGTGTGATCAAAAGAAAAACATTTAATAAATTAACAAATACGATGTAATGGCTTGATTTTATGCTTTCAAAGGCCTTAGAGGATAATCTAGTAGGTACATGTTTAATGGTAAAAAGAGTTGTGCTAGCCCTATATTATGTCCTAAATTCGCCACTGATGTTAATTATTAGCCATAACCCTATGCTATTGACGACTGTCGTTCGAGTCGTGCAAAAACCTAAATAACCTAAGTAGATAGGGTAAATAAGGTATCGTATCTACCAGGAGTATGTGGTCAATGTAATTGTGTAATAGAATTCTAATATTATGAAGTAACAGAATTTAGTGCTGATCACACAAGCAAATAAGTTGGTTTAAATATTGATTAAGCAAATTTACGAATTCAAGCAATTAACAAAGAAGACTTATCCCCGGGGTTCAAGAATGCAGTAAATAGTTTCTCATGCAACCTAACAGATTTATTATCACAGACTGACTAAAGACTGATTAACGAGTTAAATCTTAGGCACCAACAATTGCTAACACACGGCACTGGTTATCAAACGGTCTCTGCCAGTGTGACTCAACTAAGAGCAATTGTGTGCTTCGTTGTATTCAAACTAGTTAAACAACCTTATGAGCAATTACTATAGCAACCGATAAACTAATCATTCTGATCAACGTAAACCTAAACTGATTGAATGCACAACAATGCTAAATGTCAATACTCATAGATCAATCAAAGACAATTACAAATAGTATGTTCTTGGTTACAATCAAAACTGAAATAAATACAAACTTTACATCCCTGGAATGAATTGGAGAGATTAGTAGAGCCTCGACATCATGGAATCGTCAATAATGATGAAATGGAACATGTATATGGTCTCGACACGGTCTAGAATGATGGAATCTCCTTCTCCAATCTCTGGAAATCGCCTTCGTTGATAAAAACGGAGTTAAGGTCGAGAATGGTGAAAATAACAATAAAGCCCTAACTTTCCCATCCGCACCCCCATCGCGATACGCGATGGGTCTCTAAGCATGCCCATCGCGTATCGTGATGGGATATGTCACCGGCAACAATCTTTAATCTTTCTCGTAATGCATGCTGGATGTCCCGGGTCTTCATCCCGTGCCTCAACAGGTCCAAACTGAGTACTTTAACGCTCATGAATTGAAATACAATAAACGCGTATGAAGTATTAAAATTCCTACAATAAACGATTAAAACTAAGAAATAAACAAACTAAACTATATACAAGTTAACCAACCATCAGCTATAGCATCTTAAAACTTCACTTTTTATTAAGCATTCTAGGTCTCATAACCGTAAATAACAACTATTTGATCGTTATAAACTTGTATTCCGTACATGGTATTGGATAAGAATTAATATGTCATGTTGAACTAATCGATCATCAACTAAGTCAATATTCTTCGTACGCGCATGCTACTCTTTCCTAAAAAGTGTACACCTTAATTTCATTATTTATGATTTACTAACTCTTTGTTATATTCTAGAAAAATAGTGTATATTGTGGTACCGACTCCTTCACAATATACACTCCCGTAATTTAGCCCTTCGCACCTCACACGTTGATAATTCAGCTCCCCACAACCTTAAAAAAGTGTAAAAGTCATTGTCAATCATGGTTCCTAGCTTGTAGCCACCCTCTCATAATCTAGCTTCACAGCTCACAAACCCATAATTCGGCTTCTTCACAACTCACACGCAAATAATACAACTATGGTAACAACTCCCACACCCATAATCCGGATCCTTCACAGCTCACAAGCCGATAATCCGGCTCCCCCATAACCCACTTTAAAGTTAAAGCATATTTATTATGTCCTTGTTTATTTGTATTTCTTTGAATTTTTGCACCAGATTCTAAATTTCTCCATGATCTCATCACAAATTTAGTGTGATAAGTTAACCCAACATTTTCTCCATGATTTTCGATCTTTGACAAGGTAGAAGGAAACAATTTATGAGGCTCTTTCAGTAGTATTTGAAGATATCAGGTAAAGAAGATAGCTTTCATCATGTCAGAAATATATTTTTTTATTTTGTTTTTGCTTCAATTATCTTAAGCATGGATTAAAGAAATTTAGGATTTCACATTGATTCTATTGGCGTTTATATATGTTGTAGTGAATTTATGAAAAACTGAAGAATGTCACAGGATTGATTTTTTCCCAAACTATATTGGAAATCATATATTTTCAATATTTATATTCTCATATCTTGTTCCCTACATTTCCTTGATTTAAGGAAATGACTTAGTTTCCTATTCTTTTCTTTGGCTGTATATGTATTTAATCAAACAATTAATAATTTAATAAAATATTAACCTTTTGGTGTATGGTATCATAGCTATATCGATCCCAAACCTAAACAAAATCCTAACGGGTTGTTTCAATGGTCGGAGACAAACCTCCATAAACCAAAAATGATGGAGAGGCCATCGATCATACCTCTCCCCTTAACTTACACTCTTCCGACTACCCTAGATAACTTCACGTAAAACGAGTTAATTACCGACACAAACTATAGTGATTGGGCTGCTGAGATGATGAATTTCTTGTTCGCGAAAAACATGATTGGATTCATCAATGGCTCATTAAAGAAACTAAAAACAAATTCTGCTCAATATATGCCCTACATGCGTTGTGACGCAATGATTAAGGATTGGCTACAATGGAGAAGGAGATCCGTGGCAGTGTGAAATATGCCAAAACGGCAACCGAAATCCGGAGCGATTTGCAAGAGAGTTTTGGAAAGGAGAGTGCACCCAAGGCGTATGAGTTAAAACGATCCTTAGCCACCACTCAACAATAAGGGTTAATTGTTTCCGCCTATTTCACAAAGCTGCTAAGTTTGTGGGATGATGGAATAGGTTTTGGCGACCCCGTATTGCTCATGCAATGTGTGGGCTTGAAAAGATAATTGAATAACTAAAAGACAAAGAGAGGGCCTATGAGTTTATGTTGGGACAAATGATCATTTATTAAAACACAAATGTTATCCATATCAACGTTGGTCAACTTCGAAAAAGCATTGTCGGTTTTGGCTCATTATGTAATTGGTTTGTGTGGTCAAAAGAAAAACATTTGATAAATTAACAAAGACGATGTAATAGCTCGATTTCATCCTTTCAAATATGGAGACGATAAATCAATTAGGTACATGTCTAACGGTAAAAAGAGTTGTGCTAGCCCTAAATTATATCCTAAATCCGCCACTTATGTTAATTACTAGCCGTAAACCTATGCTATATCAATCGTACAACTTCACTTTTTATTAATCATTCTAGGTCTCATAGCCGTGAATAACAATTATTTGATCATTATAAACTTTTATTTCGTACAACATGTTGATTCAACAACTTCTCTGTGAGGTGGTTTTGAATAATGAATTAATGTGTCATGTTTAACTAATCGATCATCAATTAAGTAAATATTCTCCGTGTGTGTATGCTAATCTTTCCTAAAATGTGCACAACATAATTTCATTATTCATGATTTACTAAATCTTTGTTATATTCTAGGGAAAATTGTGTATGTTGTGGTACTGACTCCTTCACAATGTACACTCTCGTAATCTTGCCCTTCACACCTCACACGTTGATAATTCAGCTCCCCACAGTCATTGCCAATCCCGATCCCTCATAGCCACCCTCTAATAATATAGCTTCACAACTCACACACCGATAATTCAGCTCCTTCACAGCTCACACGTAGCTCCGTTAACAACGCCCACACCCATAATCCGACTCCTCCATAACCCACTTAAAAGTTAAAACATATTTATTACATCCTTGTTTATTTGTTTTTCTTTGAACTTTTGCACTACATTTTAATTTTCTCCATGATCTCATCATAAATTTAGTGTGACAAGTTAAGCCCTTGTATTTGGAATCTATAAAATATGAGTTTTATTTGGGTTGATTTTGTCGTTATCATAGATGCCGTTATCATAGATTTTACCTTAAATACGGGTACGTGTTATATTAATATCATAATATATCCATATTTATATTTAACATATCCCGTTTATACTAGATTTTCTATAAGTTGGACTAGGTTTCTAATTGTTTTGGAAAAAATAATAAATTATCTACAATTGCAAGATTACTAGTGTTTTATTTTTGGTTAAAACTGACTAGTAGTATTATTCATTCTATTTAGCCCTGCTGAATCGATAAAGCCCAAATAAAAAAGTCCATTATATTTTTCGTACAGTTTAAACTTCCTAAGAATTAGGGTTTACCCTGGTGTGCGTGTATATATATACACACACATAGCTAGGGTTGTTCATATTCAATTTCAATTCATTTGACGGCCGCTTAGCCATGATCGGTGCTCCAATCCTAATTCATATTCTGACTATTCTGTGTGTGTACGTTTGTTTCGTCTCTGTTCTATAATTATCGATATGATCTGATCTTTTGTATGCGTATATCCTAATTCATGTTCTGACGATTGCTTTAATTTGTGTGTTGAAGGGTTCTCGCACTATACGTTAATAATCATTTTCATAACATGTTGATTGTTCATAGCAGGCACGCATCACATCTTTCAGGTAATTTTGTTAAAACATTCTTTAATTTTCATCATATTTTGTTCTTCATTTACTAACAGATCGAATGTCTTAGGGTTGCAAGACGAAGTTGACAGCGAAGCGACGGTAGATGATGTTCTTTCCGATGTTGAAGCTGTTGCAAGCCCTGGAACGTGGGTGAGTTGAGTGGTTTAGTTACACAAGAGAGAACAAAGGGTAATGTTTTTGCGCATCTGTGATACATTTCAATAGTTTCCTATTGTTTTATTAACATATTTATTGAATATGGTTATGTTGTTTAATTTGTGTTAGCTAGGAATTTGGATGGGATGATGTTTTTAGACCACTTGGAAAGGTGTGTATCTATATGCTTATACTGCTACACACTTGGCTTATATAAGTGTTGTGTTATAAATGATAAATGATATGTTAATAGTCTGTTTAATTTACTAATTTTATTTGTTCAGTTTTCTCGGACAAACTCAGTTACACGGCAGCAGCAAACCAGATGATTTTCGTAAGGCAATGCGTGAGGCGTGAGGCAAACATGTTTCTGGCCAGATTCCAGAATCTAGTCACCGTGGTCAGGCAAATAGTTCATGTAAAACATTCCTTTTCTTGATATGGGTTCATACTTTTATTTAGAAACTTGCTGATATGGATTTTGTTATTTTAGTTACAGAAGCAGCAAACATGGTGGCAAATCATGTACAAGCTGCGGTGGGAATACGAGGCAAGTGTTCAACAGTTCTGTGCGGAGATTTGCATCAACCGGAAATCAAGTTGTCAAGGTATGGATGCGCAGCAACAAGTCTTTTAGGGGATGGGGCTTTATTGATAGGTGTATACTTCTTCGGTGTAATTGTAATCATTTGGTTCTTGATGTAAACATTCGTGTAATTGTAAAAGAATGTCAAAACTGCCCAAAATGCAAAAGTCTTGATTTCCCATGGTGAAACGCGCACTTCACGGCGAGCGTGTGAAGTATGCCCACGTTATAGAGTTATTTTAATTCTGTAGATAAGTAATGCAGATTAGTAGATAAGTAATGCAGATTAGAAGGCTTCCTTAAGATAGATAACTTTAAGCCGATTTGACCAGTTCGGTGCAATTGATTCATAAAAGGCAAAAAACATAACCCAAATTAGTATGCATTGGATCAATGCGTAGACGGATTTCATTAGAATTGATAACTGATCTGGTGGTATGTCCTCTCTGCTAAGAAATAAAGAAAAGGATATGAAATAAAATTAGAGAATTTCAAGAAAGTTTTACTTTTCAATTAACGTACTCATAAGTAAAGTTGAGAAAATTACAATTTTTAAATACCTTGATCTAAATGAAGCTTCACCATAATAACCGCCACTTTGTATCAAATTATCAATAAAGATTTGCATGTTGAACAAGAAACATGTAGACCCATGTATAAGGTACGAATAATATTCACTTACAACATTTATAACAAAGATAATCAAGGGTAAAACGGAAAATTAGTAAATGATGTTGTAACCATTACCTTGAAAACCCAGGTTCCAATCAGTGATGGCAATCTCCTTATTCCTCAAAAAATTAGACTAAATAACAGGAAATCTGGCAGCAACTTATGGGAATAAATATTTCACCAACCCCATTGAAGATAACATATGAACACTAGTACAAACATAGCCCAATAGAAGCGTTTTTTCGTTTAAGTTTGAAGCGGTTTCCAACCGCTTTTAAGTGCATCGCTTCAAAGCAATTATTTGAACCTTCCATATATTCAACATGAAAAAATTTAATTCAATATTAGATTATGGACCGGAATAGAATGTGACCTAGGGAAATGTGTTGCAGAAATCACTAATCCCCGTGTACACCGTGTACCAAAATGGGTGATGTAGAAAAAATATTTACTAAAATAGGTGATTTGAAAAATATTTATCAAAATAGGTTTTTTATATTTTTTTATTCTATTTTAACTTTACAAAACATAAAGAACTCTCTCTCCACCTTCAGCTTTTCCAAACCATCGTTCCAAAAACAGAAGCACGTTTGATTGATTCAATCACATATTTATGTATGATTTGATAGCAGGTTTGATTGACATTCGATCGAAGCTTTCAAAATTAATCAATAACTGGTACATATTTATGTTAATGGCACGCATTTGTATCAATTCTTCAAGGTCACCAGAAGGTTTCTATTCTTTAAATTCAATCACAGGTCGAATTCTTGTTGCAGGTTGGATTTAAACATAAATTCGTTTATGTCAAAAAGAGAGAGAGAGAGAGAGAGAGAGAGAATCATAAGCTTAATTGTTTCAATTTTTGCTTCCCATAATTGACTAAAATTTTTAGTTGACTTTAAGGCCATCAGGTATACTCTAACTCATCTTAATTCCACATAAGCTCCACATCACTCATTTTTTCTCTTTCACTCCATGGCATCCAAAGGAAATGGTTTAACTCATTTAACTTCATCTCTCTTTTATTAATATTTAATATAAAATCAAACATTTAGTTTAATTACCAACATAAATAATAACAAATCAATTAGTAATTAATACATATTAATGCATATTGTTCCTTTTAACCCGTTAGAAGTATAATTCATGGGCCATTTTAACACACTTAACACAAGTAGGGAGTGGTTTAATCCATCTTTAAAGTGACATGTCCTGTTAACTCATGTATGGGTTAGAGTATACCCATGACCTAATGCTTTTGCAGCACAGTAAGTTAACAAGTTTTTACTTTTAATTATTGAGTTTAAGTTATTTATATCATGTGAACTTCATGAATTATTTACAGTTAATGAGCAATAAACAATTATTTTGATGCTAACCACTTTGTTCTTTATAAAAATTGATTAAACAAGTCATGTTCGGGTTAACTCGTATTATTTGTATCCTGGTTAGGGTTGATCTTTGACCCGAATAAAAATATGGGTCGTGTTTGTGTTCCACAATTAAACCCATCAACCCAACACGTATTACATCCCTGTTCCATAAGGTTTTAATATTTACTTATAATAATTTAAATATGTGAGTTCATTACTAACATCGTTTTCTCTCAGATGTTATAAACTACCAAATTATTTTTTGCTTTTCTATATTTTGTTTTAAAGTATAGTTGAATGTTTTTTTAGTTGTCACTAATATGGTTTGTTTAAAAAATAAATAACTAAAGATTATATAAAAGGTTAGCTAAAAAATAAAAAAAAGCAGATTGAAAACATATAAAAGAAAATAGTTATAACAAGCTGCTTGAATAAAATTTAAAGAGAAATTAATTATAAAAGATAATTCAAAATAAAGTATTAAATAAAAACATTCATTTTAGTAAATATTTTGAAAATCACCTATTTTGGTAAATATTTTTTCCCCACCACCCATTTTGATAAAAAAACTCGTCATTCTTGTCAGACCACATTTAGTGGGGGGTCATCCCCAACCAAGGCGTTCCATAGCGCCGGGAACACCGCCCACGGGGCGCCATGGAGGGGGTGGGCGCTTCCCACACAGCATCGGGTGGGGGAGGGGGGGTGGGTGGAATGTGATTGTTGAGTTTGTTTTTTGTTATTTTTTAATAAAATAATAATAACAAGGTAATGATTTGAAGGGGCTTCATCCGCTACACCTATTTTAGCCATAAAACTCATATGATGACGTAGCGCCACATAGCGCATAACGCCCCCATACGGGCTCCATCCACTACACATGGTCTTAAGGGAATTCTATCTAACAAATCCTCCAAGTAAAGCGTGTCACCTTTATGAACCATTTGAGATTTTAGCCAGGTCAAGTAAGGCAGATGCACCGTGCGTTACTTTCTTTAGAGACTCTACTGAGAAGGTTCCCAAAGTACGACCACCCACAACCAATTGTCGCCTACGTGGTTAAACCCAAAGAAATATGTACGTAAAGTTTTCATATTACGAGTCCAACAAGTACCAAAGCTTCGTTAAATCTGTTACGACCTCCTATTGAAAAAAATGTACACTTCAACTTTTCTAATCATGATATTTCAAGGGGTCAAAACTCTTTAATTATAATCCTTCACATCCTTAATATATATGAAAAACATTAAAAAAACAACTCACTGTATCTCATTCTTTTCACTTATCCTTATTCGTATATATGGTTTAACTAGGTTAGGTACCCGTGTACTACACGGGTTGAACAATTTAAAATATATAAATCAGAACTTTATACATAAAAACTCGATAAATAAAGTTGTATATTACATTATACAATAACATAGTTAAATTACCGTTATAATTAAAGATCTAAATGTTTTATTTTATTTTTGCATACAGATATAAATATTTAGTTTTGCAACACAAAAGGAAGGAAATGGTTAATGAATAAATATTGATACAAAAATTACTAAAGCACTTCCAAAAAACCATAGCTAATAGCTTGACCTAATGGGTATGTGGATTTACCTGTTAAAAAGAAACATAGACACATTAATAAATAATCTTTATTCATGAAGTTGAAGTTGAAGTCGAACACATGATTATAAGAAATCAAATCAAAACAACATTCCATTGTTTTGTTAAAGCATTACAAGAGGGAGTAAATTTCATCCCTATCTAATTTTTTAAACTCTACTCTATCCAAAACATGAGCAATAAAATATAACTCAAAATAATTTAATTTCACATAAATGATTGAAATTTCCACTGATAATGAAGGGACACTAATATATTTACATATATTTGTGCTATTGATAATTAGTATCCCCTTTGGTTAACATGGTCAAATCCAAAATTAGTATAATGTGAGCCAAGACTTTTTTACCTTTCTGAAGGTGGTGGGTAGTGGGTACCGGTATACACCATTGTAAGGTCGATTAGAGTCCACAATGACATATTTTTCAATCTTGTGGTTCCATCTATCCCGTCCCTTACAATCCCCAATTAGTTGTGTTTTCCTGCTCATTTATAAAGCAAACCAATAATTTAGAATCTTGAACAGATAATTTGTAGCTACAAAGTTGTAGGTGAACATTTAACTTTCTCGTGATAAATGAGAATTAAATAACTATATACATATATACAAGTTAAAGAAAGAATATGCAAAATATATATAGAGAAGAACATAATAATCAAACATTGTCTATATGGTACATCTCAAACACATTATCAAAACAAATCTGATATATGAAGTTGTTTTCCACAATGGAGGTTCGGGTAGAACCCAAAAATCATAAACCAATATCTACACCAATACATGTCGATCAAAAACCAAAATATGCACATCAAGATTTTCCATTATAACCCCATGAATCAAAAACCAAATCCAACTTGACATACCTCTAACTGCTCATTATACAGTTGCAGTTGTAGGTGTCAAAAACCAAATCCAACTTGACCAATCCATTAAAGATAATGTAACTATCAAAAAGACAATAAGATGGAAACCAAACACAAATCTTTATGATAAAAAAGGACATGTCTTAAGTAAAGCTAACTTTGTGTATGTTGTGTGACTGTGAAGGGAGTTGTTAATATTCAAGTACTTAAAGATAATGTAATTTACACAAACTTCAAACCTTATAGCTTAACCTAATAATGAATAATATAATCAAATCCCAATAACCATTAGAATTGAACAAAATTTGTAATTGGTCAAATCCCATAAATCTATTAAACAGAAGCATAGGTTAAAAAACAAAAAAACATGACTTGTATTCGTTCTGATGACCTAATCATGGGCTTGATCTTTAATAATCCAATCACATCTAGTCCCGATTCTTCCTTCACATTGACACCAACTCTCAGTTTCAACTCCATCACTCATATAAAGCAATATAAAATAATAATTTAAAATATAATTTTTTGTTGAATTAGTCCACAGTATATTACCAAGCAGAATATCTAAAAATTTCAATATGAATCAATGAAGTGACTATATGAGATGCAATTTTCTCATAGCAGAAAATATGCATTTCCTAATTAACCAAATAAACTTAAGTTACAACACGTCAAATCGCTAAAAAAGAGAGCAAAATAATGAAAACTTAACCCGTAACATATCAACAATTATTTAATGCCTAAGCCAAACAAAAAGCAAAATCCCTAACAGTTGGATTGAAATAGCATAAATCACCACACAAAATTGAAATAGTAAAACCAAAATCAAGTATGATCTATAATGAAATAAAATTAACTTTATTAAAGAATGTGAGTATCAAATCATATGAAGAAGGCTCAGACAACACCTTGGTCTGAGACAATTGCAAATAGATAAAAAAATACTCTATGATATAAAGAAAACTACATCAAGTTTTAATTCCACAATCCACATATCAATTAAACCGAGCTACGAAAACAAACAAACCTAAATGCAAGTGAATGTAAACATATATTTATTAGCAAGTAGTAAAACATACAACGAATGAAACCTAAATTTATTTATTTAATGCTTAGTTTCTAAATTAAGGTTGTATTTGTGGCAAAAAAAAAATAAAATTAAGGTCATATGACCACATCATAATCATACGAAATTAGTACTAATTACAATAATAGTACCTTGAAATTGATTTTTGATATAACTTACATTAGCTTTTGAAATGGCTAGGCTTTGTTCACAAAATTGATCCTTAATCTGCAACTGCAATTGAAGCTTCATAGAATCATAGCCTTCAATGTCAGCCTCAAATTTTGACAAATAAGTGATGATGAAAAATCACACTTGATCTAATGTCATGAATTGACTGGGGATAATGATCTAGGGTTTTGGAATAGCTATGCATCCTGATGAAAATTAAGATCCAAGAACACGGATTCTTTTATGAGATAATAGTTTGATAATTATTCTGTAAAAGTGTAGAAGAAAAGGAAATAATCATTTAGGGTTTGTGAATCTGTAACGATTAATAGTATATCTCAAGTTTAAAATGACAAACGGGTCGGAGCAAGGATCCGCGCACCATTGTAAAAGGTTGTAGGTTTAGGCGGGATTTTGTGACTGAGGATGGCTAATTTGAGGACATGTGGCAAATAAAACTTTTATTTATTAATTAGTATAGATAGTGTATATTTACGAACTCACTATCCATTATATATACATACATACATATATATATATAATTTGCAACTTTCTGCATAAGAAGTTGTACATTGTGAATTGAAAGTTGTACACCACTCCATTGCCCTTTTTCTGCCAGACATTCCATTGTTTCTTGAAGATATCACACCACCACTTTTTCTTCTTCACAAGACACTCTCATGCGAAGAAAGACCAACTTATGGTATGCCGTAAATAAGTATCGGTTTCTTCTTTCTTAGACTCTACATGCTTTTGCTCTAACTTGATTATGAAAAAGAATTGACTGATAGAGAGAAAGAGACAAAGGGGGCAACAGAGATAATCAAGAAAAGACCTGAAAAGGTGGAAATGACTTCTGTGGCGGCGATGATGACGGTCATCGATGCTCATAGCAGTGATGTTAACCAACAAGGTGGATTGGGGCTAGCGATTGTAGCCCTACTATTGACCCCCTAAATTCTCATATTGAATCGATTGCTTAATGCTTTTCTTATCTAATCATCATCATCATCATCATCATCATCATCATCAACATCATTAGCGGTGCAAACGAGCCGAGCCCGAGCTCGACTAGACTCGAGCTTGACTCGTTTAAGTTATACGAAGCTGGAGCTCGGCTAGTATAATAATTATTAATTAATTTTTTATATAGTTATAATTATATTTTTGTATTTATTTTCATTATAACTTTATATGTAAAATAACATATGTTATTTAGTTTGCTTTTCATAAAATTATATATATCAATCAATAACTATTAAATATGTGTGTGTATATATATAATATAAATGGCAGGCTCGTTTAGACTCGCGAGCCGGTTTAAGCTCGATAAGTGAAGCTTGGGCTCAGACTCGTTTATTAAACGAGCTTTCTTTTAGGCTCGAGCTCGGGCTCGGGCTCGTTTAAGCTTGGCTCAATCGAGCTTTTTCTCGAGCCGGTCTCGAGTAGCTCGCGAGCAGCTTGACTCGTTTGCACCCCTAATCATCATCATCATCATCATCATCATCATCATCATCATCATCATCATCATCATCATCATCATCATCATCATCATGTAAGTAAAGCAAACATCACAATTTATGTAGTGGTAGGTTTTGATTAATGGAATTTAGGTTTTCAATGAATTACGTATCCGTTGAGAATAAAATATTATGTTCTCTTTGTTTTTTTAGATATAAACAGGAAGATACAAAGTTTTTGAAATCGCTCCCAAGGTTCATGATTTGCATTCAATGCCAATTTAAACGGATTTTGAACTTTATGGCTCTAATTACTAAACTGAATCCACATGTGTATGAATTGCATTGATGGTTTGCTACTTAAATATGTCCATGAATTTCTATAGTGAGAGAGACAATTCTTTGTTGCTTTAATTTGATTAGAAAATGATAAGATGTTTTTGCTAATACGTTGGATTGTGACACCTTATGAATTTTGATTTTAGTTTAATTAGTCTACTTAAGCTTATTATTTTTTACTTTAATTTTAACATAAAAGGTTATCACGAAGTAGTACACCATCCATTTTCTTGAACCCTTCTCATCTATGTAAAGAATATAAAAACACATTATAGTGCACATACTGATGTTAACAAGTTGAAATATAGGTTGCTTTAACTTCTGATTTTGGTTATAAACCTATTATATGTGAATGGCATCATCTTGCATTATGTAACAGGTTGTATTCGAGGTTGCATTTTGTTTTTAAAGAGTCAAGTTGAAGATTAAACTTTGTTAGTCACGGTTCAGATTCCATCTTACATTTTGTTATTCTCGAATCAAATTGCAACTTGGATTAATGGGTTAGATTGCATACCGCTGGGTAAATCTCATGTTTGCATCTTAATCAATAAAAATTGATGAAAAACCTCATGTATCCATTTGAATCGGACTTTAGCAGATACGAAATTGGGACCAATTAAGGGTGCGTGTGTATATATAATTTATTTATTAAAATGCTTTTTTTAATAAATTAGTAAAATGTCTCATTTTCCCTCACAAACAAAACACATTATTTAACTTAATAAGAAAAACTAACTGAGTTATGACTAAAGAACAAAAGGTGTAGAATTTGGACACATGAAGTACAAATAAGATCAATTTTCAAAAAAAATGACAAACGATGAAATTTGATACAAACATAGAGAACAGTTTTTATAATTACGTACATTTGTAAGATTCTACAAGATTGAAGGTGTGAATTTTATGAGTTTGGGGTTCAATTTCGAATAAAGGAAGCTTTACAAGATATAAAAGAGGCTTAACAACATATTATTATTATTATTATTATTATTATTATTCTCCTCTCCCATCATATATATTTATTTGATTCTTCACAGCGTAGAGAGGAGTTCATCGCTACTTTCCAATATTATTAGACTAAATCATTTGCGATTGAGTGCTGATCATTATACCACAAGGATTAACTGTGTCGGAAGGTAACGAATATTAAATTTCACTTTTTTAGGGTTTTGATTCACTATTTAGGGCTCAGTATGAATTGGATGTTTAAGTCATGTTAGAACATTAGGTAATTGGTTTAAGATGACAGTTGTCGATGTAATCCTCTAATTTACGATGCATAAAGTAGCAAATAGGGTTTCAAATAATCCAATTCTTTATCTCTGTGTGTAAATACTCTGTTTTTGTTTGATCTCGTAATCTCGATAATTAATTCACAAGAGAATTAATTCATATCATAGAGTTGTGAATTGATTAGCACTAAAAAGATTCAGGAATGCTATATTTTTCGGATTTACGTTGGAACTTTTATGAAAGTTTATTTATTGTATTTTATTAGTTTGTAGAATTATATGTTTGACATTGATTCTGATTTCATTTAGAGGGCCGGCACTAATATTCGTTTCTATACTGAAACAATTTTTAACTAACGATACTCATTGGCGCATGAGTTCAGTGTTTTCTGTTTCTAAACATTGGACCCCCTGTTACAAAATAGTCCACCTTTATCAGCTAAACACCATTTGACCTTACCTGTTTTAGTTTCACAACTCTAAAATGTTCTTATTTAGATTTGTTTTGATGTTTCACTGGAGTTATTTATCGGTTATTCCAGCCATTATAAAACCTAACTGTAGAACACTAGAAGCAAGCGGGTGCTACTTAATAGCAAGGAATGGATTATCTATAACTTGATCAAGTAATTTACTTCTAAATTTATCTCGTTTGGATTAATTGTTGCAGGTTGAAGAATGCCTAAGGTGAAGACAAACCGTGTTAAATACCCGGAGGGATGGGAGCTTATAGAACCCACTCTTCGTGAATTACAAGGAAAGATGAGAGAAGGTTGGTTTGTTTGTTTCTCTTTTCTTTATATGTTTTAAAATTTTGTAGCTCAGTTGTATTTGTTTGTACTAATGAGGCATTTTTATATAATGTTAGCTGAGAATGATCCACACGATGGGAAGAGAAAATGTGAGGCACTGTGGCCTATCTTCAAAATTTCACACCAGAAGAGTCGGTACATCTATGACCTTTACCATCGTAGGAAAGAAATTTCAAAGGAGTTGTTTGAGTTTTGCTTGGATCAAGGCTATGCTGACCGTAATATCATTGCCAAGTGGAAGAAGGTGACTGTCTTATCTTGTCCAATTCTACTTAAACTTTTAATACATTAAGTCACATGTTTGAGCTAATGGTGTTAATGGTCTGGTTCGCTGGTTTCATGAAAGTTTTGGGCCGAACTGCTAAGTGCTAACAAGGGTTTGGGAAACAACAAACCAAACTGGACGGGTTGGGTTTGGTTGATTGGCCAGACCGTCTGGTTGTACCGCTTTGGTGGTTTAACTGTTTGGTTTTGGTTAGTTGTATAAACGAGTTGCGAGCCTTGTTTAACTTACGACTTCTCGAGCTCAGCTTGTTTTGAGCTCTATTTATAAAGCTTGAACTCGGCTCGTTAGTAGTTATTCAAGCTCGAGTTCAGGATGGGCTCGGCTTGTTTCTTATTTATTAATCAATTTATATACATTTTAGTTATTTTTATGTTTATTACTCTCACCGTCCCGGTCAAAGTGTCTTAGTTTGAGAAACACAAAGTTTAAGGTAGATTAAATTATTGTTTTCTTTGCTTACCAAATGACAATAATGCCCTTGAAAATTGGGTCCATCAATATTGTTTGTTAATGTTAGTTGTGTGTGTTTAAGGGTAAACTTGGAAATTGGCTAATAAATTTTGAAAATGGACATTTGTAAAGGGACAAATAAAAAAGGAAATGTGGACACTTTTAATTTGACTGAGGGAGTATAATTATGATTTTTATATATGACATAATATGTATTATTTAGTTACTGTATCATAATTACACATAAAATAATAATAATTTATTAGTTAAAAAATATATTAATAACAGGCTCGTTCAGGCTCACAGGCCAACTCGAACTCGGTCTTGTTTGTTAACTAAGCTTACTAGGCTTGAGCTCGTGCTCAGGATCGTTAATGCTCGGCTCGATTCGAGCTTTTAGTGAGCCGATCTCGAGTAGCATGGCTCGTTTACTCCCCTAGTTTTGGTGGTGTGGAATGAGTACTGACCCTTTTTTTTTCAAAATCATTAGTTGTATTAAAATTTGTAATTTGTATACATGATAAAGAATTAAAGATGTTTCATGATTATAATACATATGCACGGTTACATATTTCATGACTGAAATGAAATATATAAATATTAATGGCCAAACAACCATTTCCAAGTTTTAACCAGACCAATCAAGCCGTGGAAACCTAACTGTGAACCGAATTGGCTAAACCAGCTGACTTGGCCACCACTTGCTTCAGTTTGTGTGGTTCAGTTGGTTCTAACTTTTTTTGAGCACCCTCAGTTTGAGCATACCTAATTTGGAAAATTTAAATTTTATTTAAAGTGTTCTTATGTTTTGTTTTTGTTATTTAGCCCGGATATGAGCGCCTTTGCTGTTTAAGATGCATTCAACCACGTGATCACAACTTCCAGACGACATGCGTTTGTAGAGTTCCGAAGCATCTGCGTGAAGAAAAGGTGATCGAGTGTGTGCACTGCGGTTGCAAGGGTTGTGCAAGCGGAGATTGACCACCAAACATCTACACGAGCGACTGGCCGTGTTTTATAAGTTATCATGTGTTACTGTCAAACCTAATCTGTTTTGAGTATTGTTACCCGGGTTTGGTGTTAAATGGTTATCATGTATGCTCATTTGCTTGTAAAATATTCTAGAAACCTACTGTTTTGACCTTCATGAATCTGCACCTTCACTTTGTTTGAAGTTGACAAGGAATCATTATGTATGCTGTTGAGAGCTAATTTATATCCATTTAATCATATGATGAATAGGTTGTGTTTTATGTTTCTAAGACCATTAAGTGATGATGTGGTCATCATTTCGTATGACCTACACACTAAAACGTAACTTAAGAAGTCATGAGCTAGGTACAATAATATTATATTATTACACACACGTGTATTTATCTACTTATATTTATATGTATATGTGGTACAGATGGTTGGCGAACATTAATGATTTTGATTTTTGAATCAACTAGATGACCAGTGTTGTGTCTTGATTTTATTCAATTATTGATGGTGCTTGAAGAAAGTGAATGAGTATGATAACGACTAGGCCACACCAGCTCATCATGAAACATTTTTCTTGAATATATAGTGTAATAGTGCACATCATATATTCTTGATGATTCAAGTAAAAACACTTGGGGCGTGTTCGTTTCACAGAATTCAAAAGAATTAGAATTAAAATCCCATGACATGGTGTGTTCGTTTCGTTGGAATTAGAATCTTAATTCCATTTTGGTGGTGTTCGGTTGACAAGGAATTGGAATTGGAATTTGAATTTGAATTCAATTCCTTTAAACAAAGGGATTCTAAATCCTTCCATCATGTGAAGGAATTCAAGTAAATTTGATGGAATCTTTAATTGGGCGACTAACATGGTCGCGTTCGGGTCGACATTTCGGGTGTGTTCACATTCAGGTCGACGCTCCGAGTCTTAGCGCTTTCAGCTCAGTGCTCCGGGTCGGGTCGCGTTTGGGTCAACGCCCCGGGTCAACTCGCACTCGGTTCGGCGCCCCGCGTCAGTTTGTGTTCGGTTTGACGCCAGGGTCAGTTCGGCTCAACCCGACCCGGTCCGCCGACGCCCCGGCCATTTCATGGACCAAAACCAAACAAAGAATAGAAACCGAAATGAAACGAAACCGAACTAACCAAAACGAAACAGAAAAAAACATAAACCAAACCAAAAAAACTAACCAAAATAAAAGTTAAACCGTACCGAGTAAACCGACTAAAATGAAACAAAAAAAGGGAAACGAACAAAACAAAACAAAAAATTAAACCCGAACGGAAACGAAACAAAAAAAAACGACATAAACGTACCAAAAAAACCGAAACGGGCCGAAACCAAAAAAACTGAATAAAATAAGCAAAAAAACGAACTTGAACCAAACATAAACCGAAAAAAACATCGTAATCGAACCAAAAAAACCAAAACGGGCCGAAACCCAAGAAAATGAACAAAATAAGCAAAAAAACAAACTTGAACCAAACAGAAACCGATAAAAACGAACAAAAAAACCGACATGGGCCGAAACACAAAAAACTAAACAAAATAAGCAAAAAAAACGAAGTTGAACCAAACAGAAACCAAAAAAAAACAACATAAACGAACCAAAAAAAACCGAAACAAGCCGAAACTCAAGAAACTGAACAAGATAAACAAAAAAAAACCGAACTTGAACCAAACACAAAATGAAAAAAACGAACAAAATAAGCAAAAAAAAAAGGAGCTTGAACCAAACAGAAATAGAAAAAAAGGACTTAAACGAACCAAAAAAACCGAAACGGGCCGAAACCCAAAAGGCTGAACAAAAAAAAAAGAAAAAAACGAACTCGAAGAAAACAGAAAACGAAAAACCAACCTAAACGAACCAAAAAAATTGAAATCGAGCCGAAACAAAACCCAATAAACTAACCAACTGAAGCAAAAAAAAAAAAACGAACCGGAATGAAATTGGAAAAAATAACGAAACAAAAAAAACGAAAGCGGGCCGGGTCGGGTTGGGTGGAAGCGGTTCGGATCATCAGCGGGCCAGATCTTCCAAAAACGTTGTGGGTCGTCGGTAGAGTGGGTCAAAGTGATTGCCTCCAACTCATTGGCCAACCAAACACGTTAATTCCAATTCCAGCAATTTCTATTCCTATGGGAATGCTTAAATTCCAATTCCTATGCAAATTCCAGTTTCAATTCCTTTCCATTCCGTGAAACGAACGCGCCCATTTCTTGTCATAAGTCCAACCAAAACTAATAAAACTTTGAATTAACGTCATAAATATAAAATTCTCCCTACATTATATTAGGAATGCTAGGTTAAGTTGTTCAACATGCACACATTTAAAATCGTGTAACCAGATATTTACAAATTTATTTAAACATATCAAATTGATTGGCAGACAATTATCAATTTGTAAATGTGTCCAGGGGAGGGGCAAGGTAGATGACGACTGCCAAGGGTTCGCTTTCTTTGAGGGCCCATAAATGATAAAATATTTTATATCTATATTTATTTAAAAAAAACTTATAAAACGACTATTTTACATAATGAAAAGAGTGTTGATCAATGAAAACAAAAGTTTAAGCTTCACATACAAGAATTGAAAACAAGAAAACAATTGTAAGGGTCCATTTCTTTCCACTCGCGTGGAGCCCCTGGATTTTTATGAGTTCTCGAGGACGCCCATATTGTTGGGCTGTAAGAAAATAGGTCAAACGAGTTACACATTTAATTAAATATGTTAACATGATATTTAACGAAACAGGTTAAAGAAGTCAATTTAAACCCGACTCTTTTTTAACGGATAATATATACTAACGCATCACATGATTACTATTATTATTATTATTATTAAAAAGTCCAAAGCAGAGCCATCGGATCACTCGCCTCCGATTGACCGCCATTGGAAACCTCTTCAGTCACCTTCGCAGCTACTACACTCACTGCACCTGCTTCTACTTCTACTTCTACTTCAGGTATAGATACATTCCAACGGATCATTTACTGGTATCACTACCTTCAAATACATCAATTCTAAACTTTTTTCATTATATTTACGTATTTACCAACTCGATTGAACCTAATTATTACCTTTACCTCTAACTAGATAAGAGTAATGTTGTTACGTTTGCAACAAAATCATAATCAATTTCGCACTCTGTTGTATTGCATATTTTTGTTTATGATTGATTTCACTATATATGTCTGTTTGATATAGATCTTACTTGTACAGCTAGGGTTCACTACATAATACCAGAAGAAGAAGAAGAAATGGCGGTGTAAGTCTTTTATCTATTCTTAGAATCCTTAACTTAAGCAATGTGTTAAAGCATCCCAAATTCGTTTGCTTTAATTCCAAGTTTTATTCTTCTTTAAGTTATAATAGGGTGTTGCTACACCACCACCACTGTCAGTTCAATAAAGTTATGCGTCATGTATAGTATAACTTCTGCAGACCATCATAAACGATTTCTATAACAGCTAGGGGTGTAAACGGTTCGCTTATTAGCCTCAACCAAATTAACCATTCGGGTAAATGAGGTGGATGCATAAATACTTGAAATTGAAGGTATAAATACATGAAATGTAGATATAAATGCATAAGATGGAGATATATATACAAAAAAATGGTGGTATAAAACATGAAATGAAGGTTTAAAAACTAGAAATATATGAAAATATGAAAGGTTTGGTTAGGTTAATTTCGGTTAACCGAGGGTACAAAAAATAACCGATAACCGCTTTTCGGTTAATTCGGTTCGTTGTTTTTCGGTTCATATAAACCTTATTTTATTTTCATATAACCTTATACGGACCATATGCTATGTGGAAAAGGTTTATACGGCAGGCACACAGCTCATACAACCTGCCAATGGTGTGTGGATCGTATGACAGTGGTGTGCATATTAGCTTGACTCATTTTTAAGTAATCGGCTTTGTTTCACTTAATAAATGAAAACTCAAGTATATTTATATCGATTTTGAATCAAGAAAATGACTAGTTTGAAGAAAAATGTGTCTGGTTTTTGTATGAAGGGGGTGATAGTTGTGGGGCATGTCACTTATGAATACAGAAGTTAGTACAATTCATAGTTAACGGTGCTTTCGGTTGTGGTTTTGATGGTTTAACTTAAGTTTGTTTGCTTGTTATAATTTTTGATAGGATTGCATCTGCTCCTGGGAAGGTTCTGATTACAGGAGGCTATTTGATCTTGGAGAGGCCTAACGCTGGTCTTGTGCTAAGTACGAATGCTCGATTCTATGCAATCGTTAAGCCACTTTATGATGAACTTAGACCTGACAGTTGGGCTTGGGTGTGTATTTCTTTCTTCCACTTTTTTGCTTCTTTTGATCACTTAGAAGACTGTTTATTTAACTGTTACTTACATGAGTTCAATTACTATGATGAATATATCTTGTTTCAAAACGTGTCCATTCAGCAGACATTACGGTTTGATGGTTTTACATTTATCTTAGAAGACTGTTTATTTAACTGTTACTTACATGAGTTCAATTACTATGGATGAATATATCTTGTTTCAAAACGTGTCCATTCAGCAGACATTACGGTTTGATGGTTTTACATTTATCTTCTTTGTGTCTCTTTTCAGTCATGGTCAGATATAAAGTTAACTTCTCCTCAAATGGGCCGTGAAACTATGTACAAAATGTCATTAAAGCACTTTACTCTTCAGTGCACTTCAAGGCAAGTATTGTTTGTGTAAAAGAACCGAGCAGAGCAAAGCCTCGTCTAGGCTTGAGCTTGGCTCGTTTTACTTACAAGAGCCCGAGCTTGGCTCGTTTCGACCTCTATTTCTAAGCTCGAGCTCGGCTCGTTGATTATATATTCATTATTTATATATACATTTATAATTATTTTTTTATGTTTTTCAATATAGCTGTTATATATAACAATATATATAATTTAGTTAACTTTATACATAATAATAGTTATTATTAAAATATATATTTAAATAGAAAATAATATAAATAATAGGCTTGTTTAGTCTCTCAAAGCTTGGGCTCAGGCTCATTTATTAAACAAGCTTAATTTTAGGCCCATGCCCTCATTTAAGCTCGTCTCGAATCGAGCTTATAGCAAGGCCTACCTTGAGTAGCTCACGAGCAGCTTGGAATGTCTTGGATCATTTACACCCTTACTTTTATGCATCATTAACAACTTATGTCTTGTATTTTTCAGTGAGGCAAGAAACCCTTTTGTGGAATATGCAGTGCAATATGCTGTTGCAGCAGCATATGCTACATTTGATAACAGCAAGAAGGATTTACTGCAGAAACTTATTTTGCAAGGTAAGTTTTGAAACTCTCTCTTATTATTTCGCATTGATGAAAATTTTTTATAACTATTTAATATCTTTTATATGCAATTAATTGAGCAGGTTTCGATATTACAATTTTAGGGGATAATGGCTTCTACTCCTACCGAAATGAGGTTGCTTTTCCTTTAATAATGCATACAACTGATTGTTTAATATTTCTAATCTGTTGCTGTTAAATCTTGTTTTATTTTTTTTATTATTATTTAGATTGAAGCACGTGGGCTCCCACCAACCCCAGAATCATTAGCATCTCTCCCGCCTTTTACTTCAATTACATTCAATACTGAAGAATCAAACAGTCAAAGTTCGAAGCCTGAAGTTGCAAAAACGGGTTTGGGTTCTTCTGCAGCTATGACAACAGCAGTTGTTGCTGCTTTGCTTAACTACCTCGGGGTTGTTGATCTCTCGTCTCATAGTGGATTCCGGCATGAAGAAAATTTAGATGTGGTGCATATTATAGCCCAAACAGCTCATTGTATGGCCCAAGGGAAAGTTGGCAGTGGGTTTGACGTCAGTTCAGCTGTTTATGGAAGCCACCGTTATGTGCGCTTTTCTCCCCAAGTTATTTCTGCTGCTCAGGTACTCTCTCGCTCTCTCTCTTTGTTTGTGGGTGTGTGTGTCTATGCTTTGAAATGATTATGTGTGAAGAGTCAGAACCGTATAATTAAGTGTAATAAAACAGGAGCAGCGCTTTATAGTATTTGGATTTGCTTTTTCTGTTTAAAGTTGTAATAATCAGAAAAATCAAATGTTTATGTATATAGAAAATTGTTTCTGTTTAAAGAATACACGAGAATTAGAAAAGGAGTCCTTCAAATTAGGTTAAAGGGGTAAATTGGTAATTTTGTTTTACCCTGAGATGATCAGCTTTTTTTCATGAAAATGATTCTTCTAAATTGGCCATTAGATCCCCTATTAGGGTTGTTCAAAAAGCTCGTGGATCACTCGAAATCGGTTCGTTGGTAACCGAGCTTAGACCAAAGCCAAGCTAAGCTCACTTTGTTGGCTACCCAAATTTTACTACATATAAATTTATAACCCAAAATTTTAATATATATAAGTTATAAATTTTGTAGTTTACTACTTAAAAGTATTATTTTTTTTTAATATGTTAAAAATATTACTTTTTTGTTTTAGTAGAAAAATGTGCTGGCTCGAAGAGCTAGCTCGTGTTTTATACGAGTCAAACTTAAGTTCAACATTTCAGTTTGCTAAGATAAGCGAACCGAGCCCATCCTGGCTAGGCTTGTCTCAGCTTGTTTATAGCACTAACCCTGAATTGGACATCGCATGTGAACTGAGTTACAAAAGTATATGTTTTCCTTGGGTTGGAATAATTCAGATTACTTTATTACTTGATTTTTATGTGTTGCAGAATGCAATAAGAGCCATGCCTTTAGAAGTAGTTGCTGATGTCTTAAAGGGAAACTGGGATCATGAGAGGACCAAATTTTCATTGCCACCACTAATGAATCTGGTAAATAGCCGGCTTATTCCATGGATACATTCATTTCCTACATTTTAACATCAAAGTTGTGAACTTTAACAGTGCTGCATTATAGTTACTAGGTGAACCAGGTACCGGAGGATCATCCACTCCATCCATGGTTGGTGCTGTAAAAAACTGGCAAAAATCCGACCCCCAGAATTCGTTACATACATGGAAAGAGTTATCAGAGGCAAACGCAACACTGGAAGCAAAATTTTTACTATTGAGCAAATTAGCAGAAGAATATTGGGAAATATATAGAAGTGTCATCCACAGCTGCAGCATGCATCAACCAGAGAAGGTAGCCTATTAATTGTTATAAAATATTTAAACGTCTTTATGAATTTTGTTTTTTTATGGCAGTGGACAGAGCAAGCTAGTGAAACAATCAGCCAAGAAGTTGTGAAAGCGTTATTTGGAGCGCGTGATGCGATGCTTAATATTAGGTCCCACATGAAGCTCATGGGGATGGCTGCAGGAATTCCTGTAAATTCTCTTCTTTCAAATAGTACCATGTTCTTAATTATAAGAATTAGTTACTCGTATGGTCCTTCTGGTTTGGCCATATTGCAACTTTACCCTTGAGTAAGTGTGTGTTAACTTGAGTAGGGGTAGGGGTATTTTAGACATTTCACACGTGAGTGGACCAATCTGTACAAACGGGTTGGAATTAGGGCAGTTAGAAAAGCTCGTGGCTTGCTCAAAATTGGCTCATTTGTAAACGAGTCGAGCCCGAGCCATGGTAAGCTTGGATCGTTAGGCTTGTTTAGTTGGCTTGTCGACTCGTTTAATTTATAGCCCAAATTTTAATATATATATAAATGATAACCCAAACTTTTTATATATATAATTTATAAATTTTGTAGTTGATTAACTATGCATTACATGTATGTTAATAATTAATTTTCTTTTTTTCTCTGCATATCAATTTGTAAACATATAATTTTTTTTTAAATAATAAACGAGCTGGCTTGATGAGCAATGACCCAGCTTGAGCTCTTAACCAGCCAACCCCGAGCTCAACATTCCAGCTCATTTAAATAACAAGCCGAGCCCGAGCTTTGTTGCGCATTATATCACTTTAATTCTTGATTAATTTTGTTTTACTTTGCAGATAGAACCCGACTCACAAACTGAGCTTCTAGATGCTACCATGAACACGTGTGGAGTCCTGTTGGCAGGTGTTCCCGGAGCAGGAGGCTTTGATGCTGTATTTGCAGTTACTTTAGGCGATTCAGGAAATAATCTGGCTAAAACATGGAGTTCACATAATGTTTTAGCCTTGCTCATAAAAGAAGATCCACGTGGCGTTTCTATAGAGAATTCTGACCCGAGAACCAATCGAATCACTTCTGGTATGTCTTCAGTTAGCATCGCGTGAGCTGTCATTTGTAATTTTAATTCATGCATCATGGTTACCATATTGTTGTATTATTTTTTTTTTCAAATATTAAACACAAATAAAATAATCAAGTTCTGAACTTGGCATTGAACATGGCTTTCCAAGTACAGAGAAGAAACCAAACTGAAGCAGCGGATCTGCTATTATAGACTTTTGTTTGACCAGTGTTGACCGGTCAACTGTTGCCTGGCGGAAGGCTGGTAGCAACAGTAGGGTTGGCAAGTGCAAAATACACATTAAACAGAAAAATAAAGTAACACGAGTGATTTAAATGGTTCGGTGAGTGTTACAGTTACACGGATATATGCTAAAACAATTGGAGTTTTACTAATCTAAAACTTAGGGCAAAAGAAACACTTTGAAAACAAGTAATCTGCAGAAAATAATTTAGAGTTAGAGCCACCTGCTGCCCTTTTCTCCCATCAGCTGCCACAACTCAACAATAAATAAATAAATAAATAAATAAATAAAAACTGAATTTAACATTGAAAATCTAAATAATTAAATGTATTTAACAATTACCAATGATCTTTACAAGAGCAATTTCCATCCTCAAAATGATGGAACCTATTTCTATCCCTAACAGTAATTCTTCTTTCAAAGATTGATGAAATATATTTGGTATAATTGTGACAATCCTTACACATTCTCATGTTTCTAACTATCCTAATTGGTGACCCATGTGAAGTATTAATGAGCCCAAATGCAATTGCCAATTTCTGACTGTGTTTGCTCAATCTTTCCCTCTTTTCATCTTCATCTACATCAAACAACACTTCTGATGTATCTGCGTAATACCCTTCGAATTTAAGCTGCCATTCCATCTGGTAAATCATATCAGATAACTCTTTACAGTGGGCCAACTTTAGGTCATTCGATACAAACTTATAGACCTTTCTTTTCACCTGAATTAAGCTAAAACCGGGTGTTTTCATCAACCCCTTTTGACCCATTTCTCTTCGGGTCAACGCTACATTCTCCCACATCCGGGCTTTTGCGTACATATTTGATAGAATTACGTACGCATTAGGTGCTGGTGAGTTCAGATTTAGTAGCTTTTTTGCAACTTTTTCTCCTAGTTCTAAATCTTGGTGAACCCTACAAGCATCAAGTAAACTGTACCATAATGCATCATTTGCTTCCATTGGCAGGCTTGTAATGAGGTCAAACGCGTCTTTGACTTTTCCCGCTTTACCTAAGAGATCCACCAAACACCCGTAGTGTTGAATTGTGGGTTTAACTTTGTGGTCAACAGTCATCTTCTTGAAAAAGTCAAGACCTTTTTCAACTTGGCCTGTTTGATTACATGCGGTCAACACACCTACATACACAACTTCATCTGGTTCAAATCCTTTTTCAAGCATTTCCGAAAATACCCTTAATGCTTCGGTGCCATAACCGTGAAACGCCAGCCCTGATATCATGACACTGTAAGACCATTGGTTTTTCACCTTCATTCGTTCGAATATGGTCAACCCTTTGACCAAAGATCCACATTTTAGATACATATCTAGTAAAGAAGTCTCCACAATCAAATTCAATCCACTTAAGTTCTTTATCAAAAACGCGTGTGTAGACCTTCCCGAATCTAAATCACCCAAATCGGTACATGAAGATAGGACACTTACTAACACACTCTCCTCCGCCCGCCAACAACTTTGACTAGTCAACTCTTGAAACAAGCCAATGCACTCACTCCACATTTGCTTACTAGCATGAGCTGCAATTATGGCACTCCATGTAGCCAATGTTCTATCAAAATCATCCATTTGTTCAAAAACAGAACAAGATTCTGTTAATTTACCGCACTTTCCATACACATTAATCAAACTGTTCTGCACAAACACATCATCTTGAAGCCCATACTTGACAACGTGGCAATGAAACTGCATCCCTTCTTTAAGTCTTTGTAAATAAGCACACCCTTTGAGAATTGATGGATATGTGAAGTTATTTGGTTGAATTCCCACTTCAAGCATTTGGTTATATAACATAACAGCTTCATCTAGATTCATGTCTTTAATAATATGGCCTCTGATCATTGTATTAAATTCAAACGAATCCGGACCGTCGATTTGTTGGAAAATCAATTGGGCATAGTCCATGCTGCCCCAACTGGACAAAGCACAAGTTGATAGAAGATTTGATGTGCAAAAAGAACTATAATTTAAGCCTAGTTTGAGGATTAGTGAATGGGACTGCTTCAGTTCTTGAATATTTTTGCAGTTTTTGATGAGGGAGATGCATTCTTGCTCTCTTGAAGTGAAATCAATTGCTTTTGTGTGATGGCGTTGTTCTTGTGGTTGTGGTAAGAGGAGATTGTGGTGGACTGATGTCCCAGCCATTATGTTAGCTATGCATATATTAATGGATGCTTTTGTGTGTGTGCTTTGATGATGAGGAGTTTAATTAATTTAGGAAGTGATGGTGATTTTGTGTTTTTTTTTCCTTGGGGTGAGGGAATCTCATCTGTGAGATTTAGAGCAAGTATCAGCCAAAGAAAGTATGTAGATAAAGGATAGGATAATGCTTTTTAAACATGGGCTCCACATGAAACATAGCTCCATAAATTTGTAGGCTGTTAACATGTCAATTTTTTAATAGGTCAGTTTATCAAACTTTGTATAACATTTGAGAAAATTCCCATAATATCTATTTAATATATCGAGTTTTCATTATTGCCTTCACTTTTTAAAGAATCCCTAAAATATTCAAAACTAAATAACCGGACAAAGTAACAATTGGTAAATTGTTTAGCCAATCACAATTGACCATTTGTCATTAACTCAGACGAGACGAGTAAATTGTTAAACAATAAACTCGCCGGAATCAGTCAAGACGAGTAGATCGTGGTCCACGAGCATGTTACGTTGCAAACAGACCGGGCCGACTAACTTGTGTAGTGAAATTAAATGACGAATAGATCATGGGCCACGAGTTTATTGTGAGTTGATCATTGCGAACTGCCGAGTAGATCATGGGATTGAAAGATGGTTTGCACTGTATTTAATCTTTATTTAACTTCTTTTAAAGTCATTCAACTCTTTTAAACTGCATATTAGTCGTCATTTGGTTTTAGTACACATACCAGTCGGCCCAGAGTGTTTGTAACATAAAAAACTCGTGGACCGTGAACTAATCGGCCACGATCTACTCGTTCCGGTTTGTTTGTAAGGTAGCATACTCATGGACCACGATCAACTCGTCTTAACTGACTCCGGATTACTCTTTGCGACTGAGTTAGTGACAAATGGTAAACAATTTACTTGCCTTGGCTGATAAATTACTCCGTCCGATCATTTAGTTATGAACATTTTGGGAAAATGGTGAAGAAACACTAGGTGACCCCGGCAGATTACGGATAATCTGGGGGTTAAGTAGATGTTTCCCACGAGGGTTAGGTCTGGCAAAGATGGTTGTTCTTCTGATGACCTGCAAAACAGACACCGTGAGCTCGTCACTGAGAAGGGGGGGGGGGTTCCTCCTTGTGACCACCCTCCGGCGTGAGAATCAGACTAGATTGCTCTGAATATAAGTGTATATTAAGAGAAATATGTAGAGCAGATATGTGAGTATGAGATAGTATATGATAAGATGTGATGATACCGTTCCAAGGTGTTGGAGTATTTATAGCCGAAGGTAGGTTTCCAAGCAGGTACAGCCAGCTGTATAATATTCCTTTTCTACCAACTGTGGGCTTCGCACGTGCCATGCTGGTGGTTGGTGGGTAGGCAGCGGCTGATAGTGACATGGCCGGCTGTGTACTATTCCTTTTCCACCAACTGCAGGCTATGTACGTGCCACGATGAGGGTTGGTAAGTAGGCAGCGGCTGATAGTGACATTAAGTACTAGAGCGTGCTGCTCGTCGTACTGTTGTCAGTGAGTTGTCACCCTGTGATTGGTTCATGGGCTGCTTTGGTCAGATCTTGTCTATTTTGTCCATACCTTGGCAGGTATAGTACAAAAGATCCTCCAGAAGCATACGGATTGGCTCATTTGGGCGGGAGTATTCCCGCCTTGCTCATTCCTTCTTCAGGTGACATTACTGAATTATTGAGAGTTAGTGCCTTGTGCGTGTAGCCTTGCTATTAGTGCGGGTAGCATTCCCTGATGGCTTGTATCCGCAGCTGCGGGAACGGGCGGGGTACTTCACCATTGGGAGGCTTTTCCTGCGGGAACAGCTTGCGTACTGCGCGTAAGGTCTTCATCTCTCTGAGCATGGTGGGTCCTGCGGAACCAGTTGGTCTTTGCGCAGACGTCCCTCTTCAAGGTGAGTCTTGCGGGTCTAACTGGGCTCTGCTGGGACCTACCTCTTCAAGTCCCCCCAGTCCAATGTTCTTCTCATGAATTGTTAATAAGTGAGGTGAACTTTTGGACTTAAGCAAGGGGTTTTGAAAAGGGTTTTTAGTTTTAAGGTTGTCCGTGGGGATTCTTCCCGCGGTTTCCCTAATGTCACGTGCAGAAATTCCCGACTTTTCTGCTTGATCTTTGGGTATGATGCGGGTAGGTGTGTAACTTCCTCGTAAGTCAGGAGCGTTGAGTTTCACTTGTGTAGATTCTCCACGAGGTTTTGGTAGTTTGACATAGTGATCAATTATGTTAAACAACCAATTCCATCTTGGAGCTTCAAACAATCTAGTTCTCAACGTTCCTGCTATGCGGGGATGTTATTTCCCTTTCCACAAGCATGGCCTAGAAGATCCTTCTTGGTTTTAATTCCCTGCAAGTGCTAAGTATGTGAAGGGTTTCGCCTTGACACTGTACCCGCACTCGTCTTATAGTTACTTGACTTCCAAGGTATTCTTGGCTTCAATTCCCTGCAGGTGCTAAGTATGTGAAGGGTTTTGCCTTGACACTGTACCCGCACTTGTCTTACGGTTTCTTGGTTACCAAGGTAAGGGGGTATATTCCCTCTTATTTTTGAATCTTTTTGAATCTTTGAAATTCGAAGAGTTGGTGAAAGGATAAGAACAGTCCAAACTGTTGAAGGGACGTTAGCGTCGTCCGACGGTTTCTTCTGACAGTTTCAGGACGTGCAGGAAGTTATAGTGACGTGACGGTATATGGGCGCGAGTTTTCGGGCGCGTGGGCGCGAATTTTACGGCACACGTCCTTTCAACAGCTGTTGCCAGCTTGCTCTTTCCACGTGTCATAGTTTCATTGCACTTGCGCTCTTTCTGTCCTCCGCATTAAATTCATCGCATTCATTGCGATGAGTATATAAAGGGGGAGAGGGTGCATCTTAATCCACACCTTCACTTCACTCTTCTTCTTCTAAACGATTTCCGGCGAATACTCTAACTTTTCCGTCGAGCATTCTCCTGAAATCGTTCTTCTTTACATCCAAAACATGTCTTCCATTCATGATCCTGAGGCTACTGCCGAGGAGTCTGAGGTGTACACCGAGAACCCAATGTCCGCGTCTGACAAGGACGATAAGAGTACTGTTGGCGAGTGTCAGTGTGCTCTTTCCGTCGACCTTTATCAGTACATCATCAAGAAGTTCATGCTCGAGCCTTTCGAGCCTGAGTTTCCTGAGACTCACCAGACGGTGTACGATGCCCCCAAGAGCAAGATAGGGGTGTATGCTGCATTCTTCATCTATGGGAATCTCAGGTTCCCATTGACGAAGTTTGTGTACCGTGTTTTGGAGAAACACGGTGTACATTTGACTGAGGTGCACCCGATGGCGATCGCAAAGGTTCGCCACTTTGAATGGGTGTGTCACATTCTGGGCGTTGAGCCCCGCGTCGACCGCCTGATGACCTTCTACTCCTGGAGGTGCATCCAGGGCTGGTACACCTTGATCACTCGGATCAAGGGTTTGAAGATCTGTGCTACCGAGCGCAGTCTTCGGTCTTGGAAGCGGGAGTTCTTCTATATCTCTGCCCGTGTCGTCCCTATTGCGATGACATTCAAGAACGGGAGGGCACTCCCGAACCTTCACGCCTCCAACTACCAGGAGGCGGAATGGTTTACCAAGATCTCCCGGATCCAGACTCCGGTTTACCGCTTTGCGGAGTCTGGGATGGTGATGCTTGGGATGAGCTGGGTATGGAAGGATGCTGGGGCAGAGGCGCCATAGATTCCCATCGTCCTCGAATACGGTTTGAACTCTATCCCTTACGGTATGCTTCATATCTTTTTGCTGATTTAGGGTTTTTCTTCTAACTGTTTCTGTTTATTTTCAGAGGGGAACAACTTGTAGTCGCTTCTGCAACCGCGTGAGAGCGGTGGTCCCGCTCGGCTGGGTACTCGTGCTCTCGACGAGAACGAGTTGCCCATCTTGGAGCAAACGGCGGATCGGTTTGTGGAGGTCTACCCGCCAGGCCACGAAATTTTGAGCGCCACGCGGCCAGGTAAGGGTTTCATTAACCCTCGCCCTCTACATGCTCAAACCTCTGCTGGAGTTTCTCTAATTTTGTCATCTTCTGATGAGGAATCCGCAGATGGTCCTTTCTTCGTGAGGAAGAAGAAAGCTGCCGGCGTGAAGGGCAAGGCGAAGGTTGCCTCCACTGCCGATCAGGGGAACCGGTCTGACTCGGAGACCGAAAGTGAGGAGGCGGCAGGGAACCTTGGTGGTGGTGAGACAACTGTCTCGGAGGTTGAGACAGCTGCCACCTCCGCGCGACCAAGTTCTACGACGGTGACTCGCGTGAAGAGGCCAGTTCCATCGGGTTCGTCCCCGCCCGTCAGAACCTTCAAGATTAAGAAAACTCGTAAGTACTTTTTATTTATCTTACCCGCAATTCTTTCCGCCATTGTTTTTAATATCTTGTCTTCATGTAGGCGTGGATGTAACCGCATTCCAAAGTGATGCGGGAAGGAGCAGTTCTGGACCCACGAAGGTAGGTTTGGTCAACCTACCGGAGGCGATGACCCAGGCAGCTGCGCCTGTTTGCAGTGTTGGTTCAGTTGCTCATCCCGTTGAGGCAACTTTTCCAATTGTGACGTCATCTCCGCCGGCTGTCAGTGCCATCTTTACTGCATCCTTCACTGAGTCGGCGGTGATTTTCTCTGCGGGCTCCTCCGCAGCGGCGGCCACGGTTGTGAGTTCACCTCCAGTGAGTTCACCTCCGATGGTCTCTACCGCGGCGGCTTCAACCGTGCCCCCGGCCGGTTCATCAGGTATGTTCAGCGTTGGGGCTTCTAGCCAATCTCTGCCTCCTTCCCATCTGCCTGACCTCATGGATGGATATCCCTTAGGTTCGGGTGATGGGTTTGGCGGCTACCGGCCTGTTGTCGACCCTACAGGTGCGTTGGGTTATTTTGGCCTATTTTTTTATCATCTTTTCCTAACTGCTTTTTGTTTTTGCAGTTTCGGATTCCAATGAGGTGTATGTTCCGCGGTGGAACATCCGCCGGGGAACAACCCTTCGGACGGCTGTGGACTGCGTCGAGTGGGCGCGTCACGCAGCCCCAAGTGGTGCGTTGGGGGAAGCTATGTCTAGCTACCAGGAGGGTAGACTGACGAACGAGCTTCGGATTCTCCTTGCCCGGATGCAGCCGCGCGTCGAGTTGCTTTGTCGTGAAAACGACAAGTTAAAGGCGGCGCGTAGCCAGGAAGTGGCCCAGGCGCGGGCTATCCAGGAGGAGAACAGGAGACTTTCCGCCATTGCTGCGGAGAAGGAAAAGGCCTTCAAGGCCCTCGAGGTTGAAGTTCAGGCCCGGCTCGAGGCCCGTTCCAAGGCTACCCAAGCTGTTAACGAACAGCTTAGGTTGGCTAAGGAAACTGCGCGGAATGCGACCGAGAGGGCCATCAAAGCTGAAGCTGTTGCTGAGCCTCTGCGCGCCGAGAATGAGGAGCTTAAAGCCAAACTAGAGAGGCTCCAGCAGGCTCATGATGCCTTGGCCATGGAAGACGCCAAGAAGCTCCAAGAGATCTTGGACCAGAGGGGTATGCTTGACCACACTGAGCGTAAGCTGAAGAGCGTTGAAGAGGCTGCTGCTAAGGAAGTGTTGCTTGCCAACCTTAACAAAAGTGAAGCCGAACGCGCCCGTGACCAAGCTCAAGCTGCCCTCCAGGAAGCTCTGATCACCAAGGAATGGCTTCTACGAGAAGCGTTGTCGCAGGTATGCGTAGCTTAATAATGTCTTTACGCTTTTCTTTATACTTAGAAAAGTTTTTGATATATTTTTTTTCTTTTTGTAGGTTGTGCATCGGATCTTCACGAACACATCTTATGACGATGCCATGAGCGCAGCCCTCAACGCTTCCCATGAGGATGGGGAAAAGGCTGGTTTCCTGCTTGGTCTGGGGTTTGTTGAGAAGGACATCCCGCCTTCCCACTTCCCTCTTTATGACGTGGACACTGAAGCTGCCTATGACCAAGCAGTGAACCAGTATGCTGCCTTCCCGTATCCAGTGGTGGAGAAGGTGAACGAAATTGCTGCTGCTGATGATGGGCTAACCATTCTCAAGACTTTCCTTGAACCGCCACAGCCAACTGATGGTGCGGGTTCGAGTGGGTTTAGAGGGAGTGGTCCTGAAGTTTGAACCTTGAGATCCCTTCCCACCGTTAGGATAGATTTACATTACTGTAGGCTGGTAGATACCTGGTCATTCTTGTAATGTTTGAATTTTTTATGAAATATAAATGTTTGTGCGGGTAAGACCGTCACTTTCACTTAATGACTTGCTTTATAAACGTTATATGACTTGCTCATGCATATTATAGTTTAATTTGGCACTTGTGCCTCATAAACAATATATGATTCGCTCGTGCATACTTTAGTTTAACTTAGCAATTTTCCAAGTGTTTTGGATAAGTTAACCTTTCGACACGTGGTTGTCAATAGGTTAGTGTTCAGTTTCCTCTATCATGAGTGTGTGGGTAGGACCGTCACTTTCATTTAGTGGGATGACCAATCTTCACCTATAACTGACCTGCGTGAAGGTTTTCCTCATCTTTTCCTTAGAAATTTTTGCCGTTTTTTGTGTTTATGCGGGTTTTGCCGCCGTCCACACGCAACGACTTCCCCACTTATTTATGCGGTGAATACCGGCATATCAGTGTTTTGAATAAGTTAAACCTTTCGACGCGCGGTTGTCAATAGGTTAATGTTCAGTTTCCTCTATCATGATTGTGCGGGTAGGACAGTCACTTTCATTTAGTGGGATGACCAAACTTTACCTATAACTGACCTGCGTGAAGGTTGTCCTCATCTCTTAGAAATTTTGCCGTTTTTTGTGTTTATGCGGGTTTTGCCGCAGTCCACACGCAACGACTTACTTCCCCACTTATTTATGCGGTGAATACCGGCATATCAGTGTGGAAAGTTCATAAGTATAAATGTAAGACCATCAACACAATGTGATAAAGGAGAATCATTTCCATTAGAAGTGGCTCTAGGCCTTTTCTTTACAAGTTTGGAATTGATCTACATGCAGCCTGCGTAATTGAGCTCCCTTCCATGTTCTTGGGATGAGGGTGTCATCGAGGCTTTCGAGCCGATATGCACCTGGTTCGGAATCTCGTTGTTTACGCAGTATGTAGTCTCCAACATTGAAGCTGCAGTATCATTCGTGTTTTCCCCAACTGGGGTTCTACACGCATTAGCCTGCTCAGCGTTCATTACGCCACGAGGTGTGTGAGTTTTCCATCTCTGACAAATGCTTCGACGACGTCCTTCAAGTCTACGCATTCCTTGGTGGTGTGGCCTTTTGTCCTGTGGAAGTCACAGGATTTGCTTTGATCAGCGTTTGGACGCTGTCGGATAATTGGAGCCTCTGGCCATGGGAGCCTCTCGGTGGCGAATATCTCGGTGACGCTTTTGGTGAGTGGCGTCCATCTGGAGTTCCGGTTCGACAACTGCATGTTATCCTTTCCGCCTAACCGAGGGTGCGAGCCGGATGAGGTGTCAAAGTTTACCCTTGACTGCCAAATACCTAGCTTCCTCTTTTTGTTTAGTCGGGCGGTAAGGACGTTGTTTTCTCTTGTTTTCTGAGTGTAGAGGTTTGTGCTCTGGGGAAGATCCCTACCCAGTTGCTTTTCCGTTTCCGCGAAGCGTTTAGCTGCTGTCATGATGGCATCCCATGTGGATGGCATGCCGTCTTTACCCGTCAATGTGCGAATAAGCTCTAGGTATTCGGCGCCTTGGATGAAAGCTGCGCGAACAAGATCCTCGCTTATGGTACCCAGACTCAGCTTCTTTGAGTTGAAGCGAGTGATGAAGTCTAGTAATGACTCATCTTCCTCTCGGATGCAGTTGAGGATCGTCCATTGCTCTTCGGTATACTTTCGTTGTTGGCTGAAGTGTTGGCTGAACTTCTGCTGGAAGTCTGCCCAATCGTAGATGTGGTGGACCGGTAGACGGTCGAACCACGCTCTGGCTGCCCCAACAAGCGTCATTTGGAACATGTAACACCACGTGGGTTCCGTCCAATTGCTGACGGTTGCCCCCGCTATGAATCTGTTCAAATGATCGTCTGGGTCAGATATACCATCATATGTGCCTATATTGGACATTTGTTTGGCACTTCTCGGGGCAATTGCTTCCGCAATGTCCCTTGCAAATTTGGACGTTCCCGCATTTGCAGCAGTTGGTCTAAAGGTTTTGGAGAAGTCACGTGGGTTTCGTCCCGCGTTTTTTGGTTTGAAGGTTTCTCCAAAATTCCTTCTCGGTTGGAAGTCCGTTTCTTTGCGCTTCCCTTTCGTTCTATGACGAGGGTTTGCGTCGCTGTCGGACTCCTCCCGATCATCGTCCCAGTATTCGCACTCATTGCTCATGTTGAGCTGTTGTCGAGTGCTTCCGAATTCGTCAGCCTGTTGGAGTGAACGTAAGCATTCATCCAACTCAGCTTGGAATTCCCTCTGACGTGCTTCCGCCCACGCTTTAACTTGATCAAGTGTTTGGCGGGGGAGTCTCGTCTGTTGTTTCTCCAACTGGGTATCGGTGAATCCCAGTGAAGGATTGTTTACTGCACTTGCCCCGGCTTGGGTAACCGGGGTAGTGTTCGTAAAATTTACTGCACTTGCCCCGGCTTGGGTAACCGGGGTAGTGTTCGTAAAATTTGTGTACTCGCCGGTGTTCCCCCCAGTAGCTGGGGTTTTTGTTACCGGGGTTTCTTGGTCACTCGCTGGCCTTGGGACCGGAGTAACGTTAACCATCTTTCCAGAAGTTTTGAAAAAACTGAAAGAATTAAGTTCTAGCTTTTATGCACGGATGGCGCCAATGAAGAAACACTAAGTGACCCCGGCAGATTACGGATAATCTGGGGGTTAAGTAGATGTTTCCCACGAGGGTTAGGTCTGGCAAAGATGGTTGTTCTTCTGATGACCTGCAAAACAGACACCGTGAGCTCGTCACTGAGAAGGGGGGGTTCCTCCTTGTGACCACCCTCCAGCGTGAGAATCAGACTAGATTGCTCTGAATATAAGTGTATATTAAGAGAAATAGGTAGAGCAGATATGTGAGTATGAGATAGTATATGATAAGATGTGATGATACCGTTCCAAGGTGTTGGAGTATTTATAGCCGAAGGTAGGTTTCCAAGCAGGTACAGCCAGCTGTATAATATTCCTTTTCTACCAACTGTGGGCTTCGCACGTGCCATGCTGGTGGTTGGTGGGTAGGCAGCGGCTGATAGTGACATGGCCGGCTGTGTACTATTCCTTTTCCACCAACTGCAGGCTATGTACGTGCCACGATGAGGGTTGGTAAGTAGGCAGCGGCTGATAGTGACATTAAGTACTAGAGCGTGCTGCTCGTCGTACTGTTGTCAGTGAGCTGTCACCCTGTGATTGGTTCATGGGCTGCTTTGGTCAGATCTTGTCTATTTTGTCCATACCTTGGCAGGTATAGTACAAAAGATCCTCCAGAAGCGTACGGACTGGCTCATTTGGGCGGGAGTATTCCCGCCTTGCTCATTCCTTCTTCAGGTGACATTACTGAATTATTGAGAGTTAGTGCCTTGTGCGCGTAGCCTTGCTATTAGTGCGGGTAGCCTTCCCTGATGGCTTGTATCCGCAGCTGCGGGAACAGGCGGGGTACTTCACCATTGGGAGGCTTTTCCTGCGGGAACAGCTTGCGTACTGCGCGTAAGGTCTTCATCTCTCTGAGCATGGTGGGTCCTGCGGAACCAGTTGGTCTTTGCGCAGACGTCCCTCTTCAAGGTGAGTCTTGCGGGTCCAACTGGGCTCTGCTGGGACCTACCTCTTCAAATGGAGACAATAATGGAAACTATTTTTGTTAAATGGATGAATTTTCCTCCTAACAGTCTATTATTTTTAGACAACATGAGGAACTTTAATATACCAAAAGTAGATTAACGATTTTTTTCATGAAAAATAAAGAAGTATATTGGTTTGACATCCTTAGTTACATGCTTTGATCGTCATGTTGGCCGGTCTAAAGAAACCTTGTCGTCTTACCTCGTTCATCCATTTGAGAATCCTTCTAATCTTTATGCCATGGAGGGTTCATACATGATCCATTCTAGTAATTTAATTTTTTTTGGCAAAAAGATCCCTAAAGTTCGTTTGGCGGTGGCGACGGTGATTTGAGGATCAAGCAGGTGGTGGACAGCGGCGGCATGGTGTGGAAGAAGAATTGTTTAGGGTGTTACCTTATATAGGAAGAAAAGTTTAGAGACGCATAGTGTGTGAACATAAAACATGAAGGTAAAATACCATCATAGTATGTATTGTGAATGTAAAAAAGACCAAATTGCCCCTCAAATTAACATCGTCCAGAAATGTCGCTAAGCGGAGGGACTCATAAAGATGGGGCAAAAAGCCACGGATTGTGGTATTTTGACTTTCAGTGGCGTAAATGTGACTCTCAAATATCATTCGGAACTAGTAATAGGCATTGTTCAGGAATGTCCAAATAAGTTTGCAACTACAAAAATATCATTCGGAATTATTAATAAACATTACCATCAAGTCCTCAATTTGTACGAGCTTACAATCGGTCTTGGCACACTCTCAAATAGTGAAACCCTGAGCTTTGTCTATAATCGCAAAAAGGTTGCTACGACGTTCATCTCTATTACTCTCTATTTCAAAAACCTTATTAAGGGGATTTGTATCCCCCATAATCTATGTTCCAGTTATTTCCGTCGAATATGCCAAGCTGTTCATTACAGAATCCCAATTGTTGTGCATTGTTCCCTTTCGCTATGTACTAGAAGCAACATATAAATAGTTGTTTAGTTTCCGATTACCAACTATATCATCTAATCCATCTTAGTAACCTCTTGTACTTTTCTGTTAATGTCAAATAAAATATGAGCATCTATTTGAAAGTAACTTAGCAGGTTTGGTTGGAACAGCAATAAGCATGCTCGATGCTCCGAAACCTATTAGCTTGTTTTGATAATAAGCGACATAGTAAAGGAAACAGGTTGAATTGAACCGATGTTTTGGGAATAAACCAAGTTATGTGGGTTCTAGTTAAATAAAAAAATGGTTATTCGAGTAAAAAATGTAAAATATTTTTCTACCCGTCTACCTGAATCGTAGACGGGTCGGTCGGTTTAACCAAGTATAGTTTAATTTCAAAAGGTCTAGTTACAAAACTAAGGGAGGAGGGGTGTCAAGAGATATATGAAGATGGGAATTTTATTAGTTAACAACATAGACTCGTACTCTATTCGAATGTTAATTCCTTTGGTTGAAGTAATTTGTTAGAACTTACTCCATACCAATTCCCTCAATTTCCAAACCAAGCATGATAAAGAATAATAATCTGCGACCGAAAACATGAAAAACCTAAAGCCACTTTACGTTACAAGATTGAAAGTCTAACGATCGATCTCATCATAATATCCATTAATGCTATAGCTATGAAACAGGTAAATATCTTGTAACTTCCTACTAATACTATCAAACAATCAAAATCTTGGTAGTAAAGCCACATATTAAAGGAACAAAATATGAATCACAAATATAAAAACCAAAAGCATATAGAACCACCCTAATACTTCATGGATGTAGTAGATATAAGCAAAAGTTAGTCACCATCCACATCAAGGACTGCATTTCTTGTATATAACAAAATCAAAACAACTAATCGATGATAACTTATCACTTCAAAACAGCGGCCTTACGCATTGGCTTCTTTGAGTAACAAGAGTTCCACTCGCCTCCATCTTGCGAATAATAATCCATCGGATAATCTGCAACGTTCTCCTCTAAACCCTTCAAACCATTTTTATTATTATTACCACAGCAATTTCCCATCTTCCCGCAACAATCAACACCATCATCGCAACCAGAGTCATCATTATCCACAGGTTTCTTCTTCTCCTCTTTCTCTTTCTCCCACCAGCCAGGAAGATCACCAAGAGCAATTTCCGCTTCAAACGGATTCAACAACGGCTTCACAAACGCGTCTCCCCAATCAATCGATAACCTAGGACATGCAATTTGAATCCACGCATCAACCGATTCACCAAACAAAGCAACCCTCGCAGGCGACAGCTCCGACATCAATACAATCGTCCACGATAAACCTTTTTCCTCCATCTTCTTCTCCAGCCGATCAAGAATCTTCGGGTTCCCTTGCCTCCCTAACGTCCCCAACACAATCCCCCAATGTCTCGCGTTTTTCGCCTTCAATATCGCATTCTTCCTACACTCCTTCATCCCCTTATGATCATACTCTTCCAAAAACAACGACCCGATATACGGATCGTACCGGAACGCCTTAATCCCAGGATTCGCAATCATAAACGCCTCCAAATGAAACCGACCGTCCGCCACAAATACCAAAACGACTTCCCTTACATTCCCATTATCATTCACATTATTAAACTGGCTCTTAGATATAGTAGGTGCAGTACACCCCAACACCTCCCCAGCCGACAACGGCTTCGACTGGGGAACCAAAACCCTAAACCCAACATTCTCCAATTCCGCTTTCGCAGCCCGAATCGCCGTCCCAAACTGTATCGTGCCCGCGAGCACAACCTGAACCGAATCAAAAGGTTTAAAGTTTAACTTTACGGTTTCGATTAAGCGCGTGACGTCGATCTTAATATCGACAAACACATAAAGGCAGGGGATGACGGTGTGTTCGAGGGTGACAAGGCAGCTGTGGCCGTAATGGATTAAGAAGTCTGCGGACAAGGCGGCGGCGGAGAGGTCATCGACGCAGCAGGCGCCGTAGGTGACGTCACCAAGGACGAAGCAGGTTTCGATGTCGGAGAAGGTGGTGAGGATGTCAGAGATGACTAAGGAGTACATTAAGAGGCCCTCGGGGAACTGAAGGGCGACGCGCTTGGCTCCGGTGGACTGGACGCGCCAGATGGACTTGCGGATCTCGAAGTTGTAGTTGGAAGGGAGGAGGGAGATGGCGGCGTCGAGGGATTGGTTGTTGGTGATGTAGTCTGGGATTTGGTTTTGGATGAAGCGTTTTTTAATTGGTTTTTGGGTGGTGGTTGATGGTTGCAGTTGCAGTTGCAGTTGGAGGCTGGGTTCCATGACGGTGGTTATTGAGGGTTTAAGGGGAGGGAGGCACAAAGAAACTCGGGTTTAGGTTTATAGCATTACCATTGTAGGGGTAATATACCCAGGACCGGCTCACGGGCGGTTTTAGGGTCAAACCACGAACCAAACCGTTAGTAACGGTTTTTAGTTTTTGCAAACCATAACCAAACCGTAGAACATTTAAACCAACCCAAACCAAACCGTTACTCCGGTTTGGGCCTTACGGGTTTTTATACAAATTGTTCGACATATGGTATGCTATATTTATAGTAAAGTTGTCAATAATTTGCAAATATCAAACATGTTTAAACACGATATGTTCATGGTCTAAGTGTAAACACAAGTTGTTCGAAACACACATCAAAATAATCATGTGAACAAACTTTAATATGCCAAAATACATCAAAAAGTTAACGGTTTGACTTATCATATTTTCTACTTCATTGCATGTCTGCAGTTAATATATATTATATACATTACTAGTTCTAATTTAACAAATATATTCATATAATAAGATATTTTAAGAAATTAAACATAATTAAATTATACAATACGGTCCGGTTTTATACGATTGGTTTTCGGTATAAACCGTAAACCAAACCGTTCGCTACGGTTTGAAATTTTTGAAACCGACCGACCGAAACTTAAGAAAAAACCCAACCATGAAACCGAACCGATGACCGGTTGGGCGGTTTCACGGTTTCGAACCGAACCGTGAACACCCCTGTTACAAAATAACAAAATAGGACCAAGCCAGCTACCAATGACCAAGGTATGTTTTTTTTAATGCTACGAGAGCTTCACAAATCATCGGTTAGTCGTTAGATAATACTGTATTTGACGTTAATACTGTATTTTTGTTATGTTTATTGTTACAACGTTAAACGTCTTTTTAAAAGAAATTAGGTTATATATATTGTTACTCGTTAGGGCTTATGGACATATTATTTCAGCTCGGCCGGGATATTTGAATCCTCATAGACGACCTTTTTTTCACCCCCTATGTCAAGCATTATGCATCCATGTGCTTTCCCTCTTCTGGCCCTTCGTCTTCAAAGCCACTGACTGCCACCACCATTACATTGTTGCCCTATACAACTCGAAAACATTCTACATGCAACAAAGTAGGGCACAGATGAACCGAGACAGTTAAATTATAGAAAAATTGAATCGAGATTATGAAACTAGGGGAAACACAAATTGAGATGGTGAATTTAGGGCAAAAACGAATTGAGCCATTGAGGTGATGAAATTAGTGCAAAAACGAATCGAAATTATGAAAATAACACAAAAATGAATCAAAATTGTGATATTAGGGGAAAAACAAATTGATGAAAGTCAAAATTACCAAGAAACTACCATGGATTGAACTTATAGAGATCAATTTACACAATTATCAATGAATTCGGCTGCAACACACACTTGCAACAAAGGTAATACATAACCAATTCATAATCCGTCAGGTGGAATCTAAACCCCGGCAGCAACTCCAAATTAAAACTCATTACGATTTACAAAACCAACTAATATATCCTTCAACACATTGATCCAGGTTTAAACAAACCCAAACTCGCTCGTTTACGTTTCAGCTACCTACATGTCATGATACGTGGTGCATTGTTATCTCTACAATCAAAAAGTTATAACCGAAACTTAATTTAGGTCAAACAAACGTTCCACAACTCTTCTTTGTGCTTGCAGTCTGGCATTAAAACAACGAAAAAGAAAACAAATAGGTATCTTACACAAACTTAATCCACCTCCCAATAACTTCATCATCATCATCATCAACACAGTAACAAACTATCCTCGTAAGTATTACAAAACAAGAAACAACATTATCGAAATACAAAACTTAAGATGCAACTAAATCCGGTGTTTCTGCTTCAACAGATACCAGAGCAGTGTGTACTTTCCCAACCCAGTTGTCCAACCGATCACGCAAAGATTTGATTTGGCTTATTCCCAAAACTCGAGGTTGCACCCATGACACGTAAACTGTTCCTTCAACTTGATCAATTATCCCCTCAATAAGATGCACCTACAATATACATAATCCATATCCATAATGAATAATAAACTTAAAATTCTCATTTATAAGACCATGTGTCATACTCCTCATTGGCTCATTCACCATTCATTATTTATTTATTTGTCACCTCATTATTTAAACAAACCCAAACTCGCTCGTTTACGTTTCAGCTACCTACATGTCATGATACGTGGTGCATTGTTATCTCTACAATCAAAAAGTTATAACCGAAACTTAATTTAGGTCAAACAAACGTTCCACAACTCTTCTTTGTGCTTGCAGTCTGGCATTAAAACAACGAAAAAGAAAACAAATAGGTATCTTACACAAACTTAATCCACCTCCCAATAACTTCATCATCATCATCATCAACACAGTAACAAACTATCCTCGTAAGTATTACAAAACAAGAAACAACATTATCGAAATACAAAACTTAAGATGCAACTAAATCCGGTGTTTCTGCTTCAACAGATACCAGAGCAGTGTGTACTTTCCCAACCCAGTTGTCCAACCGATCACGCAAAGATTTGATTTGGCTTATTCCCAAAACTCGAGGTTGCACCCATGACACGTAAACTGTTCCTTCAACTTGATCAATTATCCCCTCAATAAGATGCACCTACAATATACATAATCCATATCCATAATGAATAATAAACTTAAAATTCTCATTTATAAGACCATGTGTCATACTCCTCATTGGCTCATTCACCATTCATTATTTATTTATTTGTCACCTCACCTATGCTCTATAGGCCTATACTCATCATTTACCATCCAGGCATCCACTACTTTTAAGTATTTTTCAATACATTAAACAGAGACAGAGAGAGAGAGAGAGAGGACCACATCGGGAAGGTGAATAGGGACGGGTGCAAACGAGCCTAGCTGATTTGGCTCGTTTAAATTCGAGGAGCCCATGTTATGTTCGTGATTAATTTTACAGGCTCGAGCCCAGCTCAGATAGTTTTATTACTAGTTAGCTGCTTTATTACATGTACATATTTTTATAATTTTAAGTATGTACATGAACATAATATTACATTATGTAATAACATTTATTATGTAAAAATAAATTATATTAAATAAAATAAAATTGTTACTATTATATACAAAATAAGCTCATTTAGGCTCGCAAACCTAACCAAGCCTATATGAAGCTCTGGCTCGAGCTCGTTTATTAAAAGAGCTTTTAGCAAGTCGATCTCTAGCAGCTCAGAAGTGGCTCGGCTCGTAGACACCCATATTTAGTACATGGGTCGCAACAGCCCATTCTATTCATTAGTAATTGCTATTTTTAAGTTGGACAAGAATGATATTCTATATATTAAAAAAATAAAAGCAGACTTACAGATAAACTCTTCATCAGAAGATATTCAACATCTTCAACTGTCAGTTTAGTCCGCTCTGCAATGATGGTCAATGGAATGGTTCTGTCTTCTGATGGCCGACTGCATGCACAGAAAAAAGAATGCATTAAAAACAGCTTCTGTGGTTAATATATGCAAGAACTTTGCAAAGAGATTAGAAACCTGAAGATAATTTCCATCAAGCAGAGAATGTTAATCTTTTCTAGAAGCTTCTTCTCATTCGCCACCAAAGCAGGCTGGGCGTTCAGTGACGCTGCATGAACACGGCATAATTCTTGATAGCGAACAAGATCTCCAGCATTGAATGCTTCAAGAATATAGTAGAGCCATTCAACCTTTGTCCCAAGTAGACTTTTAATCTGCGCATGTTCAAATTAATGTAATTACCTTTTGAGCTCGTAAAGAAATGCCGTTACATCATGCGATAAAATAAAATAACTTCCATAGAACTTCCAGGTCAGGTTTTTATTCAGAGGGCTTTCTTGAGCTAATAATTAGATATGCAACTGTGCACATGTGGTTGAATGTGTAAGTTATCTATAGTCTATACACACACACACGTATATACAAACAAATAAATATGTAAGCTTTTGGATAACATGTATATAAAAATCAAAGCCCATAGGTTAGTATTTAAAAATCATTAATCTAAATAAATGTGGTTCGAAGAAAACCATGTCGTAGAGCACATAACAAAAGGACCAATATCATGTCAAAAGGTAATAAGTGGCACTCACTATTGGATGTGCAAGTAGTTCTCCAAAGTTGTAAATGTTATCTCCCAGTAAAGCAGATAAAGATAGATCAAATGCCAGATCCTGTAAACACAAACATAAATCAGTGACATAAAAGTTAAAAATCAAATACGTAAGTAACTAATTTCACTAAAACATACCAGCTTAAATGAATCTGAGAGAGATTCCACCGAGGTGTAGGCCAAATAAAGTAGAGAACTCTTGTAAAACTCAGCAAACTCTTGGCGAGATTTATGGTACTGAGACGACACCCAATAGTAATTAGCATACACAGATGGGTCAATGTCAGTCATGCTATCAAGTGTACTCTTCCCATCATCTAGAAGATTCTTGCACTCCTTTTGATCGCCCTTTTCAAGATTAAAAGCTGCTATTTGCATCTTAATATAAAGGATTGGTTCACCTATGCGCGACTCTTTAGTAGCTCTGAGCTTTTCAATCACTCCTTCAAGATAGCTGATGGCATCTACTTTATCTGAGTACTGACGAGACACTATAACAGCAAAACGTGCAAGCTTGAGAAGATTGATCTTAGTCTCGAAGTCAGTGATAAAATTATTATATAGTTGTATTAGAGCATCGCCAGCCTGAAATACAAATAACAAAGGAGTTCATGAGCATAAATGTGAAATTAAAAAAAAAGAGAGAGAAATAAAGCTTATTTGTATTTTTAAAAAGCTGCTAACAGTTAACTGTCAACCTGAAAAATCAAAGAAGAAAGTGCAAGAAGTACATGAGTATGCATTACTAACTACCAAGTACTAACTTTAATAAAACTGATTTGATTTTAGAACATGATGATACCCAAAACGCTACAAATAAGCTTACAATGAATTGTGACTGTTTACATTGATTGGTTGGTTGTTCCCATGGTTATGAACATTTAGTGCAACCAAACCCAAAATATAGAAAGAAATAGGATGAAGAAGGTTTTGTTGAAAGTAAAAACATTGTTTTAGCATATGGACTTGCATATAGATATGTTTATTACTTGAAGGTAAAACATTGTTTTGGTTAAGAGCAAATCAGAACTGCATGGTTTTAATTAAATGTCTTCAAATTACAAGTCGGGCTGTCTTCCGAATAATATATACTCTTCTTCAAAATCAAGTCAGAAATGATATATATGCAGGTCCTATGAATATGCCACCGCTACCCAATAAAAAAACTTCTAGTATGCATGCATGATGCAACCTAGTTGCACTTTGCATCTTTTCTTTGCATCTTGCACAATGGTGATTGTGCATTTTCATTCATGGAGGTGCTTAATAAAAATAAAATTTTGAGCGCTATGAAAAAGAAAGATGACACTTTCAGGTTATAAAACGCCAACAGAGAATCCATATCAGTTACATAGATTGCAATCAACCACGAGTGAATTAAAAAAGTTAGTTTGCACAATTTAATTTAAATCCCATAGTTTGATGTAACTTAATCAAACTATGCAGTTTTGACATGTTTTGCATCTAAGATAAGATGCGTGACAGCCTCATATTCACTTTTCCCAACTCCCATATATATAACATCTAGGATCTTTATAATTAAAGCAACTTGTTGAAGCTTTAGAGTTTAAATGTAAGATTTCTACAACTCATATCACCGGAATTATCCCACAGTCCCATATCAAAGGAACCTTTTTTTTCACTTTATTAACAATACAAAACTAACTCTTAATTCCTTATACCAAGATAAGTATAGTAACAGGTAAATTCCTCTTAACTTTTCACAAAGAAATTTTATGCGTGTACAGATAATTAGATACACTAGAAAAAGGAAATAAAACGTAATGTATTACCTTTTAATATTTTCCACATAAAACATATACTATATAAACAAGATACTTTTCTTCTTTCGTTGGGTTGTCGACTTGGCTATAACGCTAACACAGAATCTCAACCTCTGTTCTTAAATCTTAAAAATCATCAAATCATGGCATTCAGAAATCAAGCATTTGTATACTTCATTACAACATATAGTTGATTTTAGCATTCTTCTGTACTATATGTCCTAATAAGCATGGTTGTAAAAATCCCATGTGGGCACCAATTAATCGCTAATAAGTACCCCACGGACTAGTCGCCGATTAATCACTGTTTGCTCAATATCGGCCAAAACTGAATTTTATATAGAAAATTTGGTATACATATTTATATTTAGAAAACTACATATAAGTTTCAATCCGATTAATCCCAATTAGTCCCTACCCCACCGCAAGCAAGTTCTACAACACTGCCTATAACACACTAAGACACCATATGCCCTAAATTTATAAACACTAACTCAAATCTGTATCGCAAATTTCCAGCAAAATTAAACCCTGGATGACGTAATTAATACAAAGAGTCAATAAATAAGCTCTCGATTATTAATAAACAATATATATATATATATATATATATATATATATATATATATATTAAAAGGACCTGGAAAACAGCGAGTGCGACGAATTGTTCGAGCTTAAGAGTGAGTTGGTGCCATAGCTTCCTCTGGTAGAGATCTGCAAGCGTGTTGTACCAATCGGATAGCTCAGGGTGAGAGCTACGGAGAGAATCCAGGTACTCAAGAGCTGCCATCACCAACGGCGATTGAGTGTCTGTGTGTGTGTTTTTGATTCAAAGCCTGAGGTTTCTTTTTCTCCAAGAAACCAAGGATCGATTTGGGATGAACCCCATTGTTTAAGCTTAAATATTGATTGATTTTGACCCGACCCGGTTACTGAAATTTTGCATGCCGACCCAACTGACCCGGTTATTTAATATATTCGGTTCTCGGATCTAAGAATACCATTAAACGGGTTTGAGTCGGGTCTCACTGGTCTGACCATGTTTACACGCCCCTAGATGCCCATGGTTGTTACCTTTTCGGTAGAGGTGGCAATCTTGACACACACCATTTTAAATGAGTTAATTTAGGTTGTTTTAAAATTTATATAGGTTGGTTTGGGTCATAGGTTTTAACTAAATGAGTCAAAATAGGTCACTTGAAATTTCACGTTCTTATTTCCAGGTCAAAAACTTTAAATATATGGGTCGATGTGGATTAGTGTCTTAAGGAAAAGTGACAGGTTTGGGTTGAAACAGGTTTTGGATTGGAACGAGATCGGTTTAGGTTTTGGCTCCGATCAGATTTCATGCCGACACAAGTTTTCGCACTGGACGGGTTGGGTTTCGGTTTCTTTCGAGTTTTCTCACTGGATGGTTCGATTTCGGATTCGTTTTCGGTTTTTTGTTTCGTTTTGGTTGGGTTTTTTAGTTTCAGTTTTTTAGTTTCGTTTTGATCTTTTTTTGGTTTCGATCAATTCGATACAATTTTGGTTTTTTGTTTCGTTTTCGTCGACTTTTCGGTTTCGGTTACTTTGTCGGGTTTTTTTATTTATGAACGAGGAGAACGGCGAAAACATTTTAGGTTTTTTACTTTTTTTTGTTTTTGTTTTATATTTTGAGTTATGTTTTTTTATTGTTTTTTAGAGGTTTTTTATCTTAATACAAACCCTCAAAAAAATTAATAAAAAAATCATAACTCAAAATATAAAACAAAAACAAAAAAAAGTAAAAAAACTAAAATGTTTCGTCCGTTGTCCTCGTTCAAAAGAAAATGACCTGAAAACCGTTTTAACCTGTTCCGACCCTGACTCATTTATCACCCCTACTTTTCAGTATAGGGTTTTTGGATTTTTGTTATGTCATTTAATCATTTAAACTTTCATGTTAACCACTACTTTAACTACATTTTTTTGGGATCTTAACGTGACAAGAATTATTACAACTAAACATTTGTATCACTAACGTACATCTAAGTGCACTAGCAATAGCAATAAACTCCACAACACATGCTAGCGTGCCACCCCTACAATGTCACCATCTTCTTCCTCTAGCAACCTCTTTACCTCGCATCCCATCCACTATCGCTCAAATATTAATCTCTGACAACTAGTGAGTACTAATATGTAAAACAGCTAAGTCTCATTAGGAGAAGAGGGGAGGGGGGGGGGGGGGGGGGGGGGCGTGCATGAAGTTCACATATTTACCTTTAATGTGTATTGTAAAATTATTATAAGATAATAGCATCTATCAACCTTCTTGATCAATTCTTTAACATGTAATGAAAAACAAGAGATACTTATGTGTACCAACCTTGTCTCATAGTCTTCAAAACGCCAACCTACTATTTCCAGATCGAGTGCTGAGGCCGAATATCGTGGCGTTGCTAATGTTGTTGCTGAAACCAACTGGATTCGTAACCTACTTTCTGAACAGTCTATTCTGGTTCTGTAACATCTCGGCCCCTCGCACCACCAATATTGTCCGCTCTGCCCACGAAGAGCTCACGGATTTGTTTTTGGTTGCCCAAAACGCGTTGGTGATTGAAGAGGCAGGACATTACTTATGAACCAGTGATCTCTCTTGTCCACGGCCGATGTGGGATAGCCTAAGAGTGGGATGATGTTGTGTTTGCTAAGGGTGTTACAGACAACCCCCCATTTGGACTCATCGTCCTCGATGAGGCGTGTCCCATCATCCCGAACGACACTAGAGTGGCTCTGATACCAACTGTCATCCTAGCTCAGCTGGTGTTGTGTCTGTCTTGAAACTCACTAAACCGGCCAGGGGCGCGGGTTCGAGCCCCCCTGGACGCGGTTGTTTATCATTTTCTTTTATTAGAGTTTAAAGGTTTATGTAATGAATATAATTAATAGTAAATATAAAATAAACAATATTTTACCAAAACCGACGTATAAACTGATCTTTTATTCAATTTTGGTTAAACACTATATATATATATATATATATATATATATATATATATATATATGCATTTAACATATTTTTAGATTTAACGAAACAAATCTCTTTATGTAGACTATAAAACTTTTATAAATATTTATTTAAATATTTTTTATGCATTTTAAATAATCATGTTATTTACGATAAAACTTGGATAATAAAATATATTATTTAATAAAATTAATAATAAACTATGGTAATATTTAACTGTCGTTAGAATGCACTCGATCATCTAATCCCGAACCTCTATCTAGCTTTATGAGCATTGTTCAATTTATATTTATTTTCCGCAATTATTCCTTATTAGGATATCTCGTCAGTATTTCCCGAAGAGTCAATCTATCCTTTATAGCTTAACAAAATTCATATCTCTTGCTTAATCGCTAAGGTGAGTACCACATTCCCCTATTTTACCGCTTTCAATGTTTTGGGGACATATGCGTAAATAATATTTCTTATACATATTTATACACAAAACTGAAACTTTATCTTATGTGTTAACAACTTATACCTTACTTGTTTATGTGCTTATTTGCTTTGTATGCTTTCGCATTCGGAGAGGTCCAACATAATCTCAGTCTAGTATGATCATACGCCAGTCGTTAGCCTTGTGCTTCTCGACATCTCAGTTATACTTGTTATACTTGCTCATTTGGTTATTTTGTTATTCTCATATGAATTGTTGCAACTACATCTTTTGTTATATATACTATATGTACAACTAAACTGGTGTGTTGCTCACTCAACATGTGTTGTTGACAAAACTTTATTTTATACGCATATGAAGGTTGGTGAAGACTTAGTGAAGAATTTAGCTAGAAGAATATTTTAATTAAGAAATATAAAATTTGTATTGTTGTATGAATTATGTACTTGTTTGTTTGTATTTGATTTATTTGATAATTGAATTCAATTAATAGATATTGTCATTTAAATATTGTGCATGATAGTAACCTTGAGAGCTGTGACAATCAGTTTGCGCCCCGGCATTTCCGCCGTAGGTTGGGGTGTGACAGATTGGTATCAAAGCCGAAGGTTTAAGATAGGTCGTTAGAAATTGCCTTAGACACATGTTTAGGAACCTTATACGTGCCTATCTGTTTGCCTTTATATGTTCAATTTTAAATTGTTTACAGTTTTCGTAGATAATTATTATTATTATTTATTGTTATGCACACACACACACAAACTCCGAGGCTATGCCTCAACATTCAAAGAAAACTTTTCAAAAATTATATTGCTTTTTATTTTCGGGAAATTCCTTAAGAATTCCCACCTGTTGTTTTCACTCGTACACCTTAAGGCGAGGTTATGTGGCATGTCCCTACGATATATGAAAGGGGAAGAGAAACTGTGAGTTGGGCACTGGCAAAACAGTTCCAAGAAGCAAACTTAAGACGCTATTCCTTAGCTCGGTGATAACCTGACCATAGTACTCAACCCTATGACCCGAGCGAGACCCATAAATGCTATATGATCGACACCTTAGGTTGATTTTAACCGAATTCACGGTGATTTCGTTGCTAAACTCGGTTTTCCCGATTATTGTGCTCCGTTATTTAAATGGTTAGTTGGGTGAAAATCCATGGAACCCATGGGCACTCCTACTATTCATTTCTTAACTTGATTTCGTATTTTTGTTGGAGTAATCAACGTGGTGATTTCACAAGATTCTCCGACTACCCATATTGATATCGATAGTTCGTTATTTAGTTTGGTCGGTTAAAACGCCGTGTAACGCTCATTAGGCCGACAAACTTCATTGCATTGTTAATTCGTTAATTAGTTGAGACGCTCATGGGCTGTCCAACTCAGTTGTTTTTCGTTAGTTCGTTGGGACATTCAAATTTCCATGGAAAGCTCATGGGAGGCCAACATCCACAATTTATATTTCATTAGTTTATTGTAAACTTAATAATAAAAAATTTTAAAATGACTTAACTTCTCATGTAGTCACCACACATTAAACTTATTAACTACATCATTTAACAACTATTTACGCAATGTACCCCCTCATCTCATAAACTTTTACTTTTAATCCTCATGACGCAATTCCCCTTACTTTTTAACGCAACATTATTATGAATTGTCTTCAAAAACATTTTACTATTCTTATGGTTACTCAACTTATCCTTCAACTTATAAATCTTTGTTTTTGGTCCTCGTAAAATGTCTCATTTTAAGAAACCTTACCTCGGTCCTTTTCCATCATGCTCCATTTGTAACTATCATCACTCGGTTAGATCCCTATGTCGTCGTTGCACCCAATGTGTGACATCTGCCCCGATCCGACCCGACCCAGGTACCCGTTTCTCTGACCCGATCTCTTTCTTTTATGATTTAATATTTATACTTATATTTTACTTTTAATAATAATATATATTTTCCTTCCCGCCTCTTTCTCTCTCTTTCTTTCCGCCGTTCCGTCCCTCTCCTTCTCTCTTTCTGCCTTCTTTTCCCTCTTGTCGCCGTCCCGCCCTTACGCCTTGTTTCCCTCTTTTTCTTCTAACTCTTTGCTTGTCCTTTGTTCCTTCCCGCCTAAGGTTGTCTGCGCAGCTCCACGCGCCAGACCCCTTACAAGGAATCCTGCGTGAAGACCACCTGTTTCAGCGATTCGCGAGACGAACTCTTCTCGCAGCGCGCTAAGGATTTGTAATTCTTCTCGCAGCGCGCTAAGAACGGTAGTTCTTCCCGCGACGCGCTAAGGATTTGTAGTTCTTCTCGCAGCGCGCTAAGAATCGTAGTTCATCCCTCGACGCGCGAAGAATTATAGTTCTTCCCGCGGCGCGCTAGGAATTCTAGTTCCTCCCGCGGCGCGCTAAGAAATGTGACTCTTCCCGCGACGCGCTTAGAAATGTAGTTCTTCCCGCGACGCGTTAAGGTTGTTTCTGTCTGCCTTCGCGCTCGCGCTCTCTTGACCTTCTGTGTCTGCCTTCGCGCCTTAGCCTTCTCGCGCTAAACCCTTTTGAGTTTTCTTCTGTTTAATCTAGCCGTTGCTTTTGTGTTGTCTTATCTTTTGAGCTGTTGACCTAATCTGCTTTATGTCTGAAAAGTTACTTTCGGCGCAGCATGCGCACCAACCCCATTGGTTGGCAGAAAAAGTGACTGACATTATCTTTTGAGATCTGCTTTTGCCATGCTTGACCAGTACCTTTATCTGAACCGCCCATGCCTTTTTACTGTTCCCTGACAGCTTTATCTTGCCCCCTGCAGCTGCCATATCTTTTGATATCTTTTGTTATCTTTTGTTTTGTCTTGTTCTGTTTGTCTTGGAATCTTTTCCCCTTTTTCTGGATTTATGTCTCCTAGGGTTTCTCTATAAATAATAACATTATTTTTCCTAACACTACACACACAAAACACTTAATCTCTCTTATTCTCTCTTGCTCCTTGCTCTCTCTGCCGTCCTCCTCTCTGCCTCCGTCTTCCTCTCCGTTCTGCCCTGCTTTTTCGGTAATATATATATATAATAACTTACTTATTATTTATGCTAACTTATAATCAAGACTTAAAACAAATCATTAAAACAATAATCTTAATTATAGGTTAACCTGTGCTTGTTTAAAGTTGGTTCTTGCTTTATCTTACACCGCATCGTTTATCAAGTGAGTAATCTCGTACCTAATCCCTTTTTGCTTTTAATGTTTTGGGATGTTCATGTGTTCATACAAACTTAGAGTCTTAAACTTGTTTATGAACTTTAGTCGCGCAGTATCCCATGTGTTGAGGACGTTTACTTGGCTGTTTATTTGTATGTGTGTATCATTAACCGCTTTGTTCGGCCTATTCCGAAGTTTTCATGGATCCATTAGATGAACACGGGAGACCTATCGTTTACGGTTTTCTTGTTTTACACTTGCACAGATGTTTTCTCGTTTTTGTGCTCAATTGGGAGCACGGATTGAACTATGAACTATGAGCTATGATCTATCTAGGCTTGATCACAATCTGATTGCACCCTTGTTAAACACCAGACATACACGTGTTGCGCGCAGATTTATGATTATCTATGTATTGTATTAAACTTGATTTCTCACCAACACGCAAGTGTTTGACGTTTATTTTAACACATGTTCAGGTTTGCAGTAGCTGTTTTGGAGCTTGTGGACACATAGGACGTTTTTACTTTTGGACCTAGATTAAAATGTATCAAGACAAGTTATTGCTGTTCGAATATTTTGATTTATAATATATTGAATTATGTTGGTTTATTTATATCTTATGTATACGTTGCGTATGCGTGAATGAATATATTTATTAAATATTGACACCCAATAGTGTCACGAGTAATGAAACAATATGTGGCGCCCCGATGTATAATCCGCCTTTGGTCGGGGTGTTACAGATTGGTATCAGAGCCAGGTTGAGTTTAGGATAGGTGGTTAGACGTAACGGCCTAGAATACCTAAGAGTCCCTTCTCGCGCATGAGAGAAATCTCATGTTTGCGCGCTTATTGTTAATTACTCGTTATTTATGAATATGCTCGCGCTTGCGCAGTGTATGATTTTATGTTTTATTTCGCGATATTTCGATTTTTGTTGAATTTCGATTTTATTGATTTTACTTACATATTCGTTTGTTGGGTTTAAAAATCCGAAAAGTCATGGTGATACATGAATAGTTGATTTTTAATTCCCATTTACGATTATGTTCTGAGGTTGGAGACTTGAAAAGTCATGATGATACATGAATTGTCAACTTCCAATACTCATTTTCTTGTGTATTTTATATTGAAGATTGAAAAGTCATGGTGATACATGAATCGTCAATCTCCAATACTCGTTTGCTCGTATATTTTAAATTGGGAATTCGGAAAGTCATGGTGATACATGAATTGTCGATTCTTGATTCGAATTTGTTACCTTTATTAAGTCTGCATTTAGGGTCATTTATTTTACTTTAACTTTTGACAGTAACTGACTCCGTGAAACCAAGCTTTATAAGATTAAAACTTTGCGCTAAAACCAAGATATTAACTAAAATTAAATTTTTTATAGAATGCCTCCGCTATCTCGCCGATTTCAGAGAAGAGAAGCCTCGCGCATGCGTAGACAGCAACGTTCCCAGGAAATGGCCGCCGCAATAGCCCAAGCTTTGAGCCAAAATAATACCTCCAGTTATAACATTAAGTCCTTTAACGCGGGTAACCCTCCAAAGTTCACAGGCCTTGAAGGAGCCACCGTGATGCTCCAGTGGCTTGAGAAAATAGAAAACACTTTCCTCCATACCCAATGCCCCTCAGACAGACGAACCCTGTATGCTTCCAGTGTCCTGGAATCTAGAGCGCTTACATGGTGGAATGGAGTAGCTCATGCGCGTGGCGCAGAGGCTGCTTCTAGCATGACATGGGAGGAATTCAAGGAAATTCTGACGCGAGAATTCTGCCCTCCAAACGAAATTAAGCGCCTAGAGGAGGAATTTTGGAATCTTAAGCAATACAGTGGCGAAGCGCGCGAGTACGCGACGCGCTTCCACGAGCTAAGCTTACTGGTCCCTCACCTTGTTACCCCTTCCCGCCGAGCCATAGAGAAATTCCTTGGGGGTCTCCCCATGGAAATTCAAGATTCTGTATGGGCTAGAAACCCAGTTACCCTCTCTGACGCCATCGAGTTGGCCGCTGTGCTCAGCGACAACCATGTCAGAGCAGGAACCCTGTTCCTGCGGGGATCTGAGAAGACCAAACCCACCAAGACTGTCCCTGAACCAACAGAAACCAAACCTGAACCCTCAAACCGTAACAACCTCAAGCGCAGGCGCAAGGCCTATGCGCTTACCAACCCGCCCATTACCCAACAACCCATTTATCAACCTCCAGTTTACGCGCCTAACCCTCTGTCAGCCTACCCAACACCTCCTGTAGTCCACAACTATGCCTTAACCAATCCCGCACTCCCTGCCCCGCCACCTAAGAAACCTTACACAGGAAATCAACCCTTTTGCCCAACCTGTAGACTTCACCACCCAACCCAAACCCCGTGTCGACAATGTAACCGATGTGGCCACGTTGGTCACTCTGCCGAATACTGTAGAGTCCCTCTCGCCAACCCAATTGCGCCAACACCACCAGTCTACCCGCAGAACCCACAACTAACCTACCAAAACCCACGACCCAGGTCGTGCTATAACTGCGGTGATCCCAGTCATTTCCGGAACGCGTGCCCGAGACTACAAGTGCAAATCACACAAGCGAATCCGGTGAACCAGATTTCAAACCAAGTGACGCGTGGACGAGCTTTTAACATAACCGCGCACCAAGCGCAAGCGAATAATGACGTAGTTAATGGTACATTTTTGCTTAACGGATTTTATGCTTCTGTACTTTTTGATACTGGCGCCGATCGAAGTTTTATCTCTCGCGCTTTTGAGCAGAAGCTTGCGCGACCGCGCAACGATTTAAAAGAAGATTTTTCAGTTGAATTGGCTAACGGTGAAACTGTTTTAATTAACTCTGTGATTAAAGATTGCACGCTTAACCTTAACGAAAACGATTTTCTGATCGACCTCATCCCTATGCCTCTTGGAAGCTTTGATGTTATCATTGGTATGGACTGGCTTTCGCATAATCGCGCCGAAGTTATTTGCGCCAAGAAATTGATTCGCATACCTCGAGAGAATGGTGATCTTCACATCTACGGCGAAAAACCCTCCAGTGGTCTTAAACTTATGTCTTGCGCCGAAGCCCAAAGACTCATGCGGAAGAAGTGTATTGCATTTCTAGCCCATGTGGTTAAACCTGCTGAAGAGAAGAAGCTTCGCGATATCTCTGTTGTGCGTGATTTCCCTGAAGTTTTTCCTGATGATCTTCCTGGTATCCCTCCCGCTCGTGAAGTCGAGTTCCGTATTGATCTTGTCCCTGGTGCTTCCCCCGTAGCTAAATCTCCTTATCGTCTTGCACCCGCTGAGATGCAAGAATTGGCAAGCCAACTCCAAGAGTTGACTGCTAAAGGATTCATCCGCCCTAGCTCTTCGCCCTGGGGTGCTCCGGTGTTGTTCGTTAAAAAGAAAGATGGTTCGTTTCGCATGTGTATTGATTACCGCGAGTTGAACAAACTCACCATTAAGAACCGGTATCCCTTACCGCGTATTGACGACCTCTTCGATCAACTCCAAGGTGCCTCTTGTTTTTCCAAGATTGATCTCCGCTCTGGCTATCACCAGTTGCGCATCCGCGATGAAGATGTTCCGAAGACTGCTTTTCGAACTCGTTATGGCCATTTTGAATTCTTGGTCATGTCCTTCGGTTTAACCAACGCACCCACCGTTTTCATGGATCTAATGAATCGGGTGTGTAGGCCTTTCTTGGATAAATTCGTGATTGTGTTTATCGATGATGTTCTGGTGTATTCTAAGACCAAGGCCGAGCACGAGCAACATCTTCGGTTGGTGTTGCAAAAGCTTAGAGCTGAGCAACTCTATGCTAAGCTTTCCAAGTGTGAATTCTGGTCTGATGAAGTACAGTTTCTTGGTCATGTTGTAAACAAGATGGGTATTCATGTCGACCCATCCAAAATTGAAGCAATCAAGAACTGGATTACGCCATCCTCTCCCTCTGAGATCCGTTCCTTTCTGGGCTTAGCTGGTTATTACCGGCGTTTCATTTCGAACTTCTCGAAGATCGCTTTGCCTTTAACAGCTTTAACGCACAAAGGTAAACCGTATATTTGGGGCTCGAAGCAAGAAGAAGCCTTTCTAACGCTCAAGCGTTTGTTGTGTGAAGCTCCTGTCCTTGCACTACCTGAGGGTAATGATGATTTTGTCGTGTACTGCGATGCCTCCAACCAAGGTCTCGGTTGTGTTCTTATGCAACGAGGCAAGGTTATCGCTTACGCATCAAGGCAACTCAAGGTTCATGAAAAGAATTATACGACTCACGACCTCGAACTTGGTGCAGTTGTTTTTGCCTTAAAGATCTGGAGACACTACCTTTATGGCACTAAGTGTATCCTTTACACTGACCATAAAAGCCTTCAGCATATCTTTGATCAGAAGGAACTTAACATGAGGCAACGCCGATGGAACGAACTCATCAGCGATTACGATTGTGAGATCCGGTATCATCCTGGTAAGGCTAATGTGGTAGCCGATGCGCTCAGCCGAAAACCCTGCCAGCTTAACTGTATCTTGCCACGCACCCAGCTTCACTTCGCGCCGATTCAAAGCAACCTTGAATCGCGTATTCGTGACGCGCAGCGCGCATCCATCAGTAATGGTAACCTTCGCGCCGAGTTAGCGTGTGGCGCGGAAGCGCACTTTGTCCCTAATCTGAGTGGAATTCTCTGCTATCTTAATCGCATCTGGATTCCCTTTGATGAGAATCTTCGCGCTGATATCCTGAGTGAAGCGCACAAATCTCGGTATTCTATTCATCCCGGCGCTGATAAGATGTACAAGGATTTGCGCATTACTTATTGGTGGCCCGGTATGAAAAAGGATATTGCTGTGTTCGTAGCTAAATGTCTGACTTGTTCTAAAGTGAAAGCTGAACACCAACGCCCATCTGGTTTGCTCGAACAACCAGAAATTCCTACGTGGAAATGGGAATGTGTAGCGATGGACTTTATTACCAAGTTACCTTTGACAGCAAGCAAACATGATAGCATTTGGGTAATAGTGGATCGTTTGACTAAGTCTGCTCACTTTCTGCCCATTCGTGAAAACTACCGTGTTGAGCAGCTCGCGCAGCTTTATGTCAAGGAAATCGTCTGCCGCCATGGTACTCCTTTGAGCATCATATCCGATCGCGATGGCCGTTTTATATCTCGCTTTTGGAAATCTCTCCAATCTGCGCTAGGAACTCGTTTGGACATGAGTACGGCATATCATCCTCAGACTGACGGTCAGTCTGAGCGAACTATTCAAACTCTTGAGGATATGCTCCGATCTTGTGTTCTTGATTTTGGAGGTATTTGGGATTCGCACCTGCCTCTGATCGAGTTTTCTTATAATAACAGCTATCATTCCAGTATTGGTATGGCCCCATTTGAAGCACTTTACGGTCGTAAGTGCCGCTCCCCGATTTGTTGGAGCGAAGTGGGAGAAACTCAAATCACAGGACCCGAACTTGTTCAAGAGACAACCGATAAAATCGCCAAGATCCGTGATCATCTGCTGACTGCCAGAAGCCGACAGAAGAGTTACGCAGATCGTAGGCGAAAGCCTCTCGAATTTCAAGTTGGTGATCTTGTTCTCCTCAAAGTGTCGCCTTGGAAAGGTGTTGTCCGCTTTGGGAAGAAAGGTAAGCTTGCTCCTCGTTATGTTGGTCCATTCAAGATTCTCGCGCGTGTGGGAAAAGTTGCCTACAGACTTGACCTGCCGCCCGCGCTCAGTAATGTGCATCCAACGTTCCATGTATCCAATCTCAAGAAGTGTTTAGCTGACGAGAACCTTCACATTCCACTTGATGAAGTTCAAGTTGATGAAACTATGCATTTTGTTGAGAAGCCTGTTGAGATTATGGATCGCGAGGTTAAGCAAACCAAGCGCAGTCGTATCCCTATCGTGAAAGTTCGTTGGGAGTCCAAGCGCGGAGCCGAGTTTACATGGGAAAGGGAAGATCAAATGAAGATCAAGTACCCGCACCTGTTCTCTGTGCAACCTACTTCGAGATAAATTTCGGGACGAAATTTCTTAAAGTAGGGGAGACTGTGACATCTGCCCCGATCCGACCCGACCCAGGTACCCGTTTCTCTGACCCGATCTCTTTCTTTTATGATTTAATATTTATACTTATATTTTACTTTTAATAATAATATATATTTTCCTTCCCGCCTCTTTCTCTCTCTTTCTTTCCGCCGTTCCGTCCCTCTCCTTCTCTCTTTCCGCCTTCTTTTCCCTCTTGTCGCCGTCCCGCCCTTACGCCTTGTTTCCCTCTTTTTCTTCTAACTCTTTGCTTGTCCTTTGTTCCTTCCCGCCTAAGGTTGTCTGCGCAGCTCCACGCGCCAGACCCCTTACAAGGAATCCTGCGTGAAGACCACCTGTTTCAGCGATTCGCGAGACGAACTCTTCTCGCAGCGCGCTAAGGATTTGTAATTCTTCTCGCAGCGCGCTAAGAACGGTAGTTCTTCCCGCGACGCGCTAAGGATTTGTAGTTCTTCTCGCAGCGCGCTAAGAATCGTAGTTCATCCCTCGACGCGCGAAGAATTATAGTTCTTCCCGCGGCGCGCTAGGAATTCTAGTTCCTCCCGCGGCGCGCTAAGAAATGTGACTCTTCCCGCGACGCGCTTAGAAATGTAGTTCTTCCCGCGACGCGTTAAGGTTGTTTCTGTCTGCCTTCGCGCTCGCGCTCTCTTGACCTTCTGTGTCTGCCTTCGCGCCTTAGCCTTCTCGCGCTAAACCCTTTTGAGTTTTCTTCTGTTTAATCTAGCCGTTGCTTTTGTGTTGTCTTATCTTTTGAGCTGTTGACCTAATCTGCTTTATGTCTGAAAAGTTACTTTCGGCGCAGCATGCGCACCAACCCCATTGGTTGGCAGAAAAAGTGACTGACATTATCTTTTGAGATCTGCTTTTGCCATGCTTGACCAGTACCTTTATCTGAACCGCCCATGCCTTTTTACTGTTCCCTGACAGCTTTATCTTGCCCCCTGCAGCTGCCATATCTTTTGATATCTTTTGTTATCTTTTGTTTTGTCTTGTTCTGTTTGTCTTGGAATCTTTTCCCCTTTTTCTGGATTTATGTCTCCTAGGGTTTCTCTATAAATAATAACATTATTTTTCCTAACACTACACACACAAAACACTTAATCTCTCTTATTCTCTCTTGCTCCTTGCTCTCTCTGCCGTCCTCCTCTCTGCCTCCGTCTTCCTCTCCGTTCTGCCCTGCTTTTTCGGTAATATATATATATAATAACTTACTTATTATTTATGCTAACTTATAATCAAGACTTAAAACAAATCATTAAAACAATAATCTTAATTATAGGTTAACCTGTGCTTGTTTAAAGTTGGTTCTTGCTTTATCTTACACCGCATCGTTTATCAAGTGAGTAATCTCGTACCTAATCCCTTTTTGCTTTTAATGTTTTGGGATGTTCATGTGTTCATACAAACTTAGAGTCTTAAACTTGTTTATGAACTTTAGTCGCGCAGTATCCCATGTGTTGAGGACGTTTACTTGGCTGTTTATTTGTATGTGTGTATCATTAACCGCTTTGTTCGGCCTATTCCGAAGTTTTCATGGATCCATTAGATGAACACGGGAGACCTATCGTTTACGGTTTTCTTGTTTTACACTTGCACAGATGTTTTCTCGTTTTTGTGCTCAATTGGGAGCACGGATTGAACTATGAACTATGAGCTATGATCTATCTAGGCTTGATCACAATCTGATTGCACCCTTGTTAAACACCAGACATACACGTGTTGCGCGCAGATTTATGATTATCTATGTATTGTATTAAACTTGATTTCTCACCAACACGCAAGTGTTTGACGTTTATTTTAACACATGTTCAGGTTTGCAGTAGCTGTTTTGGAGCTTGTGGACACATAGGACGTTTTTACTTTTGGACCTAGATTAAAATGTATCAAGACAAGTTATTGCTGTTCGAATATTTTGATTTATAATATATTGAATTATGTTGGTTTATTTATATCTTATGTATACGTTGCGTATGCGTGAATGAATATATTTATTAAATATTGACACCCAATAGTGTCACGAGTAATGAAACAATATGTGGCGCCCCGATGTATAATCCGCCTTTGGTCGGGGTGTTACACAATGTAACCGTTATGGTCATCTTGCTAACACCTGCCGTGTCCCGCCAACTGCACAAGTTGTTCCGTAACAACCAACCCCTCATGCTCAACTTGATGTTCCTATTACACGTGCTTGCTACCATTGTGGGAATCCATCAACCTCATGTCCATCAAACTCCTCCCATCAATCAATGTCAACCTTTACTTAATCCAACACTACCAAACCTCGCAACCACAATCTCAAGTTTACCAAACAACTCTCTTGCAAACCGTTCAAGATCCAGCTTTCCAAGCAATTCCGAATCAATCTATCTCAACTGCTCCTACTCCTGCAACTCCTCATGGAGCCTCAAGTTACGCCAATTAAGCTACTCAACGATCATGAAGACCTTTGCCGTTCCCTTTATCTATCTTACCTTATTTTGTCTTTTCTTAATTACGTTTTGTAACGCCACTTTATGACCTTGAATTATCTTCCCATTTGAACTATTTACCTTTTATCTAATAAATAAAGTTTCTTTTGATTAAATGAATTGTTTATTGAAGCCTACTTCTATCTTATTTCTTTATCTTCATTAACTTTAACTATTTATAAGCTTCCCCTTCTTCAACTTTAAATACTTATATCTTTACGTTTAAAATTCGTCTTAAAATTTCTTTGCTTTACAAAAATTCACTATAACTTTATGAATTATACATTGGTGACTTTATAGTGTTTTAAATTAAAACTCCTTAAAACTTTTGTTTTCTTAAAGTCATGTTTTAATCAAACGTTTTGTAAACCCACACAATGGGACAAGTCATGTGGACCATCCGACGATCTAAATAATTATGGTCCGGAACATAATTATCGAAGTCCTCGCATGGAAATCATGGCGCGTAAAATTGTGTGACATAATATAGAATTGAAGGTAGTTGGAATAACGGTACAAATGTAAAGATGATATGGACATGGTGGATACGCCGCTGGTACATCCTATATATAAGTGCCCTTATCGGATTTTCATTTGAAGCGTTGTTTTAACTATTCAAAGTTCTGGGTCATGATAAATTTTTAAATTTTATTTTAAATTTTCCTTTCTTCAAAAATTAAATTGTGTTATACTATTATTTAATTTCGGGATGAAATTCCCTAAAGTAGGGGAGACTGTAACAACTCGAACTTTTCGAAAACTATATCGTTATTAAAACCCGACCCATTTCGACATTTCGGAAATTTTAACGCATTTATTGAGAAAATTTACTTATTATTATATTATTTAATTAATTATATATATATTATATAATATAACTTCCAATTTATGACAAAATTAACCCAAACACAAACTTTGACCTCAAATTGTTTCCACCTTAAATCCCCAGGGATTAATATGAAAATAATGTTATAACCCATATCACTATTATGGATACCCTTTACCCAAACCCGTTACCACATCCATTTCTTGTACCCGAATCCTTAATCTGTTAACTTGGACCATAATCCTCGTCTTATTGATAATATTGATCTTGTGTATCCCATATCTATGTTAATATCGGCCTAATGAACGAACTTATTATGTTAATTATATCTTATATGATCCGATATTCCTTCATAACCAAACCGCCTAACTCGTTTAGGGTTAGACCATATAACATCAATGATAATTCAATTAGACACGTCTGGAGAATTATACCACCATCGCCAACTGAAGCCCTATGAACAATTGTTTTAATTTAACAGTTTGATGCATGTTCTTCGTATGCCCGTCGCTGTCCACTATATCGAGCAATTAACCCTTCAATCTGCGTCGTTACAGGTAACAAGTTATATGTTTAAGTTTGTCTGATGTCGCTAATCGTTAACCCTAACCTTAATCGATCAATTATAAACTGGATGAACCAATTGGGTATTCTAGGGTTCTTATGAATTTGGGGATGAATCTGGTTCTGTACGTATGTATGTAATTGTTTGCGTCTGGTTACCAACAATCATCCTGGCTCAGCTGGTGTTGTGTCTGTCTTGAAACTCACTAAACCGGCCAGGGGCGCGGGTTCGAGCCCCCCTGGACGCGGTTGTTTATCATTTTCTTTTATTAGAGTTTAAAGGTTTATGTAATGAATATAATTAATAGTAAATATAAAATAAACAATATTTTACCAAAACCGACGTATAAACCGATCTTTTATTCAATTTTGGTTAAACACTATATATATATATATATATATATATATATATATATGAATGCATTTAACATATTTTTAGATTTAACGAAACAAATCTCTTTATGTAGACTATAAAACTTTTATAAATATTTATTTAAATATTTTTTATGCATTTTAAATAATCATGTTATTTACGATAAAACTTGGATAATAAAATATACTATTTAATAAAATTAATAATAAACTAAGGTAATATTTAACTGTCGTTAGAATGCACTCGATCATCTAATCCCGAACCTCTATCTAGCTTTATGAGCATTGTTCAATTTATATTTATTTTCCGCAATTATTCCTTATTAGGATATCTCGTCAATATTTCCTGAAGAGTTGATCTATCTTTATAGCTTAACAAAATTCATATCTCTTGCTTAATCGCTAAGGTGAGTACCACATTCCCTTATTTTACCGCTTTCAATGTTTTGGGGACATATGCGTAAATAATATTTCTTATACATATTTATACACAAAACTGCAACTTTATCTTATGTGTTAAAAACTTATACCTTACTTGTTTATGTGCTTATTTGCTTTGTATGCTTTCGTATTCGGAGAGGTCCAACATAATCTCAGTCTAGTATGATCATACGCCAGTCGTTAGCCTTGTGCTTCTCGACATCTCAGTTATACTTGTTATTCTTGCTCATTTGGTTATTTTGTTATTCTCATATGACTTGTTGCAGCTACGTATTTTGTTATATATACTATATGTACAACTAAACTGGTGTGTTGCTCACTCAACATGTGTTGTTGACAAAACTTTATTTTATACGCATATGCAGGTTGGTGAAGACTTAGTGAAGAATTTAGCTAGAAGAATATTTTAATCAAGAAATATAAAATTTGTATTGTTGTATGAATTATGTACTTGTTTGTTTGTATTTGATTTATTTGATAATTAAATTCAATTAATAGATATTGTCATTTAAATATTGTGCATCATAGTAACCTTGAGAGTTGTGACAATCAGTTCGCGCCCCGGCATTTCCGCCGTAGGTTGGGGTGTGACAGGTTCGTCATGTCACCATTGTCTACTGCGATAATATATCTGTTGTCTATCTTTCTGGAAATCCTGTCCAACACCAACACCAACGCACCAAACACATAGAAATTGATATACATTTTGTTCGGGAAAAAGTCTGTGTTGGCTATGTCGGTGTTCTCCATGTTCCAGTTGATTATCAGTATGCAGATATTTTCACCAAAGGATTGCCACGACCATTGCTTCTAAAATTTAAATCCAGTCTCTGCGTTCGTCCTCCTACCGCTAAGACTGAAGGGGTGTCTTAGTGTAAAATATGTAATTGATTGTATAAATAGTAATTTAGAGATAGAATATTTTTATTTTCCTTATTTGGCTAATGTATTGTAAATATATACCGAAGAAATTGGACTAAGAATAGATTAACAATTGTTTATATTATTTTTTTTATGTGATAATGAATTTGAACATTATGTACCTTTGGACGCAGGCTAGCATTGTTGTTGGTTTAGAGACTGTGGGTTCACGGGCTGCATGTATGAAATTACCTTGGATGTCATATTATATCTGATTATCTTCATCCCTAAAGATATGTAAGATGCTTAGTAGATGTTTTATTATATCATCAATTTATATGTTTAATTTCTTCCTTTTCTTATTTCGTTATTATTTTCTATTCGGCAGTGATCTCTTCAACATGTTTGATTGTTTGTTTGAATCAACTACAGCGAGTCTTTCTCCCTTTTTAAACCATGCTAAATCTTCTCAAATGAGGCCATAATCGATCAGGCTTAACTTTCATGAAGTTTTCGATTCACTTTACTCAAAATGCAGTTTACTTGGCATATTTGATTCATTTTAAAGTAAATTTTTGCAACTTAGATGTCATCTAAATGAATGCATGATGACCGGGTATAAGTTTGATCTCTTATTGTGTTACTTTACTAGTTTTAATTAGTTTTTGGTGTGAACAATGGTGCTTCATACGTGCTTATTTGTTTCAAGTCATTGAACACTAAATAGGGACTTGTACAAGCATGGAATGAAGCCTCGGGAAAATCGGAGCGTGTTTCGAATCTGAAAACTGAGAAGAAATACAAAGATTAATTGATACGGGAGTTTGCTGGCGACACGCGAGCATCTGAAGAGATGTCACTTGCAACATGCGAGGGACCCATTAGCTAAGCTGACTACTTTGTACTTCACGACACACGCGAAGGACTTGGAAGAAGGTCCTCACGAAACATTAGGGACCTAAATTTCGTGGAATTTATTGTAACATCCTGTTCCTTGTACCACCAATATTGTCTGCTTTGTCCATGAAGAGCTCACGGAAACGTTTTTGGTTGCCCAGATGGAGACTTCCTAGGAGATCACTCATCCTGCTACTACTTCTAGCTAAGCACGTTTAACTGTGGAGCTTTCCTCTTGTCCACTATCATTAAGCCCAAAACGCGTTGGTGATTTAAAAAGCGGGACATTTACTTATGAACCAAGGATCTCTCTTATCCACGGCCGATGTGGGATTTTCCTAGGATGTTACAAACACCCCCCTTTGGACTCATCGTCTTTGACGAGGTTTGCCTTACCATCTAATCCAAGATGTGGGATTTGCCTGATGTGTACCTCGCAACACCCCTGGGGACTCAGCGTCTCTGATGAGGTTTCCCCCCACCATCCCGAACGGCACAAGAGTGACTCTAATACAACTTGTAACATCCGGCCCCTCGCACCACCAATATTGTCTGTTTTGCCCACGAAGAGCTCACGCCACGAAGAGCTCACGAATTTGTTTGGTTGCCCAGATGGAGACTTCCCAGGAGGTCACTCATCCTGCTACTACTTCTAGCTGAGCACGCTTAACTGTGGATCTCTGCTCTCGTCCACTACCATTAAGCCCAAAACGCGTTGGTGATTTAGGTGGCGGGACATTTACTTATGAACCAAGGATCTCTCTTTTCCACAGTCGATGTGGGATTTGTCTAGGATGTTTATGCATTATGTTTTACGAACCCTAATTCATTATCACGACTTCTAACCATTTTTGAGAGACCATAGACAAATTCTAGAGCTTTCGATTACTACAAATCATACCTTTTCGCCGTCTACTCAACAATTGAAGATTTAACGATAATCATAAGCGGCTAATCTCTTTCGAATCATTCCCAACATAGAGTATTATATGATTTCAGTCTCTTTCTTGTTTATTACTAGATTTTTTTGTGATTGTTGATTGATGAACTATGCTTCTTGATGTTAATAAGCATTTTGTTTAGGTTTATTTCAATTTGGACATTTACTTTGTCAATCGTAGTGATACTTGTTTTACTTTGTCAATTGTAGTGATACTTGTTTGCATAGGGTTTGATGATTGATCTTGGTTTAATAAGGCATACAATGATACAACTATCTTAATTTAGTCATATTGTGAAGGAACCTTTGTTTATGATTGTTGATGTCTATAATTAAGAGTTCAGATAAATCGACTTTGTTAGTTGAGATTAAGTATAAATGAATTATTTTTATACACGAAGTGGCATGAAACTTCCAATAAGTATTTGTTATTCATTCAAAATAAATCCTGTGATATAAAACAATTTACAACCGTTATATTTTATTGTATTGTTTATGTTGTACAATAATTACACATTCTTTTATTGAGTTTGAAATAATATCTAAATTTTAATCTTAAAAAATATATATAAACCAATCCCTACATTCTATTAAACCACCGGATTATTTTATTTGTAAATGGAGACTTCTCATGTATTTGATCTGAATTCACGAGTATGAGTCACACCAAACCTAGATAGCCCTTAAACGGGCTCTAACATCTCATTAAATTAAAAAATAATCTAACCAAATATTTGATGAAAATCTTATAAAATAGGGATATACTAAAACTAAGTATCTGATCTTTTAAAAAAAATGATATTTCTTATAATTAAGAAACGATTTTATTATAAAAAAATAAGCGGGTCATGGGTTTCACCAAACCCAAATAGCCTTTAAATCGGGTTATAACATCTCATTTATTTGTGAAACCATTTCATCATCAAACTCTAAGTATATTATTAACTTCCTTACAATAAATAAAATTAAAATCCAAAAAAATATATATAAATATTATAAAACGAATAATGTAAAACAATCCCCGTAATACGAGGGATAAAAACTAGTTATTTATATAACTTAAACATATCACCAAACACTCAAACAGGGTGAGACACGAAGACCTAAACTAAATCATTATTATAATTATAATTATATTATAATATATACAATTATAAATTTTGGTGCCGCTAAATGTCGATTGGGCCACTTGTCGGCGCCGTATTGGTCCTTAAATTTTGGGTTTTTGTTTTGTTTTTTGTTTTAGTCGGGTACCGTGACAAACATTGTCACACCCCGACCAAAGGTGGCGGAACATGCAAGGGTGCAACGGATTGCCCAAATACACAAGACGCTATTAAATCGACAATATTTAATCAACTCATTTTATTTCATAAAATCAACACACAACTCATCTTATTCATACAAACAAATTGAATACAAGTAAACAAATATATATTGCTCGTTTTGCTAATATCCTAATAGTCTTGATAACGTTTTTCGTCAAGTCCTTGAGTCAACAAAAGTCAAACCTGTAACATTGCATAAAATAAAGTTTATCAACTCAAAGGTTGGTGAGCAATTTATAGTTTTGAACAAATATGTATATAATAAGAAATGCCACAATCCTGTACACGAAACAATAAATACTAGCAACAATTTGGATAATATGAAATCGCTAACACATTTGCGACACCTTGCTATAAGGGGATGCCAAATAGTCTATGATATAATAGTTATCGTTAATAAGAATAATTAACGACACCTTGCTATAAGGGGTTGCCAAATAGACTAGGATTTAGAGTTATCATTAATAAGAATACATTAACGACACCTTGCTATAAGGGGATGCCAAATAGTCTAGGATTTATAGTTACCGTTAATAAGAATACATAAACGACACCTTGATATAAGGGGATGACAAATAGTCTAGGATTTATAGATCAACCAACTAAAAGCGGTAAACACATAAACACATAAGAATGCAAGCATAGAACACCAAATCGAGCATTTATTTAAGTAAAATATACAATAAAGTTTTGGTTTTAGACACAAGTATAAAACATTTATTTTGGAATAAGTATGCAAGATGGAAAACGGGGAATGAAAGTACTCACCTTTCAAGTAATAAACTTGATCGGTAAAAAGACGAGTAACCGGAAAGGGGAAATTTAACGAGCATGGCCTACACGAAAGAAAAGTAGTTTATTAGGAAGTTGGTCTAGGAAGTCTTTAAAGTAAAGTAAATAATATGAAAAGCAAACAATTTAAAGTCTAAGGTTTAAAAGAATAAATCTTTAAGAAAATTGTACTAATAGTCTTTTAAAATATAAGTTTGCTCGAAACCGGGTTAAAGTATCTAACCTTAATATTTACTCAACTTATGTTAAGTAATAAGGTGGGTAAAAATGCAAGAACGCAAGTCCCTTTATAACATAGATACTAAAACATGTTTTAACGAGTGTTTCGGGTTGTCGGTTCGGGTCTTGATAATTTGTCAAACCAACTTTCCAAAAAAACATATTTTATGAGATAACTCAATAAAATCCAAGAAGACTTAACCAAGTATGTAGTTCTATTGTTTTAGAACTAACAACATCCGTTAAGCGAGTGTTCGGTTTTGTTGGCCCAACTTTGTTATAAGATCAAGTTGGATTCAACATTCCAAGCACTTTGAGAAAAAAATCAGTTTGTAAACTATTTTTAAAGAAATATACAAGTCTTGATAGCTAAAAACACACTTGTGTGTCTTAAGAGAGTGAAAATTGGTTTAGTTTGGTTTGATTCGGTTTCCATCTCACAATAAGTTCATAGATGGTTTCCACATGCCCAAATATCCAAGAAATTGTATAATAACTTAAAAATGATGAAAATTAAGTTTTACAACCAAAAAGTTAACAATAAAGTCTTTAAACGAAAGTTCGGTTTTCGGTTCGGATCTAGTTTCGGGTTAAGACCGAGTTTAGAATCTACAAACCCATAACCATAGAACTTATAAAAAATGATTTTAGAAACTTAAATCTAACATAAAGCATGTTTAAACAATTATTTAACAAAAAACTAGTAAACAAAGTTCGGTTTACGGTCTAGAGCTATTTACGGTTAAACCGAGGCTAGAGTCTTAAACCCTTAACCGTGGAACTTGTAAATATAACAAACAACCTAAAATGAGCAGAAGTTAGACATGGTTAGTATGTATAAACAAGTTATATATATACTCATCCTATATATATATATATATATATATATATATATATATATATATATATATATCAAGAACACGAAGTCCTCCATAAAGCCTTGCCTTACGAGGCCTGAAACTTAACCAACCGTGGCCGGATAAGTAACTACCAAAGGTAAAAGGGGTGTATATTATATATATATGTTGTGCCATAAACTTCAAGTATTAATAAGGTTAGACAAGTTAATAAAAACCAAGAAATATGGTCGCCAGGAACAAAGAAAACAACCTTAAATATCAATGAATTTGAATGAGAAAATGAAATGGGAGCATGGATGGATGTTGGAATGGGTCTTGTATTTATGGGACAAGGTTTGGAGGGTTAAACAAGAGGTTTAATGTGTAAAAACCGAGTTTTGGACAAAAGAACCAATAAGAAAACATAAAAGGCAGATTCTGGTCTGTAGGTGGTCGCGCCACGCGACCCTAGGTGGCTTCTCCTATCGCGCGGCGCGATGGGGTGCATGGCTGGATTATTTTTGAGCTTTTAAAAATGACAGAATGCCCCCCAAAGTTGGTTTTTAAGTGTTTTAACGTAAGGCCCGAAAATGATGTTTTCAAGACTCAACAAGTGTAAAACAATATTGAAACATAAAATCCACTATTTTAAATATATCAAGGGTTTCGGTTTATAAAACGGGTCAGTTTACATAATAAATAAATACAAAACGAAAATACGGTTAACCCGAAATTGACGAATGTCACAAACATTACGGAAAACAAACGAATTTGTGTACACGCACTGCACTTTGTTTCAACTTTCGGGATCGGCAATGCTCGGATCTTCCCAACGCCTGAGTGTTACCGACTAACGCCACTCAATTGATCCAACTCAAATTTTATATATATATTTTTTATTTTTGGTTTTTAGTTCCGGTAGCATAACGCACTTTACTGAAACCGGCCTAATTTTGCGTCAACTTACCGCCTCAACGCCCGATACCGACAATATTTGGGTTTATCATTGCCCGAGTTTTACCAACATGTCCGGCGCAACGCGCCGTGTATAAGACTAGTTAATAAATAAAAGTAGTTTCTATAAATATATAAATAAACTTATCAATACATTACTAACCATTTTGTAAAGAACTTTCTAAACTACTACAAAAGAACAATTGTTTATATAAAAATTATATTAATACTACCAATTATTAATTTAGATGATTTATGCAATACTTTAATAATTTTATCTATTTTTTATTATTATTCAATTAAATATGTCTTCAGCCCGTGTATTATATATGTGAAACAAATATATGTGGCATAAATAGAGACAAAAAACCCAACCAACTTAAAACCTAAAACCATATGATAAAGAGTAAAGATAGGGCAACGAGTTAAACGTATTTATATAATAATTAACATGATAATGCATGCTAATATAGAACCAATAATATGTTAAGGAAACGAAAACAACACATTAAAGAATTTTGCATGTATTACATGTTTTAGCACGATGGTTGTGGTTTCATGTGCAGCCACATGAAAACATAAATTAAAAAATTATGAATATCATTTTAATGCGAGATAAATTAAAGAAGAGAGGCTGCTCACTTCTTCGCATCTCTATTTTTCTCCCTATTTTTATTTCCTTGTGTCAATGGAGGAGAAAAGGTACATCTAATTTATCATGTTTATATTCAGAATCTTTTGAACATTATGTCAATCTAAATGCTTGTTTAAAAAATATCCAGATTTGCAATTGTGACAGGAGGAAACAGAGGAATAGGACTTGAAATATGTCGTCAACTTGCTTCAAATGGAGTTGAGGTCATATTATCATTAAGATATCAAAGTCGTGGGGAAGATGTTGTGAGGAAACTCAAAGATTCTGGCATGTCTAATGTTATTTTTCGTCAACTAGATATCAACGATCCATCTAGTATCACGAGTTTGGCCGAATTTGTAAAAACACACTTTGGAAAGCTAGATATCTTGGTAAGCAAGACATATCTTCAAATATTTCGAAATCTTAATATTTTAGAGCATCATATAGTAAACTTTGGTTTAAAGAAACAAACAAAAGGCCATTTTCAAGAGCATTTGATCCTCTAACCATTTATGGGTTCAACAAATATATTTGAGTTATTGGATTTTAATAATTTTAACTTTGGTCTATTGATCGAAATTAATCTCAACTCATAAAATGTTTATAGATAGTTCAACTATGAATAAATTTCTTTCAGTAATTTCATACATATTTTCCAAGTCATCAAAAAGCTAACATGGTTACTTTTCAGCTACTTTTAAAAGTTGGGATTATATGTTTTAATTTGATGTGTTTTTGCGTACTTTAATAATTTTTCATTGTTCTCCTATGTTACATTAATGATTGTAGAGTTAAATTTTCTACAGGTTAATAATGCAGTAGAATCTGGAATGATCATAAATGAAAAGGAGTTCGTAGCCGGAGGAGGGTTTGTAAGTTTTTTTTATACATTATTATTAATAATGTATATTATTTAAGAAATAGTCATATCATTTGAAATATTTTCAAATATACAACTATTAACATGGTTGTAAAATCACGTCTAGGCGTCGTTTAATCACTAGTTGGTACCCCGTCGACAAGTCACCGATTAATTGCTATTTAGTCAAATTGGTCAACAAAGTTGAAAACTTTATATATATAATTTGTTATATATACATGTACATTTGAGAAATTACATATCCAACTAGTCCCGTTATATCCCTATTAATTTCGATTAATCGTTATTCTTTATCTCACCGTCCGCTATAACACTGACTGTTAGTATTTGTCGTATTTGTCCGAGCATCACGATTTATATATGCTCATATATTTATTTTCTATTCGTCAGCTTATCTTATACACCGTCACGGGTGGTTCGATCTTTAGAAGTCGTATAGTGTAGGATCCACCACTTGACCCATCTAATTTATTAATCAAGTCTTTGGTGGATCCCGCTTTTTTCCTTATTTCATGGCATGACATGTTTGGAATATTATATGATTCATATTATCTAATATTCTAATCCGTTGATTAAAACAAACAAACAAATTCACTAAAATAATCATAACACCAAACTCCCTAGTAGCCAATTTGATAGAGACATATGCCTGTCTAGACATATGCCATTTAGAAAGAAGGTCCGAGGTTCAAACCTAGAATATTTACGGTTAAAAAAATTATAAATCAAACTCCATAGATTACATTAATATCATCCCATTTAAAGCTACAGTAAAAATTAAAAGTAAAATCACATTGGTTGTCTGGCTATTTATAAGATTCGATCCATGATTATGATTAAAAGCCGAGATTAACAGCTCAATACACAGATTTAAGTTTTGACATGAGATTTTTTTTCGAACGACTTTTTTTTTCTTTTTGTGTTTTAGGATAAACAGTTAATGTAGAAAAATATCGGATACCGATATATATTTGAGATATTGGTTATCACGGTGAGATATCGTTGGGATATTGGTAATTATTAATATCATGTAAAATTCATATATATATATATATATATATATATATATATATATATATATAGATAGAGAGAGAGAGAGAGAGAGAGAGAGAGAGAGAAATTTAATACCAATAATTCAATATACTCTCATACCATTAACAAATTAACCTTTTGCAACTTGTAAAACACTAACAGTCATAGCAAGTAGGAGCTGATTAAAACTTTAAACACTGACATTGAACACTAAAAATTGATAATTAGGACTTAAAACATTGATATCGGGATTATCGTTGATATATTGGTCAAATATCCGCCCAATATCGGTAAACTATCGGTCAGTATCGCTGATATTATTGGTGCCGATATTCTGACCGATATTTTACTAAGGGACCGATAACCGATATATATCACTGATATATCGGTGATATATCGGCTATATCAACTGCATAGGATTTAGGTCACTGCACTTTTTAAATTTGAGAGTCATGTTGTCTCACTCTGGCCAAAATATGTTGTCTTAATTGGGCTCACGTTGGCTTCAGAGTTTGGCTTGGGAGTTCCCCGGGAAACCATACCGCCATCTGTCACTTGATAGTTGTTGTGCCACCACAAGAGCATAACTCTCTGGCGTAACATATAGAGAAACGAAAACCCAGGTGAGCTTGGGATTCGAACTAAGAACCTTGCATAAAGCCAGACTCAAATACTTCAGTGTCATAATCCATCAAAAGTGACTTAAGTGGAGGACAGCGGTGAATCCAGAAATTTTTGCTACGTTGGCACAAAATGGATTAGTAAAAGAATGGGTCGGGTCAAAGAGAACAAGACCGACCAACCATCATGAAAGCCCGGAGCAGAATGAACTTTTGAGGCACATGAAAGGATACATTGGTCTTTTTATACACCATCCTTATAAATTTTAATATAAATTTGTTCAGCTTTAAGAATAACTAATAGTACAATTATAGGTTAAGGCAATATTGGATATTAATTATTTAATGTAATACAAAGAGAAAAAAGTTTTAACCAATTAGTGTGGTGCAAACACGATTCAAACTGTATAACACTTAGGGGTTGTTTGGTTCATTTAGATATGAATGAGTCAGATCTGAATTAGCCTATGTCTCATTCAGCAACAACATGAGTCTGACTTAGGGATAAGCGTGGAGTACCAGTACCGATCCCGAAATTCAAAATTTTTTTGTACCAGTACCGAAAATACTGGTTAAGTACCGGGTTTTCGGTATGATACTGATTTGGTACCGAATTTGAGAAAACAAATATCGTGATTTAATAAAGATCTGGTATTCAGTTCGTTTTTGGGGGTACCGTTTTGGAATCCAATTAAACCGATTCCCTATTAAAATAACATATTCAAACTTTGACACATTTGACAATACATGTGGTTTCTAAAATAAACAAAGATAATAACTAACATTCAATTTCAATATAAAAATGATAAGCAGTTGACTAGAAAAAAGTCAACACATCACTAGACATGCATACCTGCTTCTTGATATGAGTGCTCTTGCTTTGAGTTTGAAGAGAGGGCAATATCATTATTGTCTCCTGTATTATATATATATATATAAACAATTAATAAGTTAACAATAGATACATAGTCTAGAATCCATGTCCATATTATTCTTTAAGGTCATCAGCTTGAAAGAACAAGATATCATCAACTCGAAAATCAAACGATCCAGAATGACTTTCTATAAAGTATAAACTTGACTTTTATGAATTATGAGGCACCTTTATAAACAAGTTACATGATATAAAAGCTATTACCTCATTTGCTAAAGACAATACTTACTAAAAACAAGATTTAATTCAATAAAAAATCCAAATGCATTAATGTTGCTGCTGCCACTAACTCAACATTCAGTATTAACGGAATTGTTACTGCCACTAGCCTGAAGGGTTGTTTGGATTTTGGAGTTTGAATCACATCAGTTGATAATAATACTAATAATAAAACATGCAAACATTTCAAGAATCAAGTATCAAACATGAGCACCTATCATTGAACATATTTTTCTATCAAAACACAAAAACCTAACACTACAACAGGATAGTTAAAAGTTAAAAGACACTAAGATAGTTAAAAGTTAAAAGACACTAAGATCATTGAACATATTTTCTACCAAAACATGAGCACCTTTTCATGTGCTATCCATTTCCTTGAGTGTGCTTAAGCCTTGTCACGTGCCGTCCCTTTCCCCTTTTCATTTTGCTTTTGTATCGCATCTTTCAATCTAAATAGAATTAACAAGAACAGAATAAAGTTAACACCCCATTATAAAACCAATATATTATGATATACCGAAATCAATCAAGAACTAGTAGTCTAGTATTACCTATGGAAACATCGTCATCCTTTAATATATCTTCCACGTCATCCACACTATGTTTTTTTTACTTTCTCACCCAATCTTGGGTGCAAATCAAAACTTCAACAATGTTAGTTAACCTTGTTCTGTAAGCGTCTAGTATACGACCGCCGGTGCTAAACGCCGATTCAGATGCGACCATGGAAATTTGAATTTCCAAAATGTCAAAATTAAACAAACTTAATAAACAACTATAATATAACTAGTAATGATAGATAAATGATAAAAGGTAAGTCAATTTACCTCGAGCCATCCGAGATATAGTTGGGAATCTATTTGCATTTTGCTTCCACCACTTAAGTATGTCAAATGGCATACTATAATCCACTATTTGCTCATTCAAATACCTTTGTAACTCAGTGTCCTTACTAGTCGATGGACTTCCAATCTTATGTAGGAACTTCATAAAGAATTCATTGCCATCATCACATACAACGACATCGTCATTACGTGCTTCTTGGGATGACGAATTGTGATCAACCTTTTCAAGTATTTCTTTGTATGTTTGAAATAGATCATCTAACCTACTTACAAGCTCAATCTTCTTCACTGATACCATCTTTTTAATGTTGCCCACACTCCAATTATCATCCTTGGATTTGTTAATAATCATATCTTCATAACAATGTTCAATAAAACGTAATTTCATGGTGGGATCCAAGATAATAGCAAAATACATGTAGTCATTAAGTTTGTCAAACTTCCCCCAATAGTTGTCATATTTCTTACGCATTGAACTAACCATTATGGAAAAACTTGGATCACAATCCCACACCCGTAGATGTTCGTCTACATCTAGGATTTCTCTAACAAATATGTGGGCCAAGGGCTTTAATGTGGCCAATGCAATTTCTGTTTTATTCTTAAACTCTTTTAGAAATTCAACCAACTTTTCACAAGTACCAAAGTCCGAATGTTCAGGTAGTCGTTCTAAATCGTGAATATAACTGTTATCTTGAACTTCATAAGAGAAAAAATACCTCCCCTAAATCCACCGTCGTTTTCAACATCTTGTAGGTATAATTCCACCTAGTAGGCATATCTCCACACAAAAACCTACTTGTTTGAACATTTGACTCTTCTATGCACTTTTTGAACTTGGTCATTCTTTGTGTTGAGTTTCGAGTATGCCTAACTGCTTTTCGTATACACTCAACATGATAACTATTTTATGTTAAACCATCTTTTATGATTAGGTTTATACACTTAATATGAAAATGTCTCCCCTCATCATACAAATTAGGTAGTTTTCTCAACAAATAAGCAATCGCCTTATCATTACTAGACGCGTTGTCAACCGTCATAGTCATAACATTTTTAATACCCCAACCATGAATACACTGCAATAACTCTTGACCAATATCCTCCCATTTATGACTATGAATGGGCCTAAAATTAACAATTCGTTTATGCATTACCCAATCATCATCAATGAAGTGTGCCATCAGAACCATGTAGTTAACCTGTTGACATGAGGATGTCTGTGTGTCGGTGGTCAAGTGTACAGTGTTGGTAGGTTTACTTACATATGCTAACAAATTATTCATTTCCTCAATATAATACTTTGCAATATCTCTAGACAATTTATGTCTTGATGGCAAAACAAATTTTTCATTCAAAGCATTGGTGTATTTAATAAAAGTCGGATGCTCCAAAAGCTTAAAAGGTAATTCGGCAACAATAAAAAAAATCTAGTAAAGCTTTCATGATTCTGGAATTGTCATGTTTTCAAATTGTCACGCTACCTTCTCCACTAGGTTCCTTTTTAAACTCCGAATTAGTTTGCTTATTGACTAACTCAGGATTTTTGACACAAGCCGGAGTGTGTTGTTTAAGACTCGACGTATCGTTTCGATGTGGATCAGATTTAATACGCTCTTTATGCCACTTGCACTTTCCGTACTTCCGACGCACTCCATCCTTCTGTTTTAGATAACAACATCATAAGGTTTCCAATACACAGATCTCTCGCCTCCAGTTTTAGGTTTCTTTTCGCCTCCTATTTTAGGTTTTTTTTTTGAAACATTTTTCTTTTTTTGGTTGTTTTCTCTCGCGACTTGATTTTGGTTTCACCTCTTTACGTGATTTTTAATCATCACTAAGGTCAACATGGTCATTTTGAAGGGTATCAAAAACGTATGTTTCATCATCATCATCATCCTACAAAGTACAGATCACATAAAACAATAAGCCTTATACTATATTATAAAGGTAACATGAAAAACTAACAAACAAACTTACTTGAGAATGAGGGGGTTCATTTAAGAAAGAAGAACAAGATGTCATCCCTAACCGTGACCAGTTTGTAAATGACCTACAAAACTTAACTGATAACTTGTAATTTACATATAAACATGAAATTAACAAAACTAGGGTTTTAATGCAACTTAATGGTGAAAATCTAGGGATTAAGGTAATGCTGATGGTGACAAACGTTGTGGGAAGGAGGGCGATTAGGTGTTAATCGCGGGATGGAGTCATGGGAGGATGGAGGTGTGGTGGTGTATGAAGGTGGTGTGAAGGTTACACTAACTAAGAGTTGGTGAGGGTTATATTTTTATGGATAACATTTAAACTGGGACTTATATAAACTTTCGGTACTAAACCGTTAACTGAAAAAACCGGTACCTGAATTTTGAAAATACTTGGTACCGGTACCGAATTTAATCGGTTCGGGATTTTCTGTACCGGTACCAAATGCTCATCCCTTGTCTGACTAATTCAGACCTAATTAACATGCTGAAGTCTGAATGAATCAGATGATTACATTAAACATCTGAATGGTTTCATTTAGATGCAAACAACCCCTTAGTTTTTCAATTTCAAAATACAATGAATAATAAAAATGCATGATCAAACCCTAAATGAAATAAAATAATATGCAAATAAAACTATTGAATTGAATTCATAATTCTTACATATTTTAACTTAAAGGTCAAGTTATTCTATAAAAGGGAACATAAATGAGAAGGATGAGAAGATTTTTTAGCAAAAAAAACCCCTAAAAATAATGAAAAATTAATTAAAAAAATCATAACTCAAATTTGAATAAAAAAAAGAAAAATGTAAAAACACAAAATGTTTCCACTGTCTTCCTTGTTCTAAAAAAAACTCGGAAAAGACACCATGTTTAGTGCAAAAGATCATTGTCTTATTGTTTATAATTGTGTTGTGTTTACTTTCGTCATTGATTGTGTCTTTTTTTCTTTGCATTGCGTCTTTTTTTCTTGATATTGTGGTATACTACTCAACATTGTTTTATATTTTGTTCGGCATTGTGTTATATTTTGCGATCTATTGTGTCTTTTTCTATCATTGTGTTGTTTGTTCATTTTCAGCATTGTTTCTTTTTCTTTCGCCATTGTGTCTTTTCGTCATTTTTCTTGAACATTTTGGCTTTCTAATTTTTTTGATTTTTCTTGATATATTGAGTTATGATTTTGATGCAGTTTCAGAAGCGATCAATGACTCAAGACACTCAGGATAATCAAAGACGATAAAACCGAATCAAAGATTCAAGAACAAAGTTCTTATAATTCAAATTCAATATCAAAAACTACCTAAGCAATAAACCCTAGCACCCTATTTATACTAATAGAAAATGAGATAAACTTGGAAACCAAGTAAACTTAAACTAATAAAAGATATGAAAAGTACAAATTCAAATTATGAAATATTCCAGCATCAGATTTTTTATTATTATTATTATTTTTTGAATTTTCTTAAGAGTTTTTTGTATGACTACAAATCTTTCTCACATTTCTCATTTTTGTCTTTCTTCTTATTTTAACTTTACCTAACTTAAATCAATTTCTTTATCAAAGTAAAACAATATTAAAAAATTAAAAAGAATAAAAAAAATAAGTTAATTTTTTTAGAATTTTACTAAATTTAATATTATTAGCCGTAAATTGGTTGTTCATGTTAGTCAACCTAAATACTAAATTTCATTGAAAATTATACACTATAAAAGAAAAAGTAATTAAATATTGTCAATACTTCATCTTCTTCATTAACCATATAACCCCGCTCGTATTTACCATTGGTTGGGAAATCATAACCACTTTTAAGCATTTTTCCTCTTCTTTAACTTTTCTACCTATTAGCAAAGTAAACATCGATGGTAACCGAGGGTAGGCACACACTCATTGTTGACTAATCATATACTAATGTATACACGCAAACACGGCAATCCGGTAGGGACGATGGGCACCGGCCCACCTAGCAAAGCTCTAAATCCGTCCCTGGTGGGGGATCGAACTTGGTCTCTATCGAAGAACTCAAGCCTTCTATCAATAGGCCGTAAGTCTTTATTATACAATTTCATTTGTAGAATATGTTAATAATAGTCCATTTAGGGATATCCACTCTAGTGAGTAGCGAGACAACATACCTTTTAAGGGGGGTTTTAGTGTTCAAAATTAGGCACATAAGTAATTTAGAATTATTAGTATAAAATAGAGTATATGTAACAATATTGTCAATTAAAAAAAATACGGGTATTACATTTATGCATAAGTAAAATATTTGTGAACCATCATTTATCATATATAAAAAACAAACTAAGTTTTAATTTAAAAAACGGTTAAGACCATCCAACCAAACCGTGTGGATCATCACCCAACCACTCAGTCTGTCTCGTTTGCCAGTTTCAAAAATAATAGTCAACAATTTAGCGTGTGTTTATAATGTCTGTACTATATTATAATGCATAACACAATGGCATCTTAAGTTTTAAATAATACAATTATTAATGCTAATTATACAACACATAATGCATCTAATAAATAGTTTATAGTATGGATGAGCAAGTGGTACCGGTACCGAACTAGTTACTTTTGGTACCCACTCGGTAACCACTTTTTGAGGTCTTAAGATCGGCACACAAATGGTATTTTACCCATTTTTTGCTTTCGGTGTCGGTACCGTACCGAGCATTTTCGGTATTGATACCCAGTTTTGGCGATTTTTGATATTGGTATTTCGATATCGGTACCAAGCTCATTCCTAGTTTAAGGGAAACACATTTATTCATGAACTTTTGTGGTTATTTAAAAAATACTTACAGTTTAGCCCACCTTGTTTTTACTCCAATTTTGCTTATATAAAGACTAATTGACATTTTTACCTAATTATCTTTACCCTATATGTCTTTTAATTTCATTCTTAAACCAACATCCCCACATTTTTTAAACAATCATAAATTTTTCATGTGTTAATATTTAAAACACAATATACCATAAATATGAGCATTTTATACTTTTTACTTTTTAGTATGATATTGTTATAGTTTTTTTAATTAATTAAAATTCACATGCTATATGATTACTAGTGTATGTGTTCCCCACCACATAATGTGGTGGACCTCTATATAGCGTGTGTGTTTGTGTGTATTAAAATGAGTCAAATGGGGATTGTGACCATTATATTTGTGCTAAGTTGTGTGTTATTGGATTAGTTACAAGTCTCTGATGAGAAGGCGCATCTATTAACCAACATTATCAAAGAGCCTTACGAATTGGGAGAAAATTGTATAAAGACAAATTACTACGCAACCAAAGCCGTTACCGAATTGCTTATCCCTCTTCTCCAAGTTTCTAAATCCCTGAGAATGGTTAATGTTACCTCTGGCTATGGACATTTATTCGTAAGTAGTCAACTCATTTATGCATAAAAAATAACGGAAATTGCATTTAGTTAACAAAATACGCTATTATTTTCTTGTTTATAGTGGTTTCACAATGAAAAGTTGATAGAGGAGTTGCTAGATATTGACAACTTAACCGAAGAGAGGATAGATGAGATAATCCAATGGTTTTTAACTGATTTCAAGGCTGGGAAGTTGCAAGAGAGTGGATGGCCACTAACAGTCTCTGCTTACAAAGTTTCGAAAGCTGCTATTAATGCTTACACAAGGCTGATGGCGAGAAAGTATGAAACTATTCTTGTGAAATGTGTGCATCCTGGGTATGTTATGACAGATATGTCATTTCAAACCGGAACCCTTACTGTGGAAGAGGGTGCTAAAGGTCCGGTGATGGCCGCTTTGTTGCCAAATAATGGGCCTTCTGGTGTATACTTTCATGAAACACAAATAGCTTCGTTTTCACCGATGGAATATGCTACTTTTGTGAAAGCATTTTATGAGGGGAAATGATATTCATATGTAACAGTGTTGCTTCTACTTGTTCTTTGAAATTTGAGTTTGTTTGCTTTACTGATAGACAAATATATATTTTTTCACACTGAAGAATATTTAAGGTTAAAAGGGACCTGGCATAATGGGAGGGTCGGGTCGGGTCGGGAGGCATGCTAGGTGAAAACTGGCCAATTTAGAAAGAGGTTACAATGGGCACAACATTAATAGCCCAAATTTGCAGATTCTATTTGCAGGTTTGGTTTCAGTTTCGCACAACCGTTGTAACTCACTATAGAATCAACTTCCTTACATAAATGATATCTTGTTGTGCGATAAATGGGCAATCTAGTTGCATCCTTGTAAATAGATTTTCATTTCGTTAAGAGAAAAGGTTACTTAGGGAGTTTTTTTTGTGAATTTTGTATTGACAAAATGGTAAATCTGATGATATTTTACGTAGGCAGCTCTTAGATGTCTCCTTTTGTGATCCAAATATAGGTCATTCCTCGTTCTTGCTTGTGTTGGCGTTTTAAACTCGTTATATACTTCACTATAGTTGTTATAGTCTAATAGGTTTTATGTACTATAAAACTCTGTATGCAGATCCTTGATGCAGAGCGTAAGCATAAAAGATAAAGAAAATTGTTTCGTAACTGAATAATGAAAACATTAAAGAAGTCCCTTTTATTAGAAGTTCAAAACTTGAAAGGTATTGCCCAGAACCAATGAATAAATTACATCTCGTTTTTACCTAATTTCACCCCAAAGTACTTGCTTCATAAGGGACGATGTTCTCAAACTATCCTATTCAGTTTTCCACACAAATCAATACCGTTCCAGCTTTCACATTAGACTACTTTTACCCAATTTGTTTCACCAAAAGACTTTCCCAAACTAAAGGGAGTGCGCTGTTGAGCGGTGTTCTGATTACCGTTTAGTCAATAGTTATACATTTAGATTTTAAATTATCAAAACTCGGATATACACAACTATAATATATTCCAATAACCGGTATCACGTAAAGAATTTATCGGTTTCAAACATTTTCATCACACATTATTAAAATGCATATCCTGTAATGGCTTTTTCGGGTTTGTTGGCCACACTTACCACCATCAGGAGACTTCATACTAGAAATACGTCTAGGCGAGAACAATAGGCTCGTCAAACACTCACGTTTTAGCAAGTATGACGATTGACACAAGTACACATTGTACTAATACGTATTTGATTACTAGCATGGAAAGCTATATGTAAAGAGCAGTAAAAGATCCATTATAGTATGTACGTACACGCAATGCCTTGCGTTCATGTCTAGATATTATATATATAGAGAGAATGCCAATATGGAAAAAATGTACACCAATGTTGGAAATCTTAACCACAGTAAATGCTTTAGGAATTTGAACAGCCGGTGACATAACATTACATCCCGGACTCCTCAAGGAGTCTAAGAATGTTATGTTCAGGTGCACTGATTGATGGCAATATCATCCGATTGGTTCGAGGTCGTGACTTTGTTCTAGGTGTCTCGGGTCCAGGTGGGCCCCCCGCTTCTTCCTGCATTATTGGCAAGTCAACCCTCCTTTGCGCCCCAGCAGATACGCGCTCTTTCCATATTCTTCCGTCCTTTTATGTCACAAAAGAAATATGTCAGCAAATACAATCCAATAATGTAATGCCAAGCACACATAGGTACAAATATTTCATAACGGGACCAGCTGCCTTCAGGTTGGACCAGTTTTAAATACCGGATAGAGTCATAAATAATTTAAAAAATTACATATAGGGGTGTTGTTTTCAAAGATGCATACATATGATGTGGTTCATCAAAACACTAAATTATCGAGAACAAAAAATAACATACTTAAATTATATAATTTATTATCGGTGGTTCATATTACCACCTCTTACATTCAAATACGCATGTAATGTGCATAAACAACCATTAAACTAATTTGTTTTTGTGTTTTTCTTAAACGTTTAACTATACATGTGTGGTTTCTATAAATAAACAAAAGTTTGTTGATATTTTTTTAGACTATCAGAAGCGATAAATAAACATTGCATTTCAAACATTTTCCTATAATTTATTTATTTTAAATTGAACAAATGAAAGATTAATTTTGTGTTTCCTGCTCTCGCAAAAGACTGTGTTCCGGTTTAAACAAGATACGCAACTACTTTATCGTTTGGTGTTGATTTGCAATGTTAGCAAATAAAATATAATTAAATAAAATATTGAGCCTCAATTAGTAAGTTAATCAATAAATGGATATATTTCAAGAAAGAAATATAAAAGAGCAAAACCTTTAAAAATCCAACCAAATGATATCAAGAGAAACACATACAACTACTAGTGATCATAATGGTTCTTCATCATCTTTCTCAAATCAAGAAAACTAAACACTTGTGTAATAAAATGCAAGAAAACTAGTTTAATGATCACTTACATTGAGAATTGAGGGTTCGGGCAACGGGCACTGAATGGGTTGATCTATGTCAACTGGCTCGGTAGGATGCTCAACCGGTTTAAACTCAACAGCTATTTCAATTCCATGATGAGCAGATGACATAACTCCGGTGACACTTGTGGGTTCTATTGGAACTGCATCGGTTGAAACAACTTCCCTTTCGTCCTTCACCGGATTAAACAAAAACACAAACAGAAACAAAGTCAACAAATAAGTTTTTTCAGACACCAAAACTTGTTTGTCAGCAGTAATAATCAGAATATATGTGACTCCTTAGCTGAATTTGGTTGGGTTCTTTACCCGTATTCGGTTGTTTATAATAAAATTTCCTTGCTGCTCAAAAATAAATAAAAAATTCCTAATCCAAAGATTTCCTTGTGCAGACACTTTTAGACATTGAAAGTCAATGCTTTCAAAAGTCAAAACTCAAATTTGAGATGAAATTTTTAGTTTTTGTTTGATGGCAAAATGTTACAATGTTATATTTTTATATAGTTGCATGTTGCTTTTCATATTTTTCTTTGAAAAGAAACATTTATCATCAATTTTGATTTCATATTTACAGTGATTTGACCCTCAGAAGTCAAACCCACAATTTCCTAATCTTAAATGTCAACGCAAATTGCTCCAAAACAAATAATTTAGACCCACAAAATCAATCAAAAGAGGTCCAATAAGTTAAATAATAATATGACTGAAAACGAGATTGAAAGCAACTTGTGGAAACAAGAGAATCTACAGGATCCCAGTTCTTAGAAAGAAGAAGATGAAATGAAGAATGTTCTTACGAGTGCACTCTGGGAACGACGATGGCCGTTGTTTCTGCTAACAGAAAATCTCGAAAACAGACCCACCATGACAGACAGCAGAAGAAGAATCTTGTGGTTTGATTGATTTTGGAGCAATTAATAATAATAATAATAATAATAGGTCCAAAGGTGATCTAGGATATTGTCAGATTACATCAACTAAATAGAAGAGAGAGAGAAGGTAGCTTGATTTGGTGGGTTTTGTTGGATTCGATCTGTCTCTCGTCCTCTCTTCTCTTCCTTCTCTTCATAAATATAAGTTGGCTGCCTACACAAATATTCTTTTTTTTAATCCGTGTTTTACACCTTATTTGTTATTTGCTTAATGATAAAAATAAATAAGGTTTTTTATATTAATTGGATTCTTAAAATACTTATGAATTAATTAAATATAGAATTAATGGAAAAAAGCATATTGGGTTAACGAAAAGTACTAAAATTGCATTATTTTGGAAACGTCATGTGCTGATTTGGAAGAAATTTTAAAAATATAGTAAAGTTGCGTAGTTGGTCAAATATCAAGTATGAAAAATGACACTTGATTCAATAATGAGTATAATCAACACTATGTTATAACTCACTTGATAAAATGACTTTGACCCATGACTCATAGATAAAAAGAATGAATAAGATGGAAGATTAGAATAAAGAAAAATGTAGGCTTAACATCTAAGATTTAACATTTTTTTTATTAGCATAGTAAGATTTATTACACCATAGAAGTACAAAGTCATAGTATAAAAACTATGGGTTTGAGTTTAGTGTAAACGGGTCTAGGCTAATTTCAGGTCAACCTTATGAACCTGTCTAACTAAACAAGTCTTGTTCGTTTTCACATGGTCAAAACAATTCGGTTCATACGACCAATTTAAAGCTTTAAATCAATTGGTCCAATTGTTAACTCGGTTTTTCGAAAGGTGAACATTTAGTGACCAATGTAACTTTTTCGACGGTAAGTTTGAATGTTTCTAAGCATATACAAGGTTTTCTTTAGTAGTTGAGACATTATACGAAAGGATATGTGCGTGATGCACACTGCGAATGTTGCATTAGGCTGAAAGGTGTCATCCCGCTCGTCTCGAAAACGGAGGTGGGTGGTTCCAAAGGTGGAGGCAGTGTTTGGTGTTCCCACTTCATATCACGATGCCACTTTGATTCTTTGTTGCAAGTCTAATTTGTGATAGGTCTCCCAATTCAATGTAGTTTTTGCTGTACTTATAGGTGAGTTGTGTTTATGCCTTGTAACAACACTTACATCTCAACCATGTCGATTTCATCCATTTGCACTTCCTCACCTTAAAGGTGTGTTTGAAACTGAAATTATCATCCGCTTTGGGGAACTCCTTATTGTGGAGCAACATGGTCGAAAGACCCAATTAAGGAATATCTATGGATTGTTATTTTTTAATTTCTCAATATAGTTGGAGGTTTCCGTCACTTGAAAAATGGAATTCTTCGACAGAGAGAACAAGTTTTTAGGTTTCGTGTATATATATAAACTAACTTATGTTTATTTATCTAAAAACATACTAATAAAGTTTTTAGGTTTCGTATAGATTAAATTAAATTATTATAATAAATAACATGGTTATTAAAAGTAAATTAAAAAAGTGATGATGATGTAATAATTTTTATAATGTTTTTAGTCTTTATCATAGAAATAAAATGTATAGTCTTTTGAAAATTCAAGTAGACTGGCTTCAAATCAACAAATATAGAAATCTAACTTTTAAGGAGGTAGTATAGAGATGATTGCCTGTATGACTGTTAAAAAAAATTCATATTGTATAAAAAAGTGGGGTCCACTATTTGGAGTAGGTCAAACAACGAACAAAAATTGCGAACGGCGCCTAATAATCTAATATTGTAAGGATGAGGGGTGTGGGGCTTCAACGGGGGCGCTAGAGCCCTTTCGTTCGCGCCCTCAGGCGCTAACACCACACCACCAGGGCGCTAGCGGGGGCGCTAACGCGAAAAACAATGCAGGCGTGAGCCGGTTAGCGGGAGAAGAGAGAGGGCTGCACAACTTTTGATGGTTTTTTGACCGTTGGGAGCCGAACAAACCAAAAAAAAAATATTTTTCCTATATAATTATACCCCATTTCACCCATTTTTATACCAAAACTTCAAACCTTCACCCAAAATCAATTCATCTTCTCAATTTTTTTTTAAAAAAAATGGCTGGAAATTGGTTCCCAAACCTTGATTCAGATTATCTTGACGATGATTTATGGTCGTCACCGCACCAACCGATGTTTTATTCGGAGCCGCAAGAATCATCCGGCTTTCAACCATCCAACACACAACCGTCTCCTAACTTTGTTGTTCCGGAGACACAAGAATCACACGGTGAAGCTACGGGACCAAAAAGACGCGTCCACCGGAAAAAACAAGTTGCAACGGACGGGTCGGGACCGGCTTTGACTCCGAGGACGAAACGGAAAGCCACTCCGTGGTCATCGGATGAGAAGGAAGCCTTGTGTCGGGCTTGGATAGTCATTTCTGAGGATCGGCGTTCCGGTAATTGTCTTAACGTTTTTAAAAATGATTTTTAATAAAAAAGTTAAATGGAAATCTAATTTATTTAGTCATTTTGCAGCCGACTACCAAAAGAGCAAGATTTTTTGGACAAAGGTTAGGGAGACGTTCTACATGCTCGTTGGGAGTACAGAGCGGAACGCCGATATGATTTCGGGTCGGTGGTCCGAAATCAGAAAATTTGTCGGCTTGTTTACTAATCTTTTCAACAGGAACAGCGGTCGTATGAGACCAAGTGGCAGTGATGATTTGGCGGTTTACAATTTCACGGTCGAAGAGTGGAAGCAGGAGTGTTTGCGGAGGTATGGGATGGTGAAGACGTGGGACGATTTAAAGTTGTGGGAGAGGTTGAAAAGGTGTTCCAAGTGGGTTGAGCTGGTGGTGCCGGACTTTGATGCGGAAGTAAGGCCGAAACGGACTAAAACTAGTTCGTCTGGAGCGTATAGCACTTCAACCGGGTCGGATTGCCGCGTTGGATTCGACCTAAACATTGCGGAGGAGGAAACGTCTTCACCGCCGAGGAGGTGGCCATTGGGAAGGGACGCCAAGGGGAAAAAACCGGCTGAGGGGGAAGCCGTAAACATCGCCAATCTTGTTGAATCCCTCAATAAATTCAACAAAACCATGGAGGTGGTCTCTTATGACAAAAATGAAAAAAGTCGAATGAGAGATTTGGACTTTCTTACTAGAGACTTCAGTAACCTAAATCCGGTCGATCAAATGTTAATGGAAAAACAAAAGGAATGTATCCGAAAGAGGTTGATCGAAGAAGACCAAGCCGAAGAATAAGAAGAATGTTTTTTTTAGTACTTTAATTTTTATTTTATTTTTAGATATTAATGTGTTTTTTTATTAATGTGTGTTTTTTTAATAATTTATGAGTTTTTTTAATAATACGTTGTTTGAATATATTTATAAAAAAATAAAAAAAAAATCGCTGGAGCCCCTCCACACCAGGTCCAGAGACTCCAACGGGGGCTCCAACACCCCCTTATCCAGTTTCTCTCTCTACCACACGTCATAATATTATTGGTTGGAGCCCCCATTAAAGCCCCCACACCCCTCAGCCTAATGATGAAAATGACGTGCGTTCGATATATTGTTAAAAGTTTGTTGATGACGTAAGTTGACAATGAAATTTATATTAGTTAAGTAACAGATAATGCAAGACTCATTATTAGATGATAATTTATTTTACATTACAACAAATTTATAAACAAAAAAATATGTATATCAACAACCGTTCATGACTTTCCAAGATAATTTTAATTATTTAACTCATATAATTTTTTTAATGACTGACAAACATAGAATGCCTAAATACTCTAATGGCTAAAGGCCATCGCTAGCTGACTCAACACAGTCGTACGGAGCTCTTAAGCGTCTCCAAGTTATCTTCAATTTCGGGGAAAACCCACCAGCCCAAAGACCCACTGGTGGTAAAACCAGGATGCCCTCAGGATGGAACTGAAAATCACAAAGTCTTCCTTGATTGAGCCACTCATGTCCCTCAAAGTGTTATTAGTAAGAACTGAACTTGGGTCTCATTAAGAAACCCGAACTCCCTACCACTACACCACAATGGAAAAGACATAGAAAAATTGATTAAATGAATCATAAGGCACATCAAAATAATAAAAGAAAATTCAATACTATGGTTCAGTTTTAATAATTTTAGTAATAGAGTATATTGATATGGTTTCAGTTACATTACATTTACAAAATCGAACTTACAAGATACAGATATATCAGATAACAAGATGATTGTATTTTTTTTTACTTCATAAAATTACTATGATTTAGGAGAGAATATGGAATTTCAATATGTATCAAGGCATAAGAACGTACTAAATGTATTGAAATCTTTTGCCTTTGCCAAAATTCAAAGACGTAACAGTTAACTGGACATCTGGTATATCAAACTCGACCCAAAAGTCAAGCTAAAAAATTGAGGACAATTAACCAAATTATAACTAATCTCTTCCATATAATTAAACATTAAACAAATAAACAATTAACCAAGCCTGATTTGTTATTTCAGCAACCGAAACTTGAAGTTACGATTCAATTATGAGTTATAACTAAAGTACTTAAACCAAATTGTTTTCGCCCCTATTAGGAGGTCGGGCAAAGAGAAAAGGACACACCCCCGCTAAATATTATATGTGAGGTTAAATTGTTATCAATATTTTTATTTATATTTAGTATATATAAAACATGAGTTATGAACCTCTTATTTTTAAAAGGTATAAAACTTGTTGTTTTAAATAGAATCCATAGTGCATAAAATTGTAAGATTCTAGAGGCGATGGGGTCTTTTAGTCACTAATGTCTACGGTTAATTTATTCTCAATAAATAAGTTTAACATTGGTCTCTCAACTTCACTTAATTTACACATATACCCCTAGTTCAAAACCAATAGCCCCCATTACTTTTTAACGGTTATAATTTTTTTACACGTTGATATTTTTTTTATAAAAAAAATTACATCATAAAAACGAGCATTTTATTATCTTAGTTTGAGTACAATATTGCTATGTTTTTTAATTTTAAAATCTAATATTTTACGTGATTACCGGTTGAATCGGCATCAGGTCGAGTCGGGCAAGCTCGTGTCATATGTATTACTAGATTAGGGTTAGAACGAATTGATACAAAATAAGGGGTTAATTTGGTTCGGGTATCGAAAGAAGTCACGTCAGAACAGTTTCAGGTTAGAACGGTGTCAGATCGGAATACGTTCCGTGCCAAAACGGATTTACTTATGACACGAACACATCTAACTCCTTCTCTACATCTACATCCGGGTCTTCCTATTCATGCTACACTTCTTTCACCGGCTCCTCCTGATCTACATATCCATTTCGGGAATCCATTATCTAGTCTTGAAAAGCCTGTGGGGTTCAACGGCTACTACATCCCCCCCTTTGTTGTTTAATCATGGTCTCTTCAATGGTAACAAACAACATAATGGAATCGGGTGTGTTTGGTGTCACACCCTTAATTTTCACATGCGAGGTTTTACCGCGAGGCGCGTGACAAACCAGGATCTCAATCATTAGTTACAACAAACAATGTCTAAATATTTTAAATAAAATTTATTGTCCCTTTATTTGGGAAAACCATTCAGAGTAATTGTCTTAATGTATTAAATTATGGAAGCGTAACATAGCGGAAACATCCCTAAAGAAAACCAAATAGTCTAAGGCGCCCAAAACACGCGGAAGCCATAACATTATTAAGTATAAAGGTTCCAACTTATGATGCAATGTCTATGGGTGATCATGAATGCAACTCCTATCCTTACACTATCAGCGACCTGAGAAAGACATGCTAAAACGGGTCAACACAACGGTTGGTGAGTTCACGGGTTTGAGTTTAAAAAACAAGTTTGCCAAACAAACCATTTAGTAAGTAAACAGTGTAAGTAGTAAAGCATGGATAATGTATGCATTAGTAATACCGCTAGTTAATTAGGCTAGCAATCATGTTACATTAGTGTAGGTTCCATTGTGACCGAGGCTGACTTGTTAGTTTGTTTGCAACCACAAAGTCTAATAAAAGACTAGTGTGTTTCTAGTAAATGAGACGCCCGGCGACTTCCTCAACCGAGAGCCCCGATGGGGTTCGTTAAACCTAGCAGTACTACCTTTCATTACCGAGCCAATACACAATTTCTAACGGTCCAATGTGCATGGGGGACTAGTTTAAGTTCAATATGTACACATGAAGTATTAAAAAGTCTACAATTATCCAAAAAGTTTGTATGTTGCATGCTTCCCCCCCAAAAGGAGTAAGTAAAAAGTGAGGTAGTGAAACTCACCTCGAATGCGGTTCAAATTAAAAGTCAACTGCTTAAGTCAAAGTTGTTCTAGTGCCTAAATCATGCAAGCACTATAAGTTTTTTCTAAGAGATTCCTAGAACCCTTAGTATCCAAACAATTCCCTTGTTTATTTGAAGTTTGACTTTTTGTTGACTTTGACCAATGTTTGACTTTTCCTTTGACTTTTGACCAAAAGGTCCAGGTTGTTGACCGGTGACTAAAAAGTCCAAGTCTCGATGACCGAAGACTAAAAATTGAGTTTTGTTGACCGTTGACCAAAATGTTGACATTTGACCAAAATGTTGACCGACGACCCGTTGGTAACTTTTGACCAATATTTTAGACTTAGAATGATTACATGATGTTCCTAGTCACAATTTAACAACAATTAAGTAATGTACACTTAGCCACTTTTCATACTATCCTATGACTAAGTCTAACTTCTACCACTTTCAACACTTCACAACTAAGACTAATCACTTGGTCAAATAGTTCTAAGTTGACCCATAAAGTCAAAATCCAATTTACCACAATCATTCTATTACATACTATAATTGTTTTTTACTAACCAATATGCTAATCATCCTTAACAAGTTTTCAATCATCAAAACTAATTTTTCCAACCAACCAAAACTTGCAATTAAATTACCAAATAATTCACCCATATTATTTCAAGTATCAGGTACAACATAGTATTTTTCTTGTAATTTTCAATTCGCCCAAACATACAGAATATTAATATTCTACAAGAACCTAATTTCAGTCTCTATCTTAACACAATAGTACATAAATATTTTCCAAAATTTCTATATTTGTACAATTAATGCAAGACCAATTGGATTAGATTCTTACTTCAATTTATAACATTCCAGAAGTGAAATCACACACATATCTATTTTCAAACTCAAGTTATACAATTTATAACACAACTCAGAAAATTTCTCTTTCAATCAGGATTACAACCCGATTTTTTAAATTAATAAAAACTAGTCAAACAAAGTCCAAAAATTATGATTCTTTACTTTTTGAAAACTAGATTCAAAGTACTTAATCATAGTATCAAAAATCAATCAGAAACACCAAAGTATCATCAAGGTATACAATCTACAATCTAAAACACAGAATCTGTCAACAAGAAGATTCAAACCAAAAGTCACAAAAATCATGATTCTTATATCCTTATGATCTTTAATCATCAAGGAACCATTTTCTATAACCAGATCTCATGTATTTTATTATACTATTGATTTATAAAATAATATTTATGTAGAAAAGGCTTTCATATTTTCTTTTATGACAAAACACACAATTTCTTTTAATTAAACCATCAAACTTGATCATCTTTTTATTTCTTATGATTTCATGTGTTTGGATACTCAATCCCACAATCCCAAATCAAAGAAACATAAACAAAGAATATATTACATGCTTACCTACTTGCTTGATCAATGCTATATCACTACTTAATCCAAAAATCACCAATTTGATTATAATGTCTTGAGAGAGTTTTTGGAAACATAAAATGTATGTGTGTGTGATGTGATATGGACGGCCAAAAGGAAGAAAAAGAAAAGTTATAACATTCATTGTTATTTACTCATCATTAACACAATCATTAAGGCATAATTATATTTATTAAACTTTAGGTTATGTCATTTTTATTACATGTCACATGTTACATTCTTTTATAAACATTTTCTAGTAACCATATGTTGTGTCTAGTCTTTTTGTTACTTGTCATGTAATATATCATAGGTTATGTTATTTTAATTATTCACTTCTCCTATAACATATAAGTATACAACAACTAATCATGTAGCATGTAACACAATTTCGTCCACCACATATAATACATGTAACATATCATGTGTGACAAATTTATTATAACCTATCATATATTATAACATGTGTGACAAGTTTATTATTCTAGTTATCAATAACTAGTTACTCTTACTTAGGTCACCAACTACACGACTAACTTAAATGTACACATACATGGCACTACATGTATAAGAGTTCATTAACGTAGTTAGAACTAATTGAGTTTACAGACATATTCATCAAGATTTAACTGAGTTTAGTTAACGGAGTTAACCTGAAAATTGGCAGTTGTCACATCATCCCCTTGTTAAAAGAATTTTCGTCCTGAAAATTGTATAATGTCGCTCAAAGGCTGGAAAGGAAAGAGAGGAAAATAATTTTTTTTTCAGATTGTCACATCATCCCCCTGTTAAAATAAATTTCGTCTCGAAATTTAGATCGTACCTAAGGTTCATCATTGGGTTTGAATAAGTGATGATACTTTTCTTTCATCTGATCCTTGCGCTCCCACGTGAACTTCGTTCCACGTCTCGAGTTCCAACAAACACGAACAATCGGGGTTTTGTTGTGTCTTAGGGTTTTTACTTTCCTAACGATAATATCAACAGGTTCCTCTACGAAGTGTAACTTTTTATCAATCTCTAATTCCTCTAAAGGAACTATGAGAGTTTCGTCTGCCAAAGACTTCTTAAGGTTCTACACATGGAAGGCGTTGTGTACTCCACTGAGTTGTTCAGATAATTCCAATTTTATTGCCACATGGCCAATTCGTTTAATAATTTCGAATGGTCCTACATAGCGCGGGTTTAGTTTTCCACGTTTCCCAAAACGAATAACACCTTTCCAAGGTGACACTTTCAAAAGTACTCTGTCTCCAACTTCAAATTCTAGTGGTTTCCTACGTTTATCAGCATAGCTCTTTTGGCGATCTCAGGCTGCTGCCATACGATTTCTAATTTGCACAATTCATTCATTTGTTTCGTGGACTTTCTCGGGTCCGGTTAGCTGGCTTTCACCAACTCTTGCCCAATAGAGTGATGATCGACACTTTTGTCCGTACAAAGCTTCAAAAGGTGTCGCTTTTATACTCGTGTGGTAACTAGTATTATAGGAGAACTCAACTAAAGGTAAGTGAGTTTCCCAATTCTTACCAAAATCGATGACACAAGCTCTAAGAATATCCTCCAAAGTTTGTATCGTTCGTTCACTCTGACCATCAGTCTGTGGATGGTAAGCTGTACTCATATCTAGGCGTGTTCCCAATGCCTTTTGTAATGACTGCCAAAAATTTGAAGTAAATCGAGCATATCGGTCGGATATAATCGAAATTGGTACTCCATGACGAGCGACAATTTCCCTAATATAAATCCGAGCTAATCTATCGATCTTATCGGTCTCGCGAATAGTTAGAAAATGTGATGATTTTTTAAGACGATCCACTATTACCCAAATAGTATCGTATCCATTAGGAGTATTAGGTAATTTGGTTATGAAATCCATGGATATTTGTTCCCATTTACCCATTGGGATTACTGGTTGCTGAAGCAAACCAGATGGTTTCCTATACTCAGCCTTTACCTTAGCACATGTCAAGCACTTTACTACATAGTTAGCAATTTCTTCTTTCATACCAGGCCACCAGTAGAGTTCTCGTAAGTCCTGGTACATCTTATCTGAACTTGGGTGCACAGTAAATCGAGATTTGTGTGCCTCGTCCATGACCAATTCACGTAAATTCCCATAACAAGGTACCCAAATCCGTCCGTTGTAATACCGAATTCCATCGGATTCAACTTCGGACTTCCCATTGATTCCACATAAGGCTTAGAAATCAAAATTCTCTGCCTTTAAGGCTTCAAGCTGAGCCTCCCGAATTCTTTCCGACAATCCTGAATGTATAGTTAACTGCAATGCTCGAACTCTTCGAGGCTTTAAGTTTTCCTTACGACTTAGAGCGTCAGCTACCAGATTAGCTTTTCCCGGATGATACTTAATTGCACACTCATAGTCGTTGAGGAGTTCGACCCATCTCCTTTGCCTCATATTGAGCTCTTTCTGCTCGAATATATGATGAAGACTCATATGGTCAGTGTAGATGGTACACTTTGTTCCATAAAGATAGTGTCTCCAAATCTTTAGTGCGAAGACAACAATTCCCAATTCCAAATCGTGAGTCGTATAATTTCGCTCATGGACTTTCAATTGTATAAAAGCATACGCTATAACTTTCTCGCGTTACATAAGTACACATCCAAGACCTTGGATGGAAGCGTCATAATATACAACAAAATCATCGACTCCATCTGGTAATGACAGAATCGGTGCGCTACAAAGTTTTTGCTTAAGCGTTTGAAATGTTGCTTCCTGCTCTTCACCCCACTTGTACACAGTGCCTTTATGGGTTAGATCAGTGAGTGGTTGTGCGATCTTTGAAAATCCTTCGATAAACCTCCGATATTAACCAGCCAAACCAAGAAATTGGCGAATCTCGGTCGACGTTCTTGGGGTCGGCCAATCCTTAATGGACTCAACCTTATATGGGTCAACATGAATATCTTTCGCGTTAACCACATGACCTAAGAATTGAACCTCTCGGATCCAAAATTCACATTTTGAAAACTTTGCGAAAAGTTGCTCTTTCCTCAAAAGTTCCAAAATCAACCGTAAATTCCGTTCATGATCCTCCTTAGTCTTTGAGTATATCAAGATATCGTCAATAAACACAACGAAAAACTTATCTAGATACGGTTTACAAACGTGATTCATGAAATCCATGAATACCGCGGGTGCGTTCGTTAACCCAAATGGCATAACCGTAAAATCATAGTGACCATAACGAGTGCGAAATGCCGTCTTTGATATGTCCTCCTCCCGAACTCTGAGTTGATGATAACCCGATCTAAGATCGATTTTGAATAATAACCAGATCCTTGCAACTGGTCAAAGAGATCATCAATACGTGGTAAAGGGTATCGGTTCTTCATCGTAACCTTGTTAAGCTCTCTGTAGTCGATACACATCTGGAAAGTTCCATCCTTCTTCTTTACGAATAACACAGGAACTCCCCACGAAGATGAAATCGGACGAATAAATCCCTTGTCTAACAAGTCTTTCAATTGTTTCGACAATTCCTCCAACTTATTAGGAGCGAGTCGGTAAGGTGCGCGAGCAATAGGAGTTGCTCTCGGGGTTAATTCGATCTGAAATTCAACCTGTCTGTGAGGCGGAAGACCAGGTAGGTCTTCAAGAAATACCTCAGGAAAATCCTTGACGATAGGAATATCCTCGATTCGCTTCTCTTCTGTCCTCGTATCGGACACCATTGCCAAAACTGCCAAGTGTCCCTTGCGTAACAACTTTTGAGCCCTCATCATTGAGATAAAACCCATGGCGGTACCACCCTCTTCTCCTTGAACGGTTAGGACTTCTCCATCAGCGACTGGAATACGAACTACCTTCTCATGACAACCTACTGCGGCTTTATGTGCAGACAACCAATCCATACCAATGACCACATCAAAACTACCGAGTTCAATTGGTATAAGATCAATGTCGAACGTATGAGTGGAAAGCACTAATTTGCATTCTATAAGAATCTGGGATACCTCAACGGTTTTCCCATTTGCGAGTTCAATTAATAGTTAGACTCTAAAGTTGATGGATTGTGTTCTATTAGTTTGTAAAGCTTAGTATAAATAAACTTTTATCTGCCCCGGTGCCAAATAAGGTTAGGGAAGGACGCCCATTCAACATAAATTTACCATTAATAGTATAAGAATCGGATAGAGCCTGACCTGATCCGATCACGAACGCCCTTCCTCTTCCTTCTCCACCGGAGTTGCCATTTCCACCATTGTTGTCTTTACCATTGTTGTTGTTTCCTCCTTTGTTCTTATTCTTGAGTTTCAGACGGTCTGGCCTGAAATGTCCTTCTTGTCCGCACTCGTAACATTTCTTTGATTACTCTTGAACATGTGGTTGTTTATGCTTAAGTTCTCCCCGACAAACTCTCGCTTCATGACCCGACTTTCCACAACGCTGGCAAGCTACTTTTTCACACTGGCCGACGTGGTGCAAATTACATTTGTTACATCTAGGATGTCGGCCCTGATAACCCCATTGATTCTGGTTGGGTTTAGAGTGATTGTTGTTCCGGGTAGGTTCGAATCGTTTGTTCTGACGATGCTTAGTATTGTTGGAATATGGTGCTTTGTTCCCGTAACTGTGGTTGTTGTTGTTCTCCCATTTACATTTGTTTTCACTTGATCATGTAGTTGATTTCTTTGGTGGTAATTCCCCTTGCTTAATAGCTTGTTCGGTTAGTTTATGAGCTAAACGAATAGCTTCTTGAATCGTAGTCGGTCTGGACGAAGTTACTATTCCCTGAATTTGAGCTAATAGACCATCAATATACTTCTCAATCCTCTTATAGGCAGGGTTCACCATCTGTGGGCACAAGACAGCAAGTTCATGTGATCGGTTCGTATAGGTTTCAATCTCTGAACCATCCATCTTCAGTAAGCCACCCCAGACCTAGCACTATCAGCCGGCCCTTCTTCAGGGTCCTCCTCAGGATCCTCTTCATGTTTGTGCTGCTCCTCCAACTCTCTAATCCTATCAACTGCCAGGCCCAGATGGCCTGTCAATTGCTCCACTCTACCAACCAGTTCAGCAAATTCGGTTCTCACCTTGTGAAAAGCTCGCACCATACTACGATGGTATTCTCCAAGTTGCCTGTTCCTATCTGTCTGTTTTGTAATCCTGAGCTTAGCCATATCTAATTATTTCCTCAAATAGTATATCCCTAATATGTTATCTTCCATTTGACTACGCTAGCGCTCCGACGAAGCCACCATAGCAGCCACCACTTGTAACTCATGACACAGAAGTACAGGAAGAGTAGGCTCAGTAGTCGGCTCATTAGGTAACGAACGGTTAGTTAAACTAGGCATAGGTGGGACGTGCTCCTTCAAGACGAGACTAGAAACATAATCCGGGTACCAGTCCATGTCTTCTGTCTCCTAAGAAAGTGAGCGTGATATGATTCACCTAGAGGTGTTGCTCCCTCCGGCAATTCGGTACGGTGCCTCTTCGCCCCTACTGACAAAGGCGATGTAGGATGAGTTGGTGACAATGGTTCGTCACTTTCGGTGACGGGTTCCTTTCCATGAGCGCAATTGGGGTTGGATGATTACATACTGCAACATAGGCGGGTGCACAAATAAGTACCCAATATGTGTGTGTTGTAACTACTCGACAAGTACAGTCATAGTTATGAATGCAACCTAGTTCACTTATAACTAACTAGAGTGCAACCTGGTTCACTATAACTAATGTCTCTGATACCAATCTGTCACACCCTCAATTTTCACATGCAAGGTTTTACCGCGAGGCGCGTGACAAACCAAGATCTCAATCATTAGTTACAACAAACAACGTCTAAATATTTTAAAAAAACTTTATTGTCCCCTTAGTTGGGAAAACCATTCAGAGTTATTGTCTTAATGTTTTAAATTGCGGAAGCGTAACATAGCGGGAAACATCCCTAAACAAAACCAAATAGTCTAAGGCGCCCAAAACACGCGGAAGCCATAACATTATTAAGTAAAAAGGTTCCAAGTTATGATGCAATGTCTATGGGTGATCATGAATGCAACTCCTATCCTTGCACTATCAGCGACGTGAGAAAGACATGCTAAAACGGGTCAACACAACGGTTGGTGAGTTCATGGGTTTGAGTTTAAAAAACAAGTTTGTCAAACAAACCATTTAGTAAGTACACAGTGTAAGTAGTAAAGCATGGATAATGTATGCATTAGTAATACCGCTAGTTAATTAGGCTAACAACCATGTCACATTAGTGTAGGTTCCATTGCAATCGAGGCTGACTTGTTAGTTCGTTTGCCACCCATGGAGTCTGATAAAAGACTAGTGTGTTTATAGTAAATGAGACGCCCGTCGAATCCCTCAACCAAGAGCCCCGTGGGGGTTCGCCAAACCCAGTAGTACTACCTTTCATTACTGAGCCAATGTACAATTGCTAACGGTCCAATGTGTATGGGGGACTTCAGTTTAAGTTCACTATGTACACATGAGGTATTAAAAAGTCTACAATTATCCAATAAGTTTGTGTGTTGCATGCTTTCCCCCCAAAAGGAGTAAGTAAAAAGTGGGGTAGTGAAACTCACCTCGAATGCGGTTCAAATTAAATGTCAACTGCTTAAGTCAAAGTTGTTCTAGTACCTAAATCATGCAAGCACTATAAGTATTTGCTAAGCGATTCCTAGAATCCTTAGTATCCAAACAATTCCCTTGTTTATTTGAAGTTTGACCAAAGTTTGACTTTTTGTAGACTTTGACCAAAGTTTGACTTTTCTTTTGACCAAAAGGTCCGAGTTGTTGACCGTTGACTAAAAAGTCCAAGTCTCGATGACCGAAGACTAAAAATTGAGTTTTGTTGACCGTTGACCAAAATGTTGACCTTTAACCAAAATGTTGACCGGCGACCAGTTGGTGACTTTTGACCAATATTCTAGACTTAGAATGACTACATGATGTTCCTTGTCACAATTTAACAACAATCAAGTAATGTGCACTAAGCCACTTTTCATACAATCATATGACTAAGTCTAACTTCTACCACTTTCAACACTTCACAAGTAAGACTAACCACTTGGTCAAATAGTTATAAGTTGACCCATAAAGTCAAAATCCAAGTTACCACAATCATTCTATTACATACTACAATTATTTATACTATCCAATATGCTAATCATCCTTAACAAGTTTTCAATCATCAAAACTGATTTTTCTAACCAACCAAAACTTGTAATTAAATTACCAAATAATTCACCCATATTCTTTCAAGTATTAGGTACAACATATATTTTTCTTGTAATTTCTCAATTCGCCCAAACATACAGAATATTCATATTCTATAAGAACCTAATTTCCATCTCTATCTTAACACAGCAGTACACATATATTTTCCAAAATTTCTATATTTGTCCTATTGATGCAAGACCAATTGGATTAGATTTCTACTTCAATTTATAACATTCCAAAAGTGGAATCACACCCATATATATTTTCATTCTCAAGTTATACAATTTATAACACAGCTCAGAAAATTTCTCTTTCAATCAGGATTGCAACCCGATTTTGTAAATTAATTAAAACTAGTCACACAAAGTCCAAAAATTATGTTTTTTTTTACTTTTTAAAACTAGATTCAAATTACTTAACCATAGTATCAAAAATCAATCAGTTACACCATCAAGTTATACAATCTACAATCTAAAACACAGAATCTGTCAACAAGCAGATTCAAACCAAAAGTCACAAAAATCATGATTTTTATATCCTTATGATCTTTAATCATCAAGTAACCATTTTCTATAACCAGATCTCATGTATTTCATTATTTTACTGATTTATAAAATAATATTTATGTATGAAAGGATTTCATATTTTCTTTTATGACAGAACACACAATTTCTTTTAAAACCATCAAACTTGATCATCTTTTTATTTCTTATGATTTCATGTGTTTGGATACCCAATCCCACAATCCCAAATCAAAGAAACATAAACAAAATATATATATTAACATGCTTACATACTTGCTTGATCAATGCTATATCACTACTTGATCCAAGAATCACCAATTTGATTATAATGTTTTGAGAGAGTTTTTGAAAAAATAAAATGTATGTGTGTGTGATGTGATATGGACGGCCAAAAGGAAGAAAAAGAAAAGTTATAACCTTCATTGTTATTTACTCATGATTAACACAATCATTAAGGCATAATTAATTTTATTAAACTTTAGGTTATGTCATTTTTATTACATGTGACATGTTACATTCTTTTTTAAACATTTTCTAGTAACCATACGTTGTGTACTAATCTTTTTGTTACTTGTCATGTAATATATCGTAGGTTATGTTATTTTAATTATTCACTTCTCCTACAACATATAAGTATACAACAACTCATCATGTAGCATGTAACACAATTTTGCCCACCACATATAATACATGTAACATATCATGTGTGACAAATTTATTATAACAAATCATATATTATAACATGTGTGACAATTTTATTATTCTAGTTATCAATAACTAGTTACTCTTACTTAGGTTACCAACTACACGACTAACTTAAATGTACGCATACATGACACTGCATGTATAAGTTCATTAACGTAGTTAACAGAACTAACTGAGTTTACAGACATAGTCATCAAGATTTAACTGAGTTTAGTTAACGAAGTTAACCTAAAAATTGGCAGTTGTCACATTTGGTATGCCATAATGAAATAGAATAGGTAATGGAACGGATGGATCATTACCATTCTATGATCTTGTTTATTATCATGTGAAAATGGAATGAATTATTACTTTATGTTGTTTTTTATACAAGAAAACACGAAGGGATAAAACAAATTTGGTGGTGACTCACATATGGGTAAGCATGGGTGGTGGTGGTTTGTGGTGGGTGGCGATGGTTGGTGTCGGGGTGTGTAGCGACGGCGGCGATGGTGGGTGGCGATGGTCGGAGGTGGCGGTAGTAGAAGACAGTGGTGGTGGTTGGTGCGCGATATTGTCTAGTGGCGGCGGTGGTCGGAGAAGATGGTGGTGGCAGCGGTGGACGATGGTGGTGGGTGGTGGCGATATTGGGTGGCCGCCGCGCCGACGGTGGGTTGTGATGGGGGGTGGCGACAATAGTGGTGGTGGTCGGAAGCGGCGGTTAGCGTTGGTCGGTACTCGGTGGCAGTGGCGGCAGTCGGAGGTGGCGGTTAGCGGTGGTGGTAGTAGCGATTGGAGGCGACCATTACCAGTGGTGTTGGTTGTCGGTAGGGGTGTTAATCGGGTCAACCCAATCGGGTTTCGGGTTAATCTGGTTTTAAAAAAAACAAACTAACCCGCAACCTAACTTTATTAAGGTTTGGGTTTATTGGGTTCGGGTTAATCGTGTTTCGGGTTTATTAGTCTGGTTACTCTTATGCGATTTCGTTTTGTTCTAGCGACAAACACATCAATAATCAAAGTTAATTTTCAAAAAAATAACCATGGAAATATTTTCAATTTAATAAGATTTCGGTTTGTTTGGTTTCCTTGGTGCCTATACATACAAATTTTTTAATAATCAGGTCGTTATATTTATATAGTTGTTTTGCTTTGACTATGTAATCATAACATAAATTTGACTTTACCGAATACCAAAAGCAACCTCTATTAGCTCTCCATCTAATGTGTATCATATACAATACTACATTTCAATTTAAAAAACAAATCTAAACACTAAAAAGACGACTTAATTTATAAGTATAGTCGTTTAACAAAGCCATGAGGATGAAACTAAATATTGTACACTACTTATTTTCTTTAGTTATTGAAGATTATTTTCTTTAGTACATCAATTGTGACTTGTGAGTTGTAAATTGTAGGTGGGTTTGAGCTATGGCATAAATCCTCATGACCAAATTAATATAACTAGTTCATGTTTTGGTAATCGGGTTAGCCTGAAACCCGATTTATTTCTATAACGGACCTCGAAACCCGACCTACTAACTCTTCAGATTAATCGGGTTAACCCGAATAACCTGATTCGAATTAGCTAATTCAGGTTTGGTCCGGGTTAATAGGGTTAGAGTATATTGGATACCCCTAGTGGTAGTGGTAGGAGGGTGGTGGAGGTGATGTAGGGTGAAAGAGATGATTAAATGAAAAAAAAACAAGGGTAGTGGATGGAATGGATTTTGGTGTTTTAGAAGGAATGGACTAGGTAATAGATAATTCCATTCCAAGAACTAACCAAACACTCTTTTTTTGCATTCGTAACGACCTTTTCATAGTTACAACGGGTCCTTCATATGTAATTCCTAATTGCTGCCCTGATGATTCTTTATAGCCTTTTGAAATCGATGTTGTCATATGGTGACAACAAGGTCAATAGATGTATGGCGGTCAATAGATGCTTTAAGGTATTCGATTTAGGGATAAATCTGGCTACAATGGTCAATAGATGAACGACGGATTACAAGTTTTTCCAATTTGTTGATTTCATACAAGCATCAGAAGTCCAGATTATCTTCTCTTATCATTTTCATAAGGTATTCAATTTTCAATTATAATTACTCTTTTTAGATTTCATTTTCCCGATTGCTTCAACTATGCAAATATGCTATGATAATGATGGTAATAATGAAACTTGTTGGTTTTTTGGTTGTTCATGTGACTTTCGGGTATTAATAGAAGACATTAGCTTGAAAAATTTTTACATTACAATTTAAGGCACACCAAATGTTTGATAAAATGCCACACTGAATAAAGTATGAGATTTAAATGGAAATGCGACATTAAACATATATATGTAAGAATGTATGGTAAAAATCATGTTGTTTCATATGGGGATTGAATTTAATGGACTTACATTACGCATTGTAATGTGGTGTGTTGACTTGCAAATTAGTTACTCAATATGAAGCTTAAGACAAATTTGGTAAAGTTTGGAATTATTTTCATTAAATGTATTGTTGTTGCCATAAATTAAGTTTATGTCTATATTTGTTTACTCATGTTTTTCTAATGTTATTTATTTTTCGGCGCTTTATTTATTAACTTGCAAATAAACAAAATCATGATTTTCTTGTGTATGATCGCTAGTTTTCTACTTCGTATATTACGACTAATCAATGAAAACTGAACCCGACAGACAGATTGTGAATCTATACTTTTTGTATTAAAACTGTTCACTTTGATCTTTTTGTTGTGTGCATTCAGCCCGTGTTGAAGGGATATGGTTGCATCAATCTTTTACTATTTCAGTCAATTAATTATCATAATTGATTTGCTTATCTATAACTAAACTATTTTTTTTTTGGTAACTTGCAAATGGTAGGACACATAATGGAAATGACATTTGGTGGTCATTATGTTATCTTCATGATGTCAATTTTTTCAGGTTATACATGATTTATATATAGTGAATTCTTATCTATCCCGTTTGAACTCTTTGGACGATCTACACAGATAAGTTGGTGAAAACGATGATGTGTCAAATCATTTCTTATTATCAACCACCAGTGGAAATAATGACAAACCCAAATAGATACACTTCGTTTATAACTAGTTTCTTTACCCGCGCGTTGCGGCGTGATCTTTTAGTCTAAGAGCATTCCCATCCCAACCATCAAAACACCCACTATCTTTATAATTTAAAAAAATCATTCAATTACTCACTCCATCCTATCCCCTATCCATATTCTTCATCTCTAAATAATGAAAATATTGTACAGTAACTTTTCATATATGAAAAGCTACTGTAGCACACCCTATCTCAATTCTCAACTGCTATCATACTCTCACCCGCCTCATCACTTCTTCTCCCGCTCATCTTTCTAGGGTTCATCGGCCTTTCTAAGCAAACCAAAGGCAATTGATTCTCTCTGAAGTAAAATCGTCAGCCCTCTTTACCATCTCCATTCCCTCTGAAGCAAATCAAACACCAAAATCAAAGAGTCCTGGTTCGAATCGAAGCAATTGGTGCCCTTGTGTTCACCGATACAAGCTGCAATAGGTACACCTCTCTCTATTTATCGCTCAATTTCATTATATTTATTATAGGATTCCAACTATCTTCATGTAATTTACCCTCACCCTTGTATACACTAGCAAGTTGAAGCCTTTATGCTGCAGATATTATTATTTTCGCTCATAAACATTAAATACACAAAATAGATTAATGCCCAAATTAGGTAAGATCAAATAAGTACCTGCATTTCATTCATTGCTATACGCACAGAGGGGTCAGGTATAATGTCCACTATTAGAATGTGCTCTATCATGTATCCATATTCTCCCATCACCTGATGTATTAGGGACACAATTGTAATTTCATATGGTTCTAAACCATAAATATATTGCTAATACAATATAGTAATATACCTTCTTAAGTTCCTCCAATACTGTTTTTGCAACTTCATCTTTCTGTTCAAAGAGTTGATCCAAGGTCATTCTTGGAACTTGTGCAAGTACAACTGGGACGAAAGCCATCTTTAAAAGAATAAGATTTTTATTAAAGATTTTACAATTTTGGACAAAAAAATGTGATATTTACCATAAAAAACATAAGCTTGAATTTGTTCAGCAGGGTTCTGCAACTCGTAGAATGCATCATCGGCACTTTGCTTGATATTGAATTGATGAAATTATTTGCACAAACACATTGACCTGCAAATAAAAAAATTGTTTAAATCTTTTAAGTTAATAGACTAAAACACATGGTTCATTGTGAATGTATACTACAATCTTCAACATTTAGGGACATCAGCATCGTAGGTTTATTCGGCGTAATCATATTCAGGGAAATCAGCGTCTATATCGTGATTATTTTGCAGAAAATCCCATATATCCTGCAGATCTATTTCGACGAAGATTTCGTATGCGTCGTCCTTTATTTCTCCGTATTCTAAATGAGGTAGTGACTCACGAGCCATACTTTGTCCAAAGAAGAGATAATGTCGGAAGACTCGGTTTATCTTCTATGCAAAAGATAACTGCAGCACTTAGAATAATGGCATATGGGGTTACCGCAGATTTTATGGATGAATACATAAGCATTGGTGAGAGCACCGCAATGGAGAGCCTCAAAAAATTCTGTGAGACGATAGTAAATATCTTTTCAACTGAATATCTACGTTCACCAAACACCAATGATATTACTCGATTGCTTGCTGTTGCGGATCAACGAGGATTCCCTGGAATGCTCGGAAGCATCGACTGCATGCATTGGAAGTGGAAAAATTGTCCCACAGCTTGGAAAGGTATGTACTCTGGCCACATTCGTGAACCTACTATTATTTTAGAGGCGGTTGCCTCATATGATCTCTGGATATGGCATGCATTTTTTGGCATGCCCGGTTCACATAACGACATTAACGTGCTAGAGAGGTCTTTCATTTTCACGAAACTTGCGCAAGGGCGTGCTCCTCCAGTCAATTACACAGTTAATGGCAACGACTATACTATGGGGTATTACCTTGCAGATGGCATTTATCCTAAGTGGCAAACTTTTGTAAAGACGATTCCAGCACCAAGAGGGAACAAGCACAAACATTTCGCAAAAGCACAAAAATCTGTAAGAAAAGATGTCGAGCGAGCGTTTGGAGTACTTCAACAACGATTTGCAATCATTCGAGGACCTTCACGAATGTTCAAAGTGAGTGTGCTAACAAATATAGTGAAAGCATGTGTTATTCTTCATAATATGATCATTGAAGATGAACGTGATGTTGGTGACAATGTTAATATGGAGTATGATCAACTTGATGATGATCTCCCTGAATTGTCGCGCACTCATACATGTGAGTTTATGGACTTCATTGAACGTCATCTTCGTATTAGAGATAACTCGGCTCATCATCAACTTCAAGAAGATCTAGTTGAACATCAATGGCTACTCTATTCTCAACAATAAACGATATCGCGTTATATTTTATTATTTCGTGAATGTTATTGGTTTGAGTTAGAAGCATGCTATGTTATGATCATTAGAATTATTTATGTAAGAACATAACTTATTAGCTCAACTTTTGTTTTAATTTGCATCTATTTGGGTCATTTGCTTGTAATGTGTTAGGAGTGTGCAACGGATACGACCCGGCCCGACCAACAATTTATTGCTTTTGTTAATCTTTTTGTTTGACTGATTAATGCTTTTGTAATGCTTCTCTAGATGTTCAATAGTCAAACTTGTTTTTCCTTTTTTTTATCGTTAAAACATAGTCAGTTGCCATTTTCACTTGTATATAACTTCCATATTTTTTTATCAGTCATATAGTGTATAAATGGAAATTTAGACTACTATAAATTATAAATAGATAGCTTATATCATTTTAAACCCATATATTGATTATAATGTTTGGTTAAGAATACTTCACGAGTTTGAGCCGAGCTTTGGTTCGTTTATTGTTTAATTCGATTTTTCTAAATATTTAGAAACTTTTTAAAAGAAGAATATAATATGACAAAATAGCAAGTAGTTAATATTGTAAGTGAGTAGAAAGAGAAAAATTAATAAAAAAATAATATAGAGATAGATTTAGAGGATAGGATGTGAGGTGTTTTCTAAAATGAAAAGTAAATTTTAAAAAGTAGTGATTTTTTGTTAAATTATAGGGATAAAGATGATGGAGGGGATAAGAATGCTCTAAAGTGTTTCTCAGTCCTCTTCTTTGTTATCGTGTTATCCCTTAGTTGGTTTTGATGCTGTGTACATGGAGCTAGAACAGATTTTGTTTTTGTGAATGTTTTGGTACTACTACTGGTGTTTTGGTACTACTAGTGGTGTTTTTAAAACCCAGAAGGCGATAGAGGAAGTTGAGGTTTGGTAGGTTTGCCAATAGTTATTTATAACATACAAACATAAAGAGTATATGGTAAACTCAACCTGAGTTGTTTCAAGGCAAACCTATTTTGATTTGTTATTGAATCTACTCATCTAATCTAATAAAAAATCACGTGAGAAACATATTAGGATCAAAACATAGGGATACTGCAATTACAGTGTGCTGTTCTAGGACTTTTTTTTGGAGCAGATCTGTAATGGTGACTTTTTCCGGCATCTAGTGTGTCAGAGTCTTCTATCCTTATCTAATTATCGGCACATTCTAGTTGAGTTTCCCTACACCCATGGGCTTATTAGTAGTGTTTTTAGTTTGCCGTATTCCTATGCGCACATTTTAAAAACCATGCGCCTGATGATGTGGACATCCTCACTTTCGAGAATACCCATAAACTGCAAAATGGTAATAGCCATGTATTCAAGGTCCCTACACCAAGTTTTTTACACAAACAACTAACATACATTATGTAAACACATTAAACATAAATAAGAATAATAAAAACATATTGCTACAAAGGGACCAAAATATTGTGCCAAATGGCAAACATAAATCACATATCAATGTGCTAGCAGGAAAAGTGTAGGCAACCTATAATGCTCAAGCAAGAAACAGTTTATCGATAAGCAATAAGCATTAAACATCACAGGGAAGGTAAATCCATATGTGGCATAACTAATGCATGACAATAGCCAAGAATAAAAGTGGAGTGTTGAATTGTTATGTCTAAGAAGATTGTGGAAAATATGAGAAGCTCCAATGCATGGTAATTTCTTTCATTAGGACTGCTTATGAAAGTAAGCTATTTGTTTCCAATACACATAATCATTCTTTACATGTAGATAAACACTAAGCAAGTAAAATGCAATTTAAATCCCAAAAACATTGCCTGATTATGTAATACAAACAGCAGCAGAAAACAAAAACAAAAAAAAAACAAAAAAATCCCCTTTCAAACAAAAGCTAATACCAAAATCAAAATCAAAATTAGGAAACAAAATTTATCCTCAAATTAACCTACAAAAAGCAACCCACATATCCCATAACACATAAGCATACAACAAATTACCCATGTAAGTCAAACACAGTAGGCTTCGTTAGTGAAACCCTAGGTATAATACATGACAAAAAAGTTACCGAAATTAACAAATTGGTATAGCACCAAAGATCAGAAGTCATTAAGAGTAAGCAATTAGCATGGTAATTAACCTGCATGAATCGAAAGCCGGAGTAAGGAGACGCTGAAGCGACGGAAAAGGTACGCCAGTAGAGAACACGTAGTCGTCGTTGGGAACATAATCAGGGTTTAATATTATGGGTTAGGTCTTTATCAGCAAGAAAAGGGAAAGCAGAGGGAAAGGTCTGGAAGGTTAGCTACAGTAGTAATTGTAACTGCTATATTGAAATTGGTGTGGCTAAAGCACACGTGTAAATACTTAATACGTTTATGCGAGCGATGAATTAAGTGATTTAAAAGTCGTAATTACTATGATAGTGTTGTTTTTTTTATATATACTAGGTTATGTACCCGTATACTACACGAGTTGAAGGGTCTTTTTTTTCGGGTTATAGATTTTTTTTAGTCAACACGTTTAAACCTAACAACATAACTAACATGCTTATCAACAAGACAACCTTTTTTAGAGAGTGTTGGTGCATGTTTTGTGGCCGTCGCTTGGCGAATAGTTTAGAATGTTTATGTTGTATGCTGTACACCTAGGTAGTGGTTCACGTTGAAAGTGATCCATTTGAAAGAGCATTTTCAAATGGATACTCATTCGATCGAATGAGTTTCTTATTCGATCGAATGAGTCTGCCATTCGATCGAATAGGACTCATTCGATCGAATGAGTCCTGACCGAATGGCAGCGGGTATAAATACCAGCTTTCAGGCGTGAACAGGTAAGGTTTTTTGAAAGGTTTTGCGTGCCCGGAGCCCAGGTGCTGTCCGGATGAGGGGGGAGGCCATGCTCGACCTCCCCCTGCCATAGATCGTGATTTCAGTGTTTAACAAGCATGAAATCTTTCGTTTTTATCAATGAAATCGTTTGTTTCGTGTTTGTCTCTATCCGTCTTTGGTTATCAAACCTTCCGTCCCGAACCGGCTCGGATCGTCTCGGTCCCGGCTGAACCAACAATTGGTATCAGAGCCACGGTTACCGCTAGAAAGGTCTAACAACCGATCTAGCAAGCCGAGCTCTTGATTTTATGCGTTCTGGACGTTAAACTGTTGGTGTGTTCTTCGTGTTCTTCGCGTTTTCTGGGCTGGCGATGAAGGAGTCGAATCAGTCCATTCGATCGAACGAGTTCCCCATTCGATCGAATAGGCCTATTCGATTGACTGATTCGATCGAATCAGTCTTCCCGCTCAAAAGTGTCAAATTCAAACGCTAGTTTTCCCGCCCATTCGATTGTCTTTATTCGATCGAATCAGATTGTATTCGATCGAACTGGTTTTCCCGCTCAAAGTGTCAAATTCAAATAGCTGATCGAACCAGTTTTACATCCGATCGAATCTGTGCTTCATTCGACCGAATGAGCCCTATTCGATCGAACATGTTCCAGACCAAAAAAAAAAAAAAAAAAGTCTGGAACGCCCGCTTACACGAAAATTTGCCCAAGCCATTTTTATCAGTCGGGAAGTCTTCTGAAAAAGTTTGGCAAAAATAAAATTTTTTCGACAAAATTTCCGGGAAATTTTCGGTTAATTTTCGGGTTAGTGATGAAGATTTTTCTGGACATCCTATACACGTTGATTACAATCCAGAAAAAGTTTGGTAACAGTGAAATTTTCACTGATATTTGCCGGCAAAGTCAGAGCGTTTAAATGTTTAATTGTTAAAGCGGCAAATTGGGGCAATGAACAAAGCACAATCACCTGAAGGAATTATCGTTTACAAGTTTAATGGATAACCCCTTGTTCATTGAGCTTCTACAGTGGTGATTGTTATAAGAACACAGAAGAACAGAGAAAAGTGATTACTGATGAGTTATCATGTCAGACCTTGAAATATGAATTGCAGTAATCGAGTTAATATGTGGGGTAGTCAGGAGCATCTGACTATTTATGGGCCAACCAAGTTTAATTTATTCTCCGCATTCAGAAGATTCTGCTTTGTGGAGAGAATCTGAGTTTGAGTTATTGTGGGGTAGTCAGGAGCATCTGACTATTTATGGGCCAATCATGTTAAATATTTATTTTCCGCATGTGAGAATTCCGCTTTGTGGAGGGAATTCTGTTGAAGAATGGTGATTCGCAATCATGAAGTTAATGATGTGTATTTGTCTCCGATGATGAATCTACATACAAACTAATCTGTTTAGGGGGGGTAGCTGTGGATCGGAAGCCTCATCAAAGATTGCCCAATACATTATTAAGTCAGCGGAAGACGATATGAGCTTACACGTCTATATATTGGGATACACGCCAACGTCTGAGGGGGAATTTCTATAGTTGGTTGTTTTTAAACAGATTGTTTTGTCTGAAGATGTCAGCAATGGAGAACACTTTGCATCATTAACTGAGAGTTCAGTCTAAGTGGGAATCTGCTGCAATTAAGGAGGATCAAGCAAAAGAGTCAAATGTTCCTCAATCATCTCCAAGTTCAACAATTCCTGCAGAAGCTGCTACTGTTGAAGAAGTCAACGAAGTACTGTCAAAAGCAACTTCTGCATCTTTTCTGGAAAGAGCAGAGATTGACTGAAGATTGCAAGAGGTGTTTACAGCAATTCGCAAGCAACGTCCAAGGGGGAATTTGTTGGTGCATGTTTTGTGGCCGTCGCTTGGCGAATAGTTTAGAATGTTTATGTTGTATGCTGTACACCTAGGTAGTGGTTCACGCTGAAAGTGATCCATTTGAAAGAGCATTTTCAAATGGATACTCATTCGATCGAATGAGTTTCTTATTCGATCGAATGAGTCTGCCATTCGATCGAATAGGACTCATTCGATCGAATGAGTCCTGACCGAATGGCAGCGGGTATAAATACCAGCTTTCAGGCGTGAACAGGTAAGGTTTTTTGAAAGGTTTTGCGTGCCCGGAGCCCAGGTGCTGTCCGGATGAGGGGGGAGGCCATGCTCGACCTCCCCCTGCCATAGATCGTGATTTCAGTGTTTAACAAGCATGTAATCTTTCGTTTTTATCAATGAAATCGTTTGTTTCGTGTTTGTCTCTATCCGTCTTTGGTTATCAAACCTTCCGTCCCGAACCGGCTCGGATCGTCTCGGTCCCGGCTGAACCAACAGAGAGGGTGGGTATATAAGTTGTGTTAAATTTTAATTCTTGATGATAAGCATTAAGAATCAAAAGTTATTTTATAGTAATCACATTGTTCGCTCCACTTTTAATGCCAACTAAAATTATTGTTATTTTTGTTGTTTTTAAAAGTTTTTAGGATAACATGATTTTAATTAACACGTTTACACATAAATGAATACGAATTCAAATTTTAAATATCTATCTCCTATTATTTATATTTGGAAGTTACACTTCCCTTTTTTTCATGAAGTAAAGATTTTTACGCATTCTATATGTAAAATAAATTCAGATCCAACACAATTGTATTTACACATTTTGCTTATCGTATCTATCATCCAACGTGTCAACATCTACAAATAAAAACCAGGCCATTGGCAATACTAGGTAGCTTTTAAGGGGTTATTGATATTAAAATACTCACTGTTTATTACTTAATCTATTCTAATTGGTTTTAAATAGTTTGTTTTTTTAGTAAAATGTTTTCTTATTTTTTCTTCATAGAAACACCAACAAAATGGACAATGATGTTCGGATTACCATGCTCGACAAACTTGACGTGTCAACTGATGTTTTTCAATGTGAAGGTTCGTATTATACGGTTGTGGACGTATATGAACTATAATGACAAGGGTGAAGTTTAGTCTAATTATATGGTTTTACTGGACGAACAAGTAATTTGATATGTATTGTTTAAATACATATTTTTAACACTTGCTATTTATATTCAACTAGGTAAAACCGTCGCGTTGCGGCTGGTGCAGTGGCGCGATTCGATCGATATCGATAAAATATATTACGACACCAAAACTAAATTAAAAGAATAAATATGTAAACCCCTAAAACAATGCAAAAAGAAAACCATAATAAAATAAATAGAAATCAATTTTCATTTAGGTACAGTCGTACAGAGTATAGAACGTGTAAAAAAACAACTTAACTTAAACCCAATAATAGTCACAACCAATTATTAAACACAAAAAGTTCATGTCCGAGTCGTAAAAGAAATGTAGTAGTAATACACAATAAAATTAACATAATTATAAAACAAATAAGTAGCCTAGATTATCAAGGGCAGAAATAAAATTAATGACAAACAATTTGTGAAAATAAATGATACAAAAAGACATCGAACCCGGGCACAGGGGACGAAGCTAAACAAATATGCTTCCAACCATCCTACTATCCTACAATAATTGTCCTTATGTCCAAACAATTTACCTAAAAGGCCAGAAGTACTCCTTTTCTAATTTCGTGGCACCGAATTTGGTTATTTATCTTATGTTATAATTATAATGTTACATCATTTTTTTAGGTTTAAAATAGAGAAAAGATCAAATAAGAAGTTTGATTTTCCTAAGAAGGCTAGAAAGGATGGTATTTTTGTCTAATACCTTAATATTGAAAACCCATTTAATTTAATTTCAAAAACCCACTTAAATTTTCACTTATCTCCTACAACCACCACCGCCCATCGCCACCACCTTGCCGGAAAAGTTTTCGGAAATTTCGCCAGAAAATAAAACACTATGAAAAACACAATGAAAAAGACACAATGTAAAAAACACAATGGAAAAAACACTATGAAAATAAAAACACAATGACAAAAACACAATTAAATAACACAATGTAAAAAACACAATGCAAAAAACACTATGAAAAAATAAAACACAATTGTATAACACAATTTTGTAAAACACAATTATGGTAAAACACAATTTGTAAAAACCCATGAATTTTTTTTATTTTTATAAAACAATATGGTACTCATATAAAAGATAAAAAAACACTCGTTTTTATGGTGAAATTGTTTTGAAAAAAAATATTGTATAAAAAAGTTATGGACGTTTTAAAATGATGGGGGGTATATGATATGTGTCTTGCATGTGGAGAGAGAAAGTCAACAAATGTGTTATCTCTATTATGCCCTTATCCTTGTTTTACACTTGATGATCTCTCTAATCTAATCTCAACCATTCAATTTTAAAATGAATGGACAAGATTATTTCATATCCTTCATAGGAAAACTAATCTTCTTATTATAACCAAACTCGTTTAAAATATATGGAAACAAGATGTTGGGAAACATCATTAATGAACATTGACAAAACTTTAAATGTTTGATTGAACTTAACTCTACTATTTTAATTACTAAGGCGTTTCTTGTTGAAAATCATGCTAGCAACAAGTTTCCCGCGAATCCTAACAAAGTGTCTTTCAATCATGACACTAACATTATTGATGTTAATGATTTTTGGGAGAACCATTTGGTTTTAATTTTGCAAGTTTTGAAGTTATGAACAACAATTCGTTTCCAAAATTTTATACAGTTGGTTAGCCAATTTTGTTTATTATTTATATTCTCATTTTTTTCCAACAAAATTGTACTTTGATATCTGTTGTCTATACAGATATCATTGATAAAATCACCGGCTCGAAAAATGTAACAACTCGGGTCTTTCGATTAAATTATGAATTTTCAATACCCGGCCCGTTTTTGTGTACAGGTAATTTTATCAATAAAACACCACATTTATCTAATTATTTCTATTATTTTAATATTAATGTTTAATATAATTATTTAATTATCATAATAACTTTAAAATATATACAATTTACACCTTACACTAAACTTTGACCACAATATGTATCCACATTGAAAAATCAAGGACCTTTTTGCAAATATAATTTAAATATATTATTTATCCAGATCCAACACCCAACCCATAACCTATATCCGACCCACATCATAACCCGCGATCCGTTTTAGTTTGCTTGCACCTAAATGTTCATCTTAAACTTGGAATTGATTTTGGTAGATCGTTTATACGCGTATATACGAATTTAACTAACCCGTCATACACGTTTTCTGGAAATCGAACCTACACATCATAATAAAACAATTAAACCAACGTACACCTCCTTCCTGATCTCGCGACAACAAACCCTCAAGAATTTTCAGCATAGCATGATATTTGTGACCTGATCGTGACGCATGTGGCCGCGACTATTATGATCATCGTTCACCATCATCACGGACTTGTAACTGGTAATTAATCAAAGTAGCATACTCGTTTTTAATTCAATTACAATACCCCCAATGTTAATCGGACGTTTGTAAACTGGATTTGTCAATTGCGAATTCTAGGGTTCATAAGTAATTAGAGGTAATTCCAGCATTTGTTTTTAAATTATCTTTCTCCTCCTGTAATCAACTTGATTGATAGCGCAGCTGGAAAGTGGTGTTTTTCAAAGTTTGTGAACCGGCCAGGGGGCGCGAGTTCGAGACCCCCTATACGCGGTTTGTTGTTTTTTTTATTATTGGTTTAGATATTTATCATTATAATTATTTTTAAATATCAAATAAACATTTTTCTTTCATAAAAACCGACATCTTAGTGTTTATGTTCCTTGTCGAATCTAGCTTACGTATATATATGTATTTTAAGTATTTATTAATAATAAGTAATTAACATTATTTTATCACAACCCGAAACTATTATTTATGTTTCTCGTCGTTGAAACATCTTTATAAATTTGCTTATATTAAATTTTATACATAAAATATATTATATATATATGTATCATTCTTTAAATATTGTAACAATCGTATCTTAAACGTATTAGTTATATTTATAAAATTAGATTTTCGTTAAGTATTCCAAGATATAAATTATAAATATTTATTTCTAAAATCATTCAATACATTACAAGTTGTGTTTATTTATGAACTCACTTATAATTGCTTATTTAAGTATTATTTATTTAATTAATTATATAATTATATTATATTCAATTCATATTTATTTAGTTAAACTAATAATATTGAATTCACAATAATGTTAACCATAAGAAATCAACCGTTCAATTATTAACGTCCTAATCCCAAACATAACTCAAATCACTTCGACACTTTAATTCATTATACGTGTTGTCTCATTATTAATTAATTCATATTAATATTATTTAACTAGGAATTCTTGTCGGTGTATCCCGTTCGGGTTCATCTCTCTCTCATCGTCACTTATTTCGTTCATCTGATCAGGTGAGTAATCACTTTCCTATTTTACTTGTTTTCAACTGTTTTGGTGACACTTGCGTACCGTTTACAAATTATTTATCTTATTGTTTCTCAAACGCAAACTGTGATCGTTGTGTTGTGTATCAATTGAATGACTGATTGTTACTTGATATTTGCTTACTTGCTTACTTGAATCGCATTCGAAGAGGACCAACATAATCTCATTATAGTATGATCATACGACTGTCGTAGTGGCCAAAGCCCGATCGCATTGGCAATGGTTTCACTGACATCTCATTACTTACTTGACGATTTCATTGTTTATACTCACAGATAACAGTTTTGCCTACTTTTATTCATTTATATCATTATATATTATTACCATTTTTGTTTGTGTCAAAACTGGTGATCTACTCACTCAACATGTGTTGTTGACAAATATATATTTTGTACGCATTTGCAGGTATTAGATTGGATTGTTTTTTGAACTGAAGCTCGCGTAGAGATGACTTTAGGATAATAAACATATGCAAGATTACTTGGTGCTGCATTTGTAATTTTCTTGTTTTTGTTGTATTTAAATGTTGTTTGATAATAAATAAATTAATTAGATATTGTCGCTTTATAATTTCATGATAGTACCTTTTAAGCTGTGAAAATCAGCTCACGCCCCGACATTTCAGCCGTAGGTTGGGGTGTGACAGAAAAGGCCACTACTTCTCTCGGAAAAGAAGGGAATCCTACATCTAAAATTACCATCTTTCTTGAAGATTTGAAGTAAGTTTAATTTTCTTTTTAAATTTCTTAATTTTTTAAATTATTTTATTTAATTACAGTTTTTAAACTAAATGAGGTACAACGCTAATGCTATCAATGTCACATTCTTTGGGGATTATGCTAATAAGATGAAAGTTTATATTGTAAATAATCCAGACAAAACAAACGTTATCATTATCTTGCAATTTGGTAGATTCAAGTTTTGAGAAAGTACGTTTTATCTGTTATTTATTAATTTCAATTATTTAATTTTCTTTAATTTTTTTCCTAACAAAAACATATTGAACTGATTGAAACTTTTGTAGATAAAACACAGGCTTCAAACAACTACG